>NC_083335.1:96432739-96771190 GCF_963455315.2 Globicephala melas
GAATCATTATGGAGAAAGTGGAGAAACATGGACTAAAAATAATTAGGTAGATTTACAGCTGGTTGAACTGCCAGGTCCAAAGAGTATTAGTTAATGAATCAAAGTTAACCTGGGCCAGATACCCTGGTAAGTAGCTATAGATCCTATGGACTTGGCAGCCCTCAGGGGAGTGTTGTTGCTCCTAAGTTTCCCTCTGGTTCCATCTAGTGGCTGATTATGCACTAATCAATTGTCATTGCATTAATCTTGCTTCGTGTTTACATTGAATACTATTTATTTAACAGAGCTGTGATTATATAACTTCATGTGGGGCCACCTAGTGTTGCATCTTAAATTGCCAACGATTAGAGCAAGTCTATCTTCAGGACCTGGGTTATGCTCCAAGTCTGTAGGTATAAGCCAACCGAGCCCACTCAGGAGAATCAGAGTAAGGAATCACTTTACATTAAATACCGTGCAACTCCCATGAAGTGTTTTTTGTTTTCTTCTTTGAGGCACAGCTTTTCCTGCATCACAATTTTTTTCTGATTCCCCTCATATCCTTCAGCTCTTTTCTCCTTGTATTGTGTCCTGATTTACCTCTCGTTATATAGTAACACTAGCACAAATGTTAGCCCCACTTTGTGTTTGCTTAGAGTTTTGTAGATTATAAGCACATCTCTTTTTTTTTTAAGATTTATTTATTATATTTATTTTTGGCTGCATCGGGTCTCAGTTGAGGCACACAGGATCTTCGTTGAGGCAAACGGGCTCTTCGTTGCAGCATGTGGGATTCTCTCTAGTTGTGGTGTGTGGGTTTTCTCTTCTCTAGTTGTGGCGCACAGGCTCCAGGGCGCGTGGGCTCTGTAGTTGTGGTGCACGGGTTCCAGAGCGTGTGGGCTCTGTAGTTTGTGGCACACAGGCTCTCTAGTTGAGGCGCACGAGCTCAGTAGTTGTGGCATGCGGTCTTAGTTGCCCCGCGGCCTGTGGGATCTTAGTTCCCCGACCAGGGATCGAACTCACGTCCCCTGCATTGTAAGGCGGATTCTTTACCACTGGACCACCAGGGAAGTCCCTAAGCAATCTTTATATGTCATTTTATTTAAATAGACAGGGAGATTGGGAATATCTCCTGGCAGATGAAAGACACTAAGGCTCAGGGATGTTAAGAATACTAATCAAGCTGTCACAGTTGATTTATCATGAAGCTTGAGCTCCAGCCCAGTCTTTTTTAACAGCGTTTCTTCAACACGTGTTTTTTTCAGCTTTATTGTGGTATAACTGACAAATAAAATAATAAGATATTTAAAGGGTACATCATGATGGTTTGATTCCAGCCCAGTCTTTTGAAGAATCATCTAGGTCCCCTTCTCCTTTATCATACTGCTCAGCAGAAAACTCCCAGTGTCCCCAATAATCTAAGCAGGGAGCTTCTTGAGTGCTTTCACCTTCTCTTCTAGCCATGATTCCAACACATCAATTTTGATAAACCTAGTCATGGAAACAAACATGCCCCATGGATCACTGGGACAAATTCTTCAAAGCGCAGACTCAAAGGGTCTCAATTTAAACTAGCATACAGTTTTTCCCAAAAAAACTTCTCTAGTAACCACAACAAAAACTATCTGAACCCCAATAATTTGTACTAGACAGAGGCTCCTTATACTTTTACTGGACAACACCCTTTTCTTACCTGCTAACGGCAACCTGCCATAGTATTTCAGGAATGAAGAAAGTTTCTAAAGCTCCTTGAATACACAATCAACACCAGTCTTCAGCACCACCATCATCATACTTATCATCACAGATAATAGTTATTGAACAATAACCATGGCCAATAACTGTGCCCAGTGCTGTTACACTCGTTCTCAGCTAATCCTTCATAACCCTGAAAGGAAGGAGTTAGACTGAGTCTTTTCCTTAGAAAAGCTACGAAATCAACGAAAATCATGGAGATAGTAAATTCTAGAGCTGGGATTTGAAACTGGATCTGTCTCACACATCTAGCACCCAATATAACATCTCTTACAGGTACTCAATTCATGCAACAGCAACAACAGCAATAAATATCTTCCCCCATATCTTCCTCCTGCTCTCACTGTATAATAGATTTCTGCTTGAGATGAAATATTGAACCAAATGATCATTTGGTCTTTCCAGCTCTTTGGATTCTATGAACCAAATAATGAACCTTGCCCTACACAAGCCTGAGAAGTAACAGAGTTTTGGTAAATGTGTGAAGCGTAAGCCAGACCACGTACTTCTGTGATGAAAAACATTAATTCCAGAGCTGCAGCCAAGAGGGTCTTGCTTTTAGTTTGAAAGAAACTTTATGTTACACAATAAATCAGATGGAAACATCAATGATAATATTTGTCAACATGGCTCAGCACACTTTAGCAGAGAATTACCAAGCTCCTGTCATGATGAAAAGGAAATTGGAAGGCGGTCAAGTGATATCATCCCCTGTACATTGATCCAGTGCTGCAGGTTTTGGATGATTTGGTGTTAAATTCATCTTTACACATCACTGTTTCTTGAGGTTTGGATTTTTTGTGAGCTATATGACTTGTGATTTAAGGGACATAAAAGAAAGTTCTTTTGAAAAAAGAACTTATTAAGGGAACAAAAATAGAGCTAGTTATGTTGTTAAAATATTTGGGGTTGAATAATATCTTTTTAAGTGATAACATTATGGTAAGTAATGTTTAATAGAAGCATGTAGGATAGTGGACTTCTCTCTAACGGTGCACGAACGTTTGCATGAAGTAAGTAAGATTAGGAAAATCCTGAAAATATGACCAAAAATGGTACTCACAATATTGATTGTCATATATTTTGATATACGAGGCTTTAATAAGGCTGCAGTGAAGGTATTATTTGATGAATGCTTAAGTTTTTAGATTTCCTCAAGGTTATAGAAACAAAATCCAGTTTCAATGGATTAAGTGACAGTGCAAAATACCTTACTGTCTAGTTTTGTTGCTCTCTAATGCTATTTTCACAAAAATTACTGATGACACTGCATTAACAAGTTTCATTTTTACTGTCAGATATTTTACGTGCCTGTCCAGATGCAATTATAAATTGAAAAACCAAAATTATAAGCGATATATCATGTCTAAAATAACCATTACTTTTCCTAAAACGTTACTAAAATAATTCTCAAATAATACTTATTGGTTGTTTTGAATTTGAATATGTGGAGTAAATCACACTGACTAAAATTAAAGGTACATAATAACTAATTGATAAACATTTAAATTAGTGGCTGGAAGGTAGATGAAATTAATATTTCCAAAGTGGAGTCACAACTCATTAACCACAATTGTCATTTTCTACTATGCTGATGGAAGAAATCTATTTCATTTAAGGTTAGATGGACATGTTATGTGAGTGATCCACTAATTTCCTCATCGGCTTATATAAAAATCGTCTACCAGGGAAATTGGAAAAACCATGCCTTTAAGTTTGTTCCCAATATACAGAATCCCTCTGTTACTCTCACTCCACCTCCAATAATCCAGTTACTGAATTCTAATAGTCGTTTCTACCTATACTCTTGCCAGGTCAGGCAGGAGTATTATTCCATTTATCAATGAAAACACACCACTAACTGGTGATTTTATTACGTATGAACATGTTCCAAGGAGTGATAGACTTTTGATTTAGAACGCTGAATCACGAGCTACTGTTGCGTCTGGTGAAAGCTAAGGCTGTTCAGTTTTCAGCTTCAGGTGATAAGATATTGATCTGCCTCCCTATCTCAAGCCAGTAATCAAATACAATGAGGCTACAAGGTGCTTATGGTGACTGGATGCCTCTGCAGGAGGCATATGGAACTAAGAATATTACTTAATCCCTGTGAACAAGGTCTACCATAGTCCTTAGAGATATCGACACCCTTGTGTTCACCAGATGCTTAAAGAGAGTTGTAGTGGGGTCACAGATAAGGAAGAGCCTTGGGCTCAGATCTGTAGAACTCATAGGTTATATATAATCTCCTGAAGAGGAAGTATTGTTGAAATATTTATCTTTCATATCATCTGAAATAGGTTGGGCTCACAGCAGGCATTTAGTACATTCTTGCTGACCTGTTTCATTGTTTTGACTCCTGGGCAGCATAATGGCATACAAATAGAAAGTAATACGAGGTCGTGACTGGTATATACGCTGAAACTGGTTTCTGGTTGCTGAAAATAATCAAGATGACGAGGAGAATAAGGGTAGAGGTGTGTGTGTGTGTGTGTGTGTGTGTGTGTGTGTGTGTGTGTGTGTGTGTGTGTGTTAGAGAGGGAGAGAGAGAGAGAGAGAGAGAGAGAAGGAGGGAAATCATGAGAGAGGTAGACCCTTCCCATCTGCTTCAGGAGCACCTATTGTTGCTAGTTTCAGGACTGCATGAAAAGCAAGTCTAAAAGCATTGAATCCATTCCCTTTATTCATTATTAAGTTAATAATTTAAAGTATTGATTAATTAAATTCCCCTTCTTCTACTCCACCAAAAGAAGACATACAGATGGCCAAGAGGCACATGAAAAGATGCTCGACATCGCTAATTATTACAGAAATGCAAATCAAAGCTACAACGAGACATCACCTCATACCAGTCAGAATGGCCATCATCCAAAAAGTCTACAAACAATAAATGCTGGAGAGGGTGTGGAGAAAAGGGAACCCTCCTACACTGTTGGTGGAAATGTAAATTGGTACAGCCACTATGGAGAACAGTATGGAGGTTCCTTAAGAAACTAAAATTAGACCTACCATATGATCCAGCAATCCCACTCCTGGGCAGAAAAACCATGGTTCGAAAGGATACATGCACCCCAATGTTCTTTGCAGCGCTGTTTACAATAGCCAAGGCATGGAAGCAGCCTAAGTGTCCACTGACAGATGAATGGATAAAGAAGATGTGGTACATATATACAATGGAATATTACTCAGCCATTAAAAAGAATGAAGTAATGCCATTTGCAGCAACATGGATGGACCTAAAGATTATTATACTAAGTGAAGTAAGTCAGAGAAAGACAAATATCATATGATATCACTCATATGTGGAATCTAATTTTTAAAAAAATGATAAAAATGAACTTATTTACAAAACAGAAACAGACTCACAGACTTAGAGAATGAACTTATGGTTACCAGGGGGGATGGGGGGAGGGAAAAATTGAGAGTTTGGAATTGAAATTTACACACTGCTATATTTAAAATAGCTAACCAACAAGGACCTACTGTATAGCACGGGGAACTCTGCTCAATACTCTGTAATAGCCTCAAGGGGAAAATAATTTGAAAAAGAATAGACACATGTATATGTATAAGTGGATCACTTTGCTGTACACCTGAAACTATCACAACATTGTTAATCAACTATACTCCAATATAAAATAAAATATTTTTTAAAAGAAAAAAAAGTCAAAAAAATTCCCCTCATCTTGGGGTAGGCCAAAATTCTGTAATAAAGAAATTAATATTTCAAAATAAATGTGTAACATCTGAATGCAATGCATAGAATAAAAATACATTTAGTTATTAAGTTGTAGCATTTTGGAGCTAAAAGAGACCTCAAACATCATTTATTTGAACTCTTTTATTTTATGAATGACAAAACTAAGGTTCAAAGAGGAAAAATAACTTCCCCAAATTCAAACATCCAGTAGAGAGCAAGGAATATTGACTTTTAGTTCAGTGATCCTTGTACTTACTAGGCTGCCTCACGCTGCACATTAGTGAACACAACAAAGTCACATGGATGGGAACATCTTTTCCTGTTCTTCATCAGTTACATATATACAGATAATTTCTCCCAAGCCCTGTGATTTATAGTTAATTTTAATCAAATGTAAATTTTATAATCAGTTCTTATAATCATTTACAAAAATGATTTGCAAATTTAACTTTTAGACATTTCACTGGGTAGTTGGTTATTCTCTTTTCATTTTATCCACATTAGAAAGACCCGTCTGTAATACAGGTTCTAAAAGAAGGCTTTGGACTTCTTTTTGTCTGTAAAAGCATCTAGGATAATTTATATTCTTGTAGACACAGAATATTTGCTTTTGGACCATAGTATAGGCAACATCTAAAATCATGCTTATCGAAATACAAAAGGAAAGCAGCACTCAGCTTTGTGTCTGCAAATAATCGTTGCTCAAAACAAATAAAGATATTATTTTTAATAATAATATTATTAGTTTAGGACTCTCACCCTCCAATTTTCCTATCCTGCATCCTTTTCGTATCTGATTTCTGTTGTTTCCATTTTTGTATATATCATCTACTACTCATTGGTGATCATCACCCTGTGGTTGGGAAATTAGGAAACCAGCTCAACAAAATAATAAAAACACATTTATCTACCATCAAAAACAGATATGCAACAATTCCTCACAAATTTACATAGTTAAGAGTGGCAGCTATATAGCTGTTTGCTCGTTCCCATAATAGGATGTCCAGGGTTTCATGGTGTTATCATCTGCTGAATCATTTCCTCCAACTTCATATCGTTTCTAAAATACAATTGATTTCCTTGGTTTAATGGTTATTTTCTTCTGTAATGGAATTATTTTTTCTAATGAGAGTAATAGTTTTCTTTCACTCATCAGAAAATAAGGAAATGCATAATTTTTACATATATTTTTAAGCATGAATAAGGTATTCAGTTCAAGATGAGTAAGAAAATATACACTCAGGCTCACATTTCAGGATCTGTATCGTGCCTTTTCTGAAAAAAATCTGCACAATATTTTAATAATATTTTAATAATATTTTTATGAACATCAAATTATATGTAATGATGTCTTTTGACTCAATAATGGCAGAAATATATGAACTCCTGTACACTGAGAAAAAAAAGAAACACACTTTGGGCAACAGAAATAAAACTCCTTTCAATGGTTTGCTAGCGAATCACTATCCTAATTCTAATGCCAGGATAGATTCAACAAAGCTTACCTAATTTATCTTCTATATTACTATTACAGCAGTCTAAGAGTTTCTCAGTTGCCAAATTATGCTTGATTTATATTGCGCTCTTAGGCAACTGAACTTGGGGTTTGTTTATTTTATAGGTTGGTTGGTTTGGTTTGGGTTGTTGCACATGAATTTTAAGGTAGTTCTTCCTTATCATACAATAGATCTTTTGAATGTAAATGCTAAAAGTTATCATCCAAACTATTAGTTATGCCCTAAGCCCTAGTGGTCTGCATATAAAAAACTCACACATGCCCTTTGTCTTTAACCAATTCTCTTTCTCTTTCTCTCCCCCCCCCCCCCCGCCCCACACACACACTGTAGCTGCCTATTTACCTGTTAATACTTCTTGGAAATAATGATTCAACAGAAAATATATTTTCTCTTATCCTACATTTTTCTAAATTTTCTGGATTGGCCTAGGAAAAGACTTAGCTGCAACTTAAAACCATAGAGATCTGTGGCAACATTTTCCTAACCTACTTTTTTGGACTCTTGTGAACAAAAGGAATGAAGTCAGTTTGGTGGTGTGACTTTTTCTTAATAAAGCCGAAAGGTTCCTGGTGACCACTGATGCTTTTTCTTGTTCTTGTGTTTACAAACCATAGGCCTGATAATCTATTCTGGAGATGATTTGTACATAGAAACCAAAGTTACTTATCGTTAGAAGCCAAATTCTACCATTTCCCTTTAGGAACTAGTGTTCTGACATCTCTCTCATTCCCATGACATGTTAAACATGGCTAAGGTAGTTCTTCTGCAAGAACTTTCTAAAGTGAAAGTCATCTACACTAGAGACTTAAAAACTCATTTTAAGAGTCTAACAATGCTCTTTTATGCTATAGTGTACGTAGGAATCACTTGGGATCTTCCTAAAATGCAGATTTTGATTCAGTGGGTCTGGACTGCGGCTTGATATTTTTCACTTCTGACAAACAGGTGATGCTTCTGCAGCTGATCCCTGAACCATGATTTGTGTAGCAAGGAACTGCACAGTGATCCTCAAACTTGAGTGCTCATTAGAATCACCTTCAGGGCTTTAAAATAAATAGTGTCTGGGTCCCACACCCTGAGATTCTGATTTAATTGCTCTGGGAAGTGGTCTGGACACTGGGAATTTTAGAAGTCCCCAGGAGATTTTAATGTGCAGCCAAGAGTGGGAATCACTGTCCCTTTCAGCCCTCTCTGTATCACTGCATTTTCTTTGATGAATAGAATGGAAGCAAGTAAGGAATTTCTCTTTCAAAAACAACAAAGAAAACTGCTTTCTTGGGGGCATATCGATGATTATAAAGGCATGCCCAGTTCTACTGCTAGCATGCTCGGACCCCGCAACTGTCAAAGTGGTTCTGGGACCATCACTTGGGACTTGTTAGAAATGAAGAATCTTGGACCTCACCGCAAACATTGAGAATCAAAACCTGCCTTTTTAACAAGATTTTCCAGGTGATATTTATGCACGTTAAAGTTTGAGACTCACTGCTCTAGGAGGTTCTGTTCCCTTGGCAGTCGTTCTGTGTCAAGTACACGGTGCAACCAATCAGTCCCATTATAAAGACCTTGGAAGTGAAGAGGGGAGAGAGAAGAAGCCAATCAACAGTGAATAACTGACAAAGTGCTCCATATAGCCTTGCAAGTCAACTCCAAAATATACTCACAACCAGGGTAAATTTCAAATCTGTCAAGGAAGTACTTATATAGCAAAAATAAGTAATAATTATTTTTGCTAATTTATGCAGCATTCATTTTTTTCTTTGTTTTGGTGATTAATTGTGTGGGCATGCTCTACAGCTCTACAGCTCTGTATCAGTAGTTCTCAACTGAGGGCAATTTTACTTCCCCAGGGACATTTGGTATTTTGGTTGTCACAACTTGGGAGGGTGTGTGTAAGTGGCATCTAGAGGGTAGAGGCCAGATATACTGTTATCAGGGAAACATCCTACATTGCCCAAAAACAAAGAATTATCTGGCACTAGATGTCAATAATCCACTGAGGTTGAGAAATTCTGCACTACAGTGTATCAGTTTAGGGATACACACATACACACACATAAACATATATGCATTTCTTGAAGAGGCAAAATATCACTTGTAAAGTGGAATAAGGTAGTTAAAAATTTCCTCTGGAAACTCACTCCATTATGAAAAGCTGAATGACCAGGATAGTAGAATAACACAGTGATCTCAAGGTGTGCAAGTTGGTATAAATGTGTAAGGAGCCCTGGGATGTATAGTTCATTTTCTTAGCGAATGCATTAAACACTGCTGACTGGCATTGTAAAAGTAGTCCAGTAACATCTCGCTGTTTACTTTTTGGTTCTCATTAGTGTTAAAGTGTCAAAACCGAGTAACCACTTAGTAAGCACCCTCGTGCTGGTGGCATTGAATTAGGCACTCCACAGAGATAAATCCCTGACTTTAATCACTTGTGGGATTAATTTACAATGTGTAAAATGCACAATTGTGTAACCTTCGGAGAAGTTCTCTTGGTTGTGCTCTTTGTTTTCATTTCATGTGATCATGTTTAGTCTGTTAGGAGTTGTTGAAGTTCTGCTGAGGAAAACCAATGTTGCAGTACAGACACATCAGCCAGCCTTGGATGTTGATGAGATTCCTTGTATAGAAACGGGGTCCACTAACTGTTCAGAGCCAGGGCTCTATAGTGAGATGCACAATAGACATTGATCAAGGCAGTTCTTGGGAATATGAAAACTGGGTAAAGGTAGAGGCCTGGCACCAGGGATCTGGCAGGCTCATGGTGTTGGCCTCCTTAACTTCTCTGCCTCCTACCTAGGCTTGCTTCGGGTCCCTTGTCACCAAAGTTCAGAACATATCTTTTGGAGGTATTCCAGGTGACCCTACAGTGTGCTGGAGGAAAGTGTTAGACCTTCCAGCAATAGCGTTCTATCTAAAAATGGAAAACAATGAGTTTTGCTAATGATTCATATATGACTTTCACACTTGGTTTGTCTGCCAGATGTTCAAGTGTCACACTGTGTCCTGAGGAAAACCTGAAGCTGGTCCACAGCTGTGACTTTACTAGTTCCTTTGCTTTCGACATATTGCAACGTATGGTGGCTTAAACGTACTCAGACATGTGATTTTACCATCTTAAATCATAGAATCTTCACAACCTTGTTTATTGGAATGGGGTATAAGCAAAATAACTTTTGTTCTCCATGGAGATTCACTGGCTAGCTCCTTGCAAAGCACCAAAAAAGTAGTTGAAATTAGAGATATCAACTTTTTCTTTTACAAAATGATTAATTTGCTGACCTTTTCAGGGATGACCAATGACTGTCAGTAGTTGCTACCTCGCAGGCATTTAAAGACACGCAAACACATATAATCGGTCGCTTTAATATTAAGTGGGTTTTTATAAAGAACATGACAATAGTTACTGTTGAAAATAACTAATGCTTTGTAGAGAGTATAATACCAAAAAATCTGAGGGATTTTGTTCCCATATCTAGGAAGTTTTGTTACTGAAAAAGATGTGTCGTGTATAAAAACTCTGAGATCTAGTCACCTTGAAAACTAGACTTTGATTTTCTAAATTATTTAAAGATCTCCCAAAGGAAGAGTTTCAGTGGAATTTCAGTGTCTTTCACAGAAATCTTTTATTCCCTCACAGAGGTTCACTGGTTAACTCCTAGTAAAGCACAAAAACGCATAGTTGAAATTAAAGCTACTATGTTTTCTTTTTTTTAAACAAAAGAGAGGTGCTAATTTTCAGAGATGACCAGTGACTCAACAGTCTCTACCTTACAGATATTTAAAGACATAGACACATTCCTCACATTTAATCTGTCAAATATATATACAGCAACAGCTTTATGGAAATACAATTCACATATAAAATTCACCCTGTTAAAGTGTATAATTCGGTGGTTTTTACCACATTCACAGTCATCCAACCATCACCACAATCTAATTTCAGAACATTTACATCACCCCAGAAGGAATCCCATACATATTATCAGTAACTTCCTATTCCCACCTACTCCCAGCCCTTGACAATGTGGTCATAAAGGACCACATACTGAGAATAAGCAAAAATAACATACCAATTTGCTCCAGAAAATGGTTTCTTCTGGAATATAAGACTAAATCAACTAAGATAATCCAAAGCCTTTATACCATAAACTATGCCCAAACTTAAACAGTTCCCCACTTCACAAGATCAGCCTTAAAATCACCATCCCAGACTCTAAACTAAACGCCTATAAATATTCTCTCCTGACTTCTCCTGTTCTGAGACACAACTAAGACTCTGTCAAATTCTAAAATGAGTCTAATAAAGTTAGCTTTGCTTGATTTGCAGGTGTTCTCTCTTACTGCAGTGAGTCTGATAAACTAAGCTTTGAGTAATCAACAGATGTTTCTGGTGGACTCTTAGAATCCACATTTGGTAGTCCCCTTACTCTCCCAGTTGGGTTTCTTGGGCAAGAGTCAGGATGGCTCCAGCTCTCTCTTGCTTGTAAACTGTGGAAAACACTCACACATTCTTTCCCCTTGTCAAACTCTTAGAGTGCAGGCTGATTCCAATATAGTCACTTTTCCTTTGCTTTGCCACCAAAGAAAGAGCTCACCTTCCTGCCTGACCTGCCTTCACGGCTTCCTAGTCAGTAGTGACATTCCAGTCCACTGTCACTTGACAACCTCAAGGAACATATATGAGAGTCTTTGCTCTCTTAAAACACTTCTCTTTAAGCTTGAGGTGGAATCCAGCCATCCCCACCTTGGGATTGGTATGGGGTAATGGGTGAGACCACAGAAAGGTAACAGCTTCCTCCAAAGAAATCTCCTCACAAATCCATTCTTCAAAATCTGCTCAACTCCTAAAGGATTTTAAGATTTGAAAAATTAACAACTTTTTTTTGAAAATTCGAATTTAGTACAGCAAGCACACTTTGGAATATATCTATTGTATCCTGGTGCCTCAGTCAAAACTCTCACCATGACAGTCAGCTATAGTCACACAGTAGTCCCCCCTTATCCTCGGGAGACACATTCCAAGACCTCCAATGGATGCCTGAAACCATGGATAGTACTGAATCCTATATATATATTGTTTTTTTCCTAAACATAATACATACCTATGACAAAGTCTAATATATAAATTAGGCACAATAAGAGATAACAATAATAACTAATAATAGAACAATTTTAACAATACACTGTAATAAAAGTTATGTGAATGTTGTCTCTCTCTCTCTCTCAAAGTAACTTATTGTACAAATCTAATGCCTTTTCCACCTTAACTAATTACTTATCACGCACTATGGCCCTAACTTTTGCAGTTTGAGGTGTGGCAGCAGAACCAGCACAAATTCCTTTTTCCTTCTTCACAATTTCATGGATAGAAGATATTCATGGATAGAAGATATACCTAGATCTTAGCAACTTCAGCACACGATTTTTCTTCTTTCCTTATTAAGTCGACAACTTTCACCTTTTCACTTAAAGGAAGCACTTTATGGCTACTCTTTGATATATCTGAATTACCAGCATCACTTCTCTTGTGCTTTGGGGCCATTATTAAGGAAAATAAGGGTGACTTGAACACAAGCACTGTGATCCCGGGACAGTCAATCTGATAACTGAGAAGGCTATTAAATGACTAACAGGCAGGATTCTCTGGACAAAGGGATGATTCACATCCTGAGGGGGATGGAGCGGGATGGTAAGAGATTTCATCAAAGTACTCAGCGTGGCACACAATTTAAACTTTACGTGGAATCTAGAAAAATGATACAGATGAACCGGTTTGCAAGGCAGAAATAGAGACACAGATGTAGAGAACAAACGTATGGACACCAAGGGGGGAAAGCAGGGGGTCGGGGGTGGAGGTGGTGGGATGAATTGGGAGATTGGGATTCACATATATACACTAATATTTATAAAATAGATAACTAATGAGAACCTGCTGTATAGCACAAGGAACTCCACTTCGCTGTACAGTAGAAATTAACACAACGTTGTAAAACAACTATACCCCAATAAAAAAAATAAACTTTATGAATTGTTTATTTCTGGAATTTTCCATTTAATATTTTCTGACAGAGGTTGACCACAGGAAATTGAAACTGCAGAAAGCGAAACAGCAAATAAGGGGGAGACTACAGTATTTTGGGGTAAACGTGCCAAGCACTTATTTTACTGAGAAGCATTTGCTGTTAAAAATTAGTTTGGGGGCTTCCCTGGTGGCACAGTGGTTGAGAGTCCGCCTGCCGATGCAGGGGACACGGGTTCGTGACCCGGTCTGGGAAGATCCCACATGCCACGGAGCGGGTGGGCCTGTGAGCCATGGCCGCTGAGCCTGTGCTCCGCAACGGGAGAGGCCGCGACAGTGAGAGGCCTGCGTACCGCAAAAAAAAAAATTAGTTTGGGACCAGTGATCTAGCCAAGTGCTTCCCATGCTTTAATGTACATACAAAATTACCATGGGGATTTTCTTAAAATGCAGATAAACAGGTTCTGATTCTGTAGGTCTGCAGTGAGGACGGAGATTCTGCATCCCTAAAAATCTCCCAAGAGACGTCAAAGCTGCTGGTCCTCAGACCACAAGACTCCAAGCAGGCTCCCTGTCTCAGGGGTTGGATCAGAATTGTGAATTCTTTGAACTAGAAAATTGAAAACAGAACAACAACCAGAGTGCAATCACTCATCTCTGTGTTGTCCAGGCAAAGAGATGAGGAGCAAGAATCTGGGTTAGGAACTGGGCAGAATATGAGAAATAATAAAATTGAGAAGAGGCGGTGAAGGGACAGGAGGATTTCAAAAGGAGCCTGATTACAGATGTGAGACATAGTAGGCAGAAGATAAGAATGGGTCAGAAGAGCAAGACAGAATAATGGGAGGAAGAACGTAGATGAAACCAATATAACCTGGCATTTCTGGTCCATATTTCATTGGACAGACACATTTCCAAATGCCAGTTTTGCTGTGCTCCTTTGCAATTTTTTGTTTTGATGGATATTAAAAGAACTTGAAGAGGTGGGAGATAAAGATCCAGCCTGGGCCAAACATACCAATTCTTTTCTTTCCTGCTTATTTACACACTCACTGTTGCTATGCCACATTTGAGAAAATTTCTTTTGAGAAATGTCCAAACTGATAGTAAAGGTACTGCATAAGTCGGAAAAATAGAATTATAAAAAAGTCCAGCCTACTCAAAACTATACTCAGTTATCTTGTAAGTTTGCTGGAAGTAAAATAATTTCCAGTGTTTTCTCTGTCAAAAACTCCTCACCATTTTTGTCTGTTTGTGTAGTTAAAACAGAAATTTTGAGGAGTGTGTGGGGGTCAGTCATTTTCAGCAGTGTCTTTTGAAAGAGCAAAGATGATGCTGGGTAAACAAGAAGTGTCCCTGAGCAGGAGTTTCCACTGTTGGATTTCTGCATTCAGGAGGAACTGACCTTGTCCATCAAGATCTCTCATAAGCAACAGTGACAGAGCATCTCACTTACATATCATATTTCCCACTTGTAAATAAATATATTGAGACAAACTGTTTAAGTGAGGCACTTTGCAGGCACTACAATCATCAATGGCTAATGAATCAGTGTTTCTGGTCCAATAACATAACCAAAAAAAAAAGAAAAAGAAAACAAATGGAAAAAAAGAGTATAGTTTTCATCAACTTACTGAACTAGAGAAAAAAATACTTTCACTTCTCAACTTTAAAAATTTTACAATGGTTCTATTTTTAAGAGGCTGTGGGTTATTTCAGAGGTAACTTACCATCTTGAAAGTTGAGAAATGATTTTAATTCCAGCTAAGCAACATATGCTATTGCCATAAAATGAAAATCTTTACAAAAATATATATAACAATCCAAGACTAGTATTTACTGTCTGAAATCCATGCCTTGGTTAACTTTTTTAAAAATAATCTTCCCAGTCATTATATTTATATGCTGGTATCCTCATTATCATTTCTGTCTCTTCTTTGGGGAACAGTATTATAAGTGGTTTTGTGATAGAAAAACTAAATGTGGATGAATCATGAAGATTCTTTAAATGAATCTTAAATCTTATTAAAATAGTTGAGTCATTTGTGTTTCCCTCCCACAGAGGCAATAAAAGATTCATCTAATCTAAATCATTTTCACTTTCTCTACCAGTTTCTGGATTTTTTAAACCTGAAAAAACCTTCAGAGCATTACCATCTAAGGGATTGAGAACTTGTGTGTCTGACCCTGGTTAGGAAGGATGAGATTGGTATTCTCTTATATAACTATATTAATTTCCGTTTACATAATGAAGCACAAAATGTTTGAGAGGAGAAAATAAATTATGACTATATCCATTAAAGTAACTAAAACCTTGAACTTACATGTTTTCTTTATTTGCTGATTATAAGCTTTTTTCCTCCCTCTCCCTATCCACACTGCCCCTGATGACCCATTCGTGTCACAAAACGCCCACATTTATTGATCAACTGAATAAATGATTATTGATTTTGTAATTTTCAGCATTTTCAAGAATTTCAATCATGTTAATTTGAGGACAATCTTGGAAGGGGCCCTTTTGGGATAGATGTGTATGGCAAGTCATTGAAACCAAGACAATAAACATGTTCACAATGTATGTCCGCATAATGACACTGGGTTACTATAACAGTGGTGCTTAGTGCTATTTCAATTGAATATTTATTCATTCATGGATATATAAGCCTTGGGCTATTAATAATTCTGAAAGAGAGAGTGTCATATTTCTAGTTCCTATGTAGGTATTAATTCTTTAATGTTTCTGGTGTAGAGTTAATGAAATTGCCTTAGAAGTTTGAAGTTGTGTTAATATTCTGTATTTTGTATCTAGGTTAAGGACTGAGAACATCTGTAAAGTTAAATTGGAAAATTACCAATATGAAATTGGGTTGGTAAAAACATATTAAAGTAACACAACCTTTTTTTTAATTGAAGTATAGTTGATTTACAATGATATATTAGTTTCAGGTATACATAATAGTGATTCAATATTTTTATAGATTACATTCCATTTAAAATTATAATATATCGGTTATTTTCCTTGTGCTATACATTACATCTTATTTATTTTATACCGCAGTTTGTACCTTTTAGTCCACTTACCCTATTCTTGCTCCTCCTACCACCTCTCTCCCCACTAGTAACCACTAGTCTGTTCTTTGCACCTCCGAGTCTGTTTCTGTTTTGTCATAGTTATTTGTTTGTTTTATTTTTTAGATTCCACATATAAGTGAAAACATACATTATTTGTCTTTCTCTGTCTGACTTACTTCACTTAGTATGATCATCTCTAGGTCCATCCATGTTGCTGCAAATGGCATTATTTCATTCTTTTTTATGGCTGAGTAGTATTCCATTGTACACATGTACCACATCTTCTTTATCCATTCACATCTTGATGGACATTTAGGTTGTTTCCATGTCTTGACTATTGTGAATAGTACTGCTATGAACATAGGGGTGCATGTATCTTTTTGAATTAGTGTTTTAATTTGCTTTGGATATATACCCAAGGGTGAAATTGCTGGGTCATATGATAGTCCTATTTGTAAATTTTTGAGGAACCTCCATATGGTTTCCCATAGTGGCTGCACCAATTTACATTCCCACCAACAGTGCACTAGGGTTCCCTTTTCTCCCCATCCTTGCCAACATTAATTATTTCTTCTCTTTCTGAGGTCAGTCATCCTGACAGGTGTGAGGTTCTCATTGTGGTTTTGATTAGCATTACATTGATGCTTAGTGATGTTGAGCATGTTTTCACATGCCTGTTGGCCATCTGAAGGTCCTCTTTGGAAAAATGTCTACTCAGGTCTTCTGCCCATTTTTAATTGTCTTCTTTGATTTTTTTGATATTCAGTTGTATGAACTATTTATATATTTTGGATATTAATCCCTTAATAGACATATCAGAAGATATGTGCAAATATCTTCTCCCATTCAGTAGGTTGTCTTTTCATTTTGTTGATGGTTTACTTCGCTTAAGGAAGGGGAAAAAAAACCTCAAGTTTTTGACTTGTGGTTACCATGTAGTTCATATATGTTGACCTATAACTATATCTCCTTGTTTCAAGCTGATAATCATTTAAGTTCAAACAAATTCTAAAAGCTCTACATTTTTACTCCCCCTCCCCACATTCTGTGTTTTTGATGTCATATTTTACATCTTCATGTCTATCCCTTAACTCTTTATTGTAGTTATAGTTGATTTTACGATTTTTGTCTTTTAACCTTCATACTAGCTTATTTAAGTGGTTGATTCACAGCCTTTACTATATATTTGCATTTACCAGTGGGATTTTTCCCTTCTTATAATTTCCTATTTCTTGTTGTAGCCTTTTCTTTTTCACTTAAGGAAGATCCTTTAACACTTCCTGTAAGGTCGGTTTAGAATTGATGAACTCTTAGTTTTTGCTTTTCGGAGAAGCTCTTTATCTCTCCTTCGATTCTGAAAGATAACCTTGCTCAGTTGAGTATCCTAAGATGTAGGGTTTTTCTTCCAGCACTTTAAATATATCATGCCACTCCCTTCTGGCCTGCAACGTTTCTGCTGAAAATTCAGCTGATAGCCTTAGGGAGGGGTTCCCTTGTATGTGACTTTTTGTTGGTCTCTTGCTGCCTTTAGAATTCTCTCTTTAACTTTTGCTATATTAATTATGATATGACTTGGTGTGGGTCTCTTTGGGTTCATCTTGTTCGAGACTCTGTGCTTCCTGTACTTGGATATCTGTTTCCTTTTTCAGGATTGATATGTTTTCAGCCATACTTCCATCAGATACATTTCCTACCCCCTTTTCTCTCTATTCTACTTCTGGGACCCCTATAATGCAAATGTTAGTAGCTTGATGTTACCCCAGAGATTTCTTAAGCTATTCTCATTTTTAAATTTGTTTTTCTTTTTGCTGTTTTGATTGAGTGATTTCCATTATTCTACCTTCCATATCTCTTATGTGAGTAACACTGCCTTTTGAAACTTAGATAATTAGATAGAAACTATGAATGAACCTATGCAAAGGAACGTGGTTTCCTGCCAATCTCTAAGACTAGTGGTTGAACTGAATTGGCACGGTATCATAGTTGAAAATGAAGGCATCCACAAGAAAGTTTGCTTACCCTGGTGTGTGTTTCCCCCAGGCCAACAAATGCAGTAGTGTCAGATTCCCAGGAGACAAGGCTTATGCCATCCACAACGTGAAGATGAACTCATTCCCACAAACACATACATTACAATCTGTTCTCTGTCAAACAGCTATGAGTATAAAGAAAATCTGACTAACTGGGCTGATTTGGGTCCTAATTTGTCCTTGGGAGTCAGAGATTTGCTTAACTTTAGCAAGAGAATGTATTATAATGTTTGCCATGAGTTTCACCCTCTCATCATTCAACTTAATACAACAGAGTTAAAATTATTATTGGTAAGGGAACAAAAGATAAGTAATTGGGTAGGGTACCATACCTTAGATGACAAATGAGCAATGCTTATTTAGGAATCTATGTTTCTTTTGAAACCTTTTCTAATATTACTATCCTATGAACTGGAAGCTTTCTATCTCTGCAAGGGTTACCCCAAGATGTTTTTCATAGTTTCTGGCCCTGTAAGTTCTCTACTGTTCCTAAATGCTATTTAGGGAAATAGCACTAATTTCTCTCCACACTTCACTCTATTCTGTGAAGACCTAGTGCTCCTAATGCTTCTCTCTCAATGCTGACCTTGACAGGTGGCTCCAATCTTTGAACTACTGAGTATTATCTATTTTCTGCACACATAGGTGACTCAAACTCCCTGACTCATGGTAAATAGCTTCCCATTTTATACACTGACCTGTCAGAGAGAGTACACTGTTTTCTTTTTGAATACTAAGGTACTCAAAATGAGGATAACTGCAACAATACAAATCCACAATGTTTGAACAATTTTATCTCAAGTGATAAGTAATATTTATAGTGATATCAAATTAATTTACAAAGGGAAAGTGATTTTCTGACTAGTTTTAGGAGAAAGGCCAATTTTGGCAATGACGCATATTACTGACAAATAATAAAAATGTTAACATCCTGGTATGGAATTCTAAATAAAATCTACAATAAGATATTTTAAAGTGTAGGGTTTTTTGTTTTGGGGGGTTTTTTTTGGGGGGGGTTGGAACAGAAGATAGGTGGGTGGAGATATGTACGAGCCAAGTAGCACAGAGAACACACTTTATTATTCATTATGGTTCTGTGGAGAAAATTACTACAGGAGCTGGGATACAGCCAGCAGAAATAGCAACAATTCTTTGTGTTGAGGATCTAATGCTGCATGGGAACTCATATTCTTGGGACTGTACATTCAAATACAAAATGAAATATCAACATCAAAGAAGATCACCACTTAGGAGAGATCTGTGGCTAAGCAGTACCTTTCTTAGAAGGAACTTACCAAGCTTTCTTGATGAATGTATTGCTTAGATATTTAAACACGCACTGCTTTTATTTTTATTATAGCTATACAAGCTCTAGGCTATGCTACAGAGATAGTTCTTCAAAGTTTCCAATGTTGGCTGCTAACTTATGATGACTGACCAGCAAGAAGACATTTTTAATTTATTGGGCCTTAGCACCATCCATACACTGAGAGAGATGGGATCCACTCTACAATTGAAGATTCCCTGACTCTCTTGTATTATCTTCCAACATCAAAAATGTTTTGAGGGGCTTCCCTGGTGGCGCAGTGGTTGAGAGTCCGCCTGCCGATGCAGGGGACACGGGTTCGTGCCCTGGTCTGGGAAGATCCCACATGCCGCGGAGCGGCTGGGCCCGTGAGCCATGGCCGCTGAGCCTGCGCGTCTAGAGCCTGTGCTCCGCAACGGGAGAGGCCACAACAGTGAGAGGCCCGCGTACCGCAAAAAAAAAATAATAATAAAAAAAAATGTTTTGAGACAAAAATTCTAAATGGTTGAAACAATGATTTTTTCTAGTCGTGTAAGAAGCAAAATCATATATACCTCATTTTCTACATAATTAGAGAACCAAAATATCCAAAATATTGAGTCACTTGAGTGAGTGTGACATCAATGGCAAGTTTAGATGAGAAAATGAAAAGGCATCATTTTGAGCCAAGGAATTATGAGTGTTAACTGGAAAACCTGGGAGAATGAAGACTTTAAGGTAATTTTTACCACAAAAATCAGTCTCCTCCAACATTTAGATCAGAAAGAAATAGAATTGTTTCTATGTGACAGTATATGACAGGACCCATAAAATGGCACAAAGTCATATATTAACAAGATCTGGAGTGATCAGGAACATCAAAGTGGAGGAGGCCAACTAGCCTTAAGGATGGGTAGATTTTGATAGAGGAATGATGAAGAATGAATTCTATGCAAGGTAAATAACATGGTAACAGAAATGAGTTCAGTAAGAACAATGTGTCATCACAGAATGGTAAATATTTGAGTATAGCTGGATCAAAGGACTCTTGCACCAGAGTAGCGGGAAGGAATTCTCTTTCCGAGAATTTTGACAGTCAAGTGAAAGAATATGGGCACATTTTATGAATATTTGATTTTTAAAAAACAACTAATGGACACTTTCATTGAGGTATTCCAGAAGATAAATGGAAGTATAAAAAATGAGTTGGAAATAGGAGACTCTGGAGGCCAATGAGAAAAATATTGAAATATCTTCTGCATGAAATGATAAGGTTGGGCTTTGATGGTGACAATGGCAAAGAAAAAATAATGCCACTGTGAAATCTGTGAGAAGGAAAAATTCATTAGGACTTAATGAACTGGTCTTGGGAAGATAAAAACAAAAGTGAGAACAACAGAATTTCAGAAAATAGTGACTTGGAGATCAAATTAATTTAAAAGAGAAACAGAAATTACAGAAAAGAACTTGGTTGCTTTTATATGGCATACTGACTTGTAACAAGGGCAATTCTGTCTACAAGACAACAAAGTGGCAATTCCAGTAGTAATTTTGTTATTAAACAACTTTTAACATAAAGAACATGAATACTTGTTAATTCTTGGTGGTAAAATCATGGTGTTGTCTCTGTAATTTTATTATTTTTTTCAGTTTTCGAGATAAAAAGAGAAAATAAATGAAGGCAATAACAGTAAATGAGTGTGTTAAGAAATGAAAGCTCAGGCTTCCCTGGTGGCGCAGTGGTTGAGAGTTTGCCTGCTGATGCAGGGGACACGGGTTCATGCCCCGGTCCGGGAAGATCCCACATGCCACAGAGTGGCTGGGCCCATGAGCCATGGCCGCCAAGCCTGCGCATCCGGAGCCTGTGCTCTGCAACGGGAGAGGCCACAACAGTGAGAGGCCCGTGTACCACAAAAAAAAAAAAAAAGAAAGAAATGAGAGCTCAAGGAGGAATAGGTTAGCTTATTCCTAATTTGGAAAAATATTAGAATATATGTAAATAAGGGGAAGTCGTCACTGAGTACATGAAGATAAAAATGAAAGATGGTAGACAGAGAAGAAAGGACTAACTGGACAATATCGTAGAGGTGGTTAGAGTTCATGGAATCAGAAATACTAGTAGCTTTGATAGGAAAGTGGGAATCCTTCTCTGCAAGGAGGGGGAGGGCTTACATTCACAGAGGCTCTTAGAGGTAGTGAGGAGGGGAGGTGATTAGAAAGTGGATTTTCTAATTATATGGACTCAGTCTTTCAGCTATTTTGTAGATATAGTCATTTATCAAGAGTAAGAGATGCTGTGATTAAATTATACCCTTGAGGAGTGCATGAAGAGTTTGAAATGGCTTCTATGGTCATTATAATAGAAATTCAACAAGAAGTATATATTTTTATTGTTGAGGAGCAGTAAAGGAGCACTTGGGATTAGAAAACATTAATTTGTAGTGGATTTTCAAAGCAAATGATCATAATTTTCTTCAGATCAACTCTTGACAGCAAAAGCTTAGTAACTGGCAAGGCTGACCCAGTGGTTCAGAGTGAAGTTTCTATGTGAGAAAGAAAATAAGAGCCTGAGCACTGACAACTGGTAGTCGCCCTTGTTGCTATCAGATAGGCTATAGTAGATTCTTGCTGAACATAATCTCACAGAACATCAACATCTGACAAGGATTTTCTCGGTGATAGTGATAAAAGGCAAGACTACTCTGATCATGCTGCAACAGAAATTTAAACAGCAACAACAAAAAACAAAGTCCCTGGGCAACCACAAAAATGACCAATAATTCCCCCTTCTCTGCTGACTTGAGTGATCACTACCTACTGCCCAGTGACTATTCCAGCCCTGCTCAGTTCCTTCTGTCACCTGGAAAAAACTGCTCTCACTTTCTGCAACATGTACTCCAAAACAGACATTCACTTCCTTGGAACCTCCTTAAAATTGATTAGCATAAACCCAAACCTGAGAACATTCCCCAACTCCTTCTTATTGGAATGTCCCACTGTTCTTCATGGTTTAGTCTCCTTGGCTGCAAAAATAAATTTAACTTTGTTGACTATAGATATTCCTAGTGGTCCCTTGCTGGAGGGTATTAACATAGGGTACAAAAGTTAGCACCTTCACCATTAGCACAATTAATCATAAGTACAAGCTGTGAGGGCATAAGTGAAACCAGAAAGTAGCTGATAGATTAAAAGATGTGGATAGAACTCACAACAATGGTGAAGAATTGGTTTAGACTGTGAGAGACTATGGTCAGGGAACATAAAGAGAGGACAGATTCGCTATGATGATGAGAGTTTGTATTGAGCACTTACTACTTATAGCTCCAAGCACAGTTCCTTGCAATCAGTAGACTCTACTGATTGAAGACTAATGTTTATTTTAAACATGGAGCTTAGATCAAGTTCTTTGATCTCAAGATGAGTAGACTTTGCACATAAATTCAGATTCAGAGAGTATGTCAGAAACAAAAGGACACTGTAGTGTTTCTTTCTCCACTGACATGGTAGGGAAGAGATGAGGTTTCCCTGGCCAAAGAGGGGAGCTGAAGGGATCACTTTCTCTCCTCTCTTACAAAGTAAAATAAATTAAATGAAATTCATTTATTTTGTCATCCAGATACTACCCTCAACCACCAACTCATCAATGGAGAATAAATATTAAATATCCAATCTGTAATAGTTTAAACTTATTCTGATGAAATAATATTGAGGAGCATCTTTTAAAATGCAGGTTATCAGATTTAGAGTAAAATACTTAATTTTTCAGAGAGCCTCCCTAAGGCCTTCCCTACTTCTCTCCCTAAGGTGGTATCAGGGAATATGGACAGAAGGGTTTTAAGGATCTTCCTGACATGAAAAAGGTCCTCAAGTGTGACGCTCTCTATTCCTCCGGCCTCTGTAACAAGATTTGTTGTAAACATCGGTGTGGTTAGCCTTGCTAACAGTATGGCTGAAATTCATGATTGGTTCAATTAGTGATCTGGTCTGTTTTAACTTGGTCAGAACAATTGAACCTCAACTTGCTCTCCACTGGCAGCAGGTTACTGACTGCAACTTATCGCCCCATCACATCTGCTGGCTCAACCGCTACAGTGAGCCCCTCATCAGGCCAGCCAGTTCTCAACCCAATGCCTGTGCCATATGGGAATTGGGGTTGGTTCAGGAAAGGAAAACTGTAGGTCTTCCTTCTGTCAGATCCCTTTATAGGCCAACTTCCTCAAGTCTTGTTCAGGGTTGGTGGGAGAGGGAAGTGAGAGTGAAGTGAAAGAAGTGAGCTTTCCCTAGCTCTCTCAGTGGATAGTAAAAGCAACCACCTCCTTCTCAGCCATTAATGTTACCCTTATTTATCAAAAGTACGTCCTTCCTATATCTGTAGCCACAAGCTGAGAAATTGGCGACTGCTTCCTTCTTTCCCTCTCTCCCTCCTTTTCCTCCCCCTTCCATCATTTCCTAGCCAGAAATGGGCACCATTTCTCTAGAGCTCCCCTATGCTCTACTTTCCTTGTACCAATGGGAAGTAAGTTTAAGAGCCTAAAGTCTTACATGGGTGGGGTAAGGAATAACTGTAAACTGGCTTCATTAGGTTGATGCTTCATAGCCTAAGATTTAGAAAACACTTGCTAAAGACAATGCTGGACTTGCAAGGCTGCCACTTAGTGTCATAATCCAATTTAGAATACCTATTACCTAGGTCTTCTGCAACCAGTCACGGTTACCTCTCAGGAAGATGGATGCCTAGGGAAAACTAAGTCAATTGTAGTTTACAGAGGAAGTAAAAAATAAACCAACCTGTTAGTTCAGGAGAACTGATTGATAAAGAAATTGTAAAGATGCTGTAAATCTGTGATAGTAAAACAGCAACCAGAAGAGCTCTAGGGTTTCTGACATTATGCATCTTGACATGTCATATGGGTTTGAGTGTTCAGGGTGAGCTGGGGTCCTCTGATTTTTTCTGTTGCTGGAGGAACACTTGATGCATAACTCTGAAAGAGACAGCACTATACAAAACTTTTACATTCCAAGAAATTTACTCTCTCTTTTAATGTCAATAAGCACAACAGATGGTGGTAATATATGTTTTATATGTGTATTTTGGATTTATTTTAAGAAACTTTGCCTATAGTCATCTCAATGAATGATTCCATTTTTCCAATCTACTATCTGATTTGCTTACTCTATAATTCTCTATTGTGACTATTTTAGAACTACGATGAAAAGGCCAAGCATAAGATGTAAGCATTACCCTAACCAGAGCAGAGAAGTGAAGTTTTTTTTTTTTTTTTTTTTTTTGTGGTACGCGGGCCTCTCACTGTTGTGGCCTCTCCCGTTGCGGAGCACAGGCTCTGGACGCACAGGCTCAGCCGCCATGGCTCATGGGCCCAGCCGCTCCGCGGCATGTGGGATCTTCCCGGACCGGGGCACGAACCCGTGTCCCCTGCATCAGCAGGCGGACTCTCAACCACTGCGCCACCAGGGAAGCCCGAAGTGAAGATTTTAATAAGTCTATTTAAAATGCTCTGGGGTCTGTAATAAAAAATGCTAACATAACACAGAATATACTATTAAACATATTTACACACTAAATATCCCTTAATGTCATACAAATACTTAAATCTTAACCAAAACTGGTTTATATTCTACATTACTAAAATTCCATTTTTCCTACTTCATGAATTATTTCAAAGGCAATTTTCTCCAGCATGTGACTGTAAAGTGCTGGTATTTTTAATCCTCTGTAAATACATTCAAAGTTTAAACACAGTGGGAAGTTCCTTCTCTGTTGGAAATTTAATACAGCTGTGCTAGGCAAAAAACATTGAGTTGTCTTTCAAATTGGACGTATTAATTTAGGTAAAGTAAATTAAATTCCATACTGTAGGACGCCAACCGGATTTAAAATTTTGTAGCTCAAAGGTTAAAAATCACTCTTGTTTCAAATAAGACATTAAATTGTAGAGTAACAAATAGAATAATCATCTTAATATCAGTTAAGGGATCAAGTTACATGCATTTGGAAATGACTGATTTATACACACATGCCATAGAGTAGTACTGATTTAGCAAATGTGCTCCATTTTCATTAAACCTATTTACATGCATATGCAAAAACCCTGCACAATATTCACTATATTCTATCATAGATACCAATTAATAAAAATACTGTAAGTATTATAATTTCCATAATTCTCATTACTTCTCTAACTGTAGAAATACACTGAGTCTTGCCTTGACTAATGGCAAGATTGTACTATGGAATGTTTTCAAGGTTTTACATTTCAAAGGGCAGAGAGTACTGTTCCAGGCAGTAATTTCTAGGAAGCATGATATATAGGGGCAAGAGTCATAAAAGCCAATTCTTTGATTCTCATGTGCCTACAGGAGAAACAAACCTTTCAATATTTGGAACCATGTCATGAATAAATTGGTCTTTTGATTTAACCCTACTCAACCAGATAGATCACCAACTGAATAAAACATGAAATGGTCTATGAGGTGCTGCTATTGACTGATGCATAAAGGCAATAAGACACACTGGAGACTGTGTCCCACTTTGCTGAGTTAACTAAGGGAACTAATATGATTACAAATGTCCATAAGCCCTACTCAAAGTACCTGTTAGATCCAGAGAAGCCTTAAAATTTTAGACTATACCCAGCAACAAAGAGTGCAAGTTGTTATTAATTAATCTGAGCATAATACATTGTCCCCTTAAGCATAAAGAAATAAAGGCAGGGACTTCCCTGGCGGCCCAGTGGTTAAGACTTGGCCTTCCAATGCAGGGGGGTGTGGGTTCGACCCCTGGTTGGGGAGCTAAGATCCCACATGCCTTGCAGCCAAAAAACCAAAACATAAAAAGAAGCAATATTGTAACAAATTCAATAAAGACTTTAAAAAATGGGCCATATCAAAATAAAAATCTTTAAAAGAAAAAAGAAATAAAGGCAGAATTCAGCAATGATGCATTACTTTAGAGACAGAATGCAATGACAAGTAGACATGCAGTTCTAGGACATCAGGTTGCATGCTATGTGGTGATGTCAACCTGTCGGTAGATAAAGGCTCAGTGGAGAGCACCCCATTAGAGTATGGGGGTCCTAGAGAGGGACATACAGTCATCTGAAACAAATAAGAACCAACATCAAAAAGCAAGATATGTGGTTTCTTTCCTTCTACTAACTTTGGGTTTTGTTTGTTCTTCTTTCTCTACTTCCTTTAGGTGTAAAGTTAGATTGTTTATTTGAGATTTTTCCTGTTTCTTGAGATACAACTGTATTGCTATAAACTTCCCCCTTAGAACTGCTTTTGCTGCATCCTATAGGTTTTGGATCGTTGTGCTTTCATTGTCACTTGTCTCTAGGTATTTTTTGATTTCCTCTTTGATTTCTTCAGTGATCTCTTGGGTATTTAGTAACGTATTGTTTAGCCGCCAAGTATTTGTGCGTTTTACGTTTTTTTCCGTAATTTATTTCTAATCTTATAGCGTTGTGGTCAGAAAAGATGCTTGATATGATTTCAATTTTCTTACATTTACTGACACTTGATTTGTGACCCAGGATGTGATCTATCCTGCAGAATGTTCCATGTGCACTTGAGAAGAAAGTCTGCTGTTATCAGATGGAATGTCCTAAAAATATCAATTAAACCTATCTGGTCTACTGTGTCATTTAAAGCTTGTGTTTCCTTATTAATATTCTGTTTGGATGATCTGTCCATTGGTGTAAGTGAGGTGTTAAAGTTCCCCACTATTATTGTGTTACTGTCGATTTCCTCTTTTATAGCTGTTAGCATTTGCCTTATGTATTGAGGCACTCCTACATTGGGTGCATATATATTTATAATTGTTATATCTTCTTCTTGGATTAATCCCTTGATCATTATGTAGTGTCCTTCCTTGTCTCTTTAACATTCTTTATTTTAAAGTCTATTTTATCTGATATGAAAAAGAAATAAAAGGAATACAAATTGGAAAATAAGAAGTAAAACTGTCACTGTTTGCAGATGACATGATACTATGCATAGAGAATCCTAAAGATGCCACCAGAAAACTACTAGAGCTAATCAATGAATTTGGTAAAGTTGCAGGATACAAATTAATGCACTGAAACCTCTTGCATTCTTATACCCTAACAACAAAAGATCAGAAAGAGAAATTAAGGAAACAATCCTAGTCACCATTGCAACAAAAAGAATAAAATACCTAGGAATAAACCTACCTAAGGAGGTAAAATACTTGTACCCAGAAAACTGTAAGACACTGCTGAAAGAAGTCAAAGATGACACAAACAGATGGAGAGATATACCA
Organism: Globicephala melas; assembly: GCF_963455315.2. Lineage (NCBI taxonomy): Eukaryota > Metazoa > Chordata > Mammalia > Artiodactyla > Delphinidae > Globicephala > Globicephala melas. Next base: position 96,460,402 of record NC_083335.1, read on the forward strand.
TGTTCTTGGATTGGAAGAATCAATATTGTGAAAATGACTATACCACCCAAAGCAATCTACAGATTCAATGCAATCCCTATCAAATTACCAATGGCATTTATTACAGAACTAGAACAAAAATCTTAAAATTTGTATGGAGACACAAAAGACCCCGAATAGCCAAAGCAATCTTGAGGGAAAAAATGGAGCTGGAGAAATCAGACTCCCTGACTTCAGCCTATACTACAAAGCTACAGTAATCAAGACAATATGGTACTGGCACAAAAACAGAAATATAGATCAATGGAACAGGATAGAAAGCCCAGAGATAAACCCATGCACCTCTGGTCAACTAAGCTATGACAAAGTAGGCAAGGATACACAATGGAGAAAAGACAGTCTCTTCAATAAGTGGTGCTGAGAAAACTGGACAGCTACATGTAAAAGAATGAAATTAGAACACTCCCTAACATCATACACAAAAATAAACTCAAAATGGATTAAAGACCTAAATGTAAGACCGGACACTATAAAAGTCTTAGAGGAAAACATAGGCAGAACATTCTTTGACATAAATCACAGCAAGATCTTTTTTGACCCACTTCCTAGAGTAATGGAAATGAAAACAAAAACAAACAAATGGGACCTAATGAAACTTAAAAGCTTTCTGCACAGCAAAGGAAACTATAAACAAGATGAAAAGACAACCCTCAGAATGGAAGAAAATATTTGCAAACAAAATCAACTGACAAAGGATTAATCTCCAAAATATATAAACAGGTCATGCAGCTCAATATTAAAAAAACAAACAACCCAATCAAAAAATGGACAGAAGACCTAAATAGACATTTCTCCAAAGAAGACATACAGATGGCCAAGAGGCACATGAAGAACTGCTCAACATCACTAATTATTAGACAAATGCAAATCAAAACTACAATGAGGTATCATCTCACACCAATCAGAATGGGCATCATCAGAAAATGTACAAACAACAAATGCTGGAGAGGGTGTGGAGAAAAGGGAACCCTCTTGCACTGTTGGTGGGAATGTAAATCGATACAGCCACTATGGAGAACAGTATGGAGGTTCCTTAAAAATCTAAAAATGGAATTACCGTATGACCCAGCAATCCCTCTATGGGGCATATACCCAGAGAAAACCATAATTGAAAAAGACACATGCACCCTAATGTTCATTGAAGCACTATTTACAATAGCCAGGTCATGGAAGCAACCTAAATGCCCATTGACGGATGGATAAAGAAGATGTCGTACATATATGCAATGGAATATTACCCAGCCATGAAAAGGAATGAAATTGGGTCATTTGTAGCTACGTGGATGGACATAGACACTATCATACAGAGGGGAGTAAGTCAGAAGGAGAAAAACAAATATCGTATATTAACACATATATGTGGAATCTAGCAACATGGTACAGATGAACTGGTTTGCAAGGCAGAAACAGAGACACAGATGTAGAGAACAAACGGGGAAAGCGGGGGGTGGTGGTGGGATGAATTGGGAGTCTGTGATTGACTTAGCAAATTTTTTTACTAAAAATAAGCAAATAACATGAAGCTATATACTTTAAACGATGAAAAATACCCCTTTATTTTTGCCCCATCCCTGCCACCCAATTTGAAATGTCAATTTCATCAAACAAGAAATTTTCAGTTCTATTAAACTTCATAAATTTGTTTATTCCTGCAACAGTACCACACAGATTAGCAAGGTTGTTTCTCAGACTGTCCTTAAATAAGGCTGATGGTAAAACATTTCTGTATGTGTGAGTAGCAGGGAGGGAGGTGATATAATGTGATCTAGTTATCACATTTTCTGTTATGACAATCTAATAATTCATCAAAAAATATCTGGAAAAGAATATGTACCACATGTTCAAACAACAACACTCATGAAGTATTATTTTTATTAATTGACCTGGTAACAAATTATGACTGGTGGTGAGGATAAGACTGTTTTTTCTAGTAATTGTCTAGAATGTAGTTATTAAGTGTTCATCATTAGTCCAGAGTCATAGGTCTTATCAGTAACAATGTAAAAGTATTGATTTAACCTTATTTTGTGAAACCAGAATATGGATCCATCTGGAATAAAGGGATCCTCACTCTCTGAGGAGAGCTGAATGAGGTTGGGGCATATCTACGTGAAGGGGCAGGCTCCCTTCAATAACCTGTTTGAATTAACTGTAATTTATAGAGGATTGGGTGACCAAGGCCCCAGGGTTCTGCCCCACAGCTCAGTCCCTTGGTGGTTAGCATTACTTTCATTTGATTTTGCTCAATAAGTATGGTTCAGATAGTACTTTCCTACAGAGAACAAAGAAACAGATCTTTTGGTATGAGTACTCATGTCTGTTAGCAGCCTTATTTCTCAGTGCAAATTAATTCATTGGTATTTTATTTATCAAACATTTTTCCATGTTTTCAAGGAATGTATCGTTCACCTAGTACCTAATTACATTTGGCCAAGTGAATAGAATCAAGTGATAAAAATATGCTGTGCTGTGAATGACTTTGTCCTTGCATGTAATAAATAATAACTATGCTTGGCATTATTTTTGATGCGCTGGCTGAGGTTAAGAATGTTTTGCAAGATGGACAGACCAAGTTCTTCTGCTCTTCTGGAGCTTATAATATATATATATATATATATATATATATATATATATATATGGGAAAACCAACAACATATAAATAAATATGACAATTCCAGATGATGATGAATATTATGATGCTTTAAAACTGTGTTTTGATTTTGGAAAATGGTCTTTTGACTGGAAACTGTAAGACTAAAGGCAAGAGAAAATGAATATGAACACTGTAATCTAGTTTTGGTAAATTTTTTCTCATGGGAGTACAGGTTAACAATTCTGTAGTTGCTACACATGTACACTGGGACTGAACAAACAAGTAAATGGATAGCAGATGGTGGCAGTCAGGTTTCTCACTGTTGGAGTAGGAGGTTATAGATAAACAAGGAGGTAGAATAAACCCTCTGATACTGGATTAGAGTTGGAGACATCAGTATAAACTCATCTTCAGCTTATTATAATGCAGATGGATAGATAAAAAATTTAGATAAGCGCGTGTACATGGCTTAATATGCATACATATATTTTCTACCTCTGTTCACTGAGAGGGTTTATAAGTAAGCATACCTCTATAGCAACAAGCACATTCAGTGCTCAGATCATGCTTTCTAATACCATTCTCCAATTAAAGGAACTGGGGTTTCTTGGAGAAACATTGGGGCAGAGAATGTGTAAGATGAGATTGGAGCATCTTATAGTACCAGAAAGTAAGGAAGTATTCAAAAAACAAAAAAGATGAAGTTATATCAAAGGGACTTAAGAGCCAATCTGAAAGAGTTACCATTGGCCAAAGCTGGAACAATTTGAGCAACAACAACAATAAAAAGTGATGGATTATAACTCAAAATATTAAATAAATATCCATGAGTCCATATAAAAACATAGACATGGTGGTGTGCTAGTAAGTGCTCAATATAAATAAATAATTGAATAAATAAATAAATGGGGGAGGGTGGACAAATCTCTGGTGCAGAAGAATAATTTATGTAGATACTCTCCCCTCCTGGAAATGGAGGTTAACTCCCCACCCGCCCCCCAAGTGTGGGCTGCCTTTAATGCCTTTCTTCCAAAGAGAATTCTGATGGAAAGGGTGGGGCAGGGAAGAGTAAGAGAGTGGAGAAACCTGATAAACACTGTCGGCTCAGCCAGCTGACCAAGGTTAGTATCATCAGTGATGACTCATGTTGATAGCACATACCCTTGATATAATCTAATGAGAATGACACTTCACTTCTGTGGTCTTCCTCTCCGAAACCCATAACCTCAGTTCTAACCATAAGAAAAACTTCATAAAAACTTCAGTTGCAGGACATTCTACAAAATGCCTCAACCAGTACTTCTCAAAACTGTCAAGGTCATCGAAAATAAGGAAAATTTGAGAAATTATCATAGACTAGAGGGGGCTAAGGAAACATGTTGATTAAACATAATGCGGTATCCTGTTGTGATCATGGAACAGAAAAGGACATTAGCTAAAAAAAAAAGTGAAATCCAAATACAATGTGGAATTCAGTTAATAGTAAAATACTAATGTTGGCTTTTCTGTTGTTAAGAACTGCATCATAGTAACACAAGATGTTAATAATAGGGAAAACTGGACAGGGGATATAATAGAAACTTTGAACTATCTTTAGAAATTTTCTGTAAATCAAAACTATTCTAAGTGTAACAGTTTATTTAAAGTAAAGACCTGGATTTTGTGAAAAAAGAGTGACTGAGAGGCAGAGCGAGTTGCTTACTTTAGTCTGGAGGTAGTCGGAGAAGGCTTTTCTGAAGAAGTGGTATTTGAACCTGGACAGAGGAGGGATGCAAAGTTCTGGAGGATGGGAAGTCCTGATAGAATAGCAGGTGCAAAAGCTTGAGGCAAGAATGAGCTTGGGGTGTTTAAGGAATAGCAAAAATACCTGTGAGGCTAAGAACATAGCATTTGAGTAGAGAAATTTGTACAAGGTGAGAGCAAAGAAGAAAGCAAAGGAGAAATCAAGGGAGTATGATATGTAGGGCTTTGCATGCCAAATGTCCTTCTCTCATACTAGACAAGAAGCTACCTCAGCGTAGGGCAAGTGACATCCTTTTCTCCCCTAACTCTAGCACATTGACTCATAAATACAGTATTTTTTTGTGACTTAAAATTCAAAACTGGGGAAAAAACAGGCCCAATGGTGTGCTGGTAAATGTTTAACTGATCTCTAGAGAAAAATAAAACCCAGATTGTACTGTTGACCAATTTCCTTGGTATGAATAGTCCCACCATGGCCGATTTCAACCCACTGATGTAATATCACCAAATGAGGCATTAGGAAGAGATGTGTACAATAAGATCTCAAGAGCTGGCATGGCTCCAGCACATCACTGCACAGAGACCACTTAGGATCTCTTCTGAACAACACTCTCATTTAGCACAATTCTCAGTTGGCTATGATTCCACCTGTTCAATCACAAACACTTATTTTCCAAGCTTTTTCAGAAGGACATTATGAGAGACATAATTAAATGTCTTAAGTTACAAGTCAAAGTTACCTAGAAAAAGAAAGTTCAACTGATAAATCCTTCAACTTGTTCTTGGCGAACTAATTTTGGCTCCCCCCAAAGCACCAATTCCCTGTCACAGTATCCACAATTCATCTCTGCCAAGATCATTTCCTAAGGTTTTCTGGGTATTGAAAACTCATCCACCAATCTTTTCTTGGAAAGTTATACTATTCACAGGTTTTTTTTTGGCCTCGCCATGTGGCACGCGGGATCTTAGTTCCCCCACCAGTGATCGAACCCATGCCCCCTGCAGTGGAAGCACGGAGTCATAACCACTGGACCTCCAGGGAAGTCCCTATAATCTTCACATTTTTGAAGATCAGAACATTTTTCACTTCTTTCAAATAACACCACTTTCATATCAATAACTGCTCAATGATTACTGGCAGCAATTCGGTTAGTTATGGCAATGAATCCCCCTTTTAGTTTAAGTAGCTGGTTGGAATCACCATCCTGAAGTCCTGGAGTTTGGCCAGCATGCTAATATTGGAGAGCTCTTCCTGGAATTGAACATCTCTTCCTTGGATGAAGCTAACAATGATAGCAACATAACTAAGCAGTTGCTCTGTGGCCTTCTCAGTCAAGAAAATGGAGGGAGCCAGGGCTGAAGGAATGGCATAAGAACATATAGAAAGGCAACAACTACAAGAAGCCATTCTAGCCAAGGTATAGAAGAAGCCGCAGCTCTTTGTGAGAACTCTCATATGATGGCATGGACTTAACAGTCATCATTAAATTTCCCAAAGTGTGGAGCAGATTTTATGTGTATACACAACAAAAAGTACTGCAGAGCATAATCCAACAGTGTACAATGCCCAAACATAACGACTAGCATTTACCAGTAGTGTGGTCTCTAAAGGAGATGAAAGAACAGCTCACATTATAATTTTAGAGAGGTATTACTTATAAAAGCTCATTTAATCCTAAAAATAGTCTTCTGATAATGATATGATACCATTTAAAACACAGGAAACAACGCTCAGAGTTAAATCATTGGGCTGAAGCATATAAAATCACCATTTTTGTGGGTCAAAAAAATGCAAATATCAGTAGTTTCATATTCAGTCTATTCTGGCCAAAAGTCACAGTGTTAGTAATGAAGCAAAGACCCCACTAGAACTGAAGTCTACTAAACCAGATTCTGTTCTCTTTTCATGTCACTACATTGTATTTTTAGGATGTCAATCTCCTGGTTTATAAATTTCTGGAATATAGGGTTTCTGACTTTTCATATGTGACTTGAAAACAATAAATGATCCAAAAATTATTAGAAAATCAATGATATCACTCAGTAATATGTTGATGAGAGCTGTTAGTCCAAATCAGCATTGCCTAGGGAGATTAATAAAATGCATATTCCTAGGCCACAAACCTGGTGACTCTGATTTAAGAGGTTTGTAACAAGGCTCAAATTCTGTATTTTTGATAACCATCTCACATGGTTCTGATGCACCCAGTTCTGGAGAGGTATTGGGGAATCACTGAGATAGAAAATGAGACAGTTCTGATGAAATCGATTTTTCTCTTTGTGCACTGTGCAGACACTCGGAGTCTGAGTATTGAGTTTGGACGATACAAACAGGCGACTCATAATCATTAAGCATGGACGGGCTGATGTGCAGTGTACATCCATACACAACTGGCTATGACTGCATCTTCGATTCAGCCTGTTCTGAGAGTAAATTCGAAAGAGTCAATTCCTTCCTTCTCACACTCTCCTGCTCCCTTACCCAACATCAGCAGCCCCCGTGTTCTAGTCTCCTTGACATTTCCTGAAGCCAACAGCTGCTATTAAGTAAGTGTGACCAATCAGACTTCTGGTGGGAGAAACATCCCAGAGATAAACCATTTTTCACACAAAGTTCTTAAAAAACGCTTCATTTTGATATCACAGTAGAAACCTTACTTGTTGACTAAAGAAAATAAGTATCTCAAGAGACAGCATATAAGAGTAAACAGCAAATAAAACATAAATAAAAATAAGGTAATTATCTTTCCTTCCTTGAGATTTAGAGTCCGTTTTCTTCAGCCATTAGTAAATTGGCCTTTTATTTGTGTGTATAACTCACTAAATGTAGTTATATGCTCTTAAAAATAGCAAATGATTATATTTTCTCTGTGTCAGTCATTTGTCAATGTCACAGGTATCTGTGTCGTCTACCTAAATCTCTTTCCTGCCCCTCCTCCAAAAGACACACACACACACACACACACTCATCAATCCTGTTTTTCTCTATGTCTACATCCCCCCACTATAGGGGACTAGAGAGTAATAACAAGGACTTAAAATTTTCCCTTCTTTAGCTTTACCTCACAAATCATTAGGTAGTGTTCATAAGTTCTAAATACCTAGATGAGATTTTAAAACAGCTACTAATATATTGCAGCACATTTGCTGAGCACATATCACATAGCAGATGCTGTGCTAAGCCACTAGGATATATCCCTTCAAAAAGCCAGGCATTAATCATGACTTCTTGAGCTTATATTCTAGGAGGGAAGTGATCCGGACTCAATTATCTCTATAGCTGCTTCTTGTTTTAAAATAATGATTATAAGTAAGAACGTTAATATAGGTATAAGATGAGATATTAAGGGTATGCATGGACTGAAAGACTTCACTGAGGTTAAATATATCATGATTTAGATAAGACTGGTTTCTGAACTACATAAAATCAATAAACTACAAAAAAAAAGATGCTTCTGGGCTTCCCTGGTGGTGCAGTGGTTGTGAGTCCGCCTGCCGATGCAGGGGACACGGGTTCGTGTCCCAGTCCGGGAAGATCCCACATGCCGCGGAGCGGCTGGGCCCATAAGCCATGACCGCTGAGCCTGCGCGTCCAGAGCCTGTGCTCCGCAACGGGAGAGGCCACAACAGTGAGAGGCCCGCGTACCGCAAAAAAAAAAAAAAAGATGCTTCTTACATGTAATGTATTGATCTCACTTCCATTCAGAGATGCCAAGGGGTTCAGTGATCAGCCCCAGACCACACTGTGGGTTAGGACAGAGCAAGCAGATCTATACATGCTGGTTTCCTGATTTAGTTTCAAAGTTTTTGACCATGCCATACAGCTTTTCCCAGTCCTAAAATGTAAGTTCAAAGGCCACCCTCAAACAATGGAGATTAAAAATGTGGGATATATATCCAGACAAAACTCTAATCCAAAAAGATACATGTACCCCATATTCATAGAAGTACTACTCATAATAGCCAAGACATGGAAACAACCTAAATGTCCATCAACAGAGGAATGGATAAAGAAGATGTGGTACATATATACAATAGAATACTACTCAGCTGTAAAAAAGAAGGAAATAATGCCATTTGCAGCAACATGGATGCAACTAGAGATGATCATACTAAGTGAAGTAAATCAGAAAGAAAAAGACAAACACCATTGGATATTACTTATATATGGAATCTAAATATGACACAAATGAACCTATCTACGAAACAGAAACAGACTCACAGACATAGGGAACAGACTGGTGGTTGCCAAGGGGGAGGGGGTTGGGGGAGGGGTAGAGTGGGAGGTTGGGGTTAGCAGATGTAAGCTATTATATATAGAATGGATCAACAAGGTCCTACTGTGTAGCACAGGGAAATATATTCAATATCGTATGATAAACCATAATGGAAAACAATATTAAAAAACAGAATGTATATATATGTATAACTGAATAACTTTGCTGCACAGCAGAAATTAACACAACATTATAAATCAACTGTACTTCAATAAAAAAAATGTGGGACCCAGGACTCGTTACAATATATAGTTACTGTGCCAGTAAATTTGATGTAGAAAACATACTTTTATGCCAGCCAGCTGAGTTTAAGCACTGTAATCAGAAAACAAACAAAACTCCTTCTCAAAGCAAACCTCAAACTTTAGTGCCCTTCTTGATAAAGATAAGGGTTGCCTGGACCCTAACATATAAAAGAGGTGTATTAAATAATTATCAAGGTTCAAATGTTGGCATTAACTTCCAGTAATTTTTCCCTCTTTTAAAAAAGAAAACTTTGTATTAAAAAATTTCAAAGGGTTTTACAGAATGTAAAGCAGTTTTTATAAACCCGTAACGTAATGGTATAATATGAAATAAACTTAAATTGAATGCACACAATTTCCTTTCAAGATACTCTTATTTTTAAAAAGTTAAGGAAGAATGCTTGAAAAACATCTTTTGATTTTATGATTCCCAAAATAGCCTTTAAAAAATAAGGACAACGTGAATTTGCTCATCCTTAAAGAGGAGCCTGTTGCTTCCACTCATTTCAACAACAGTAATTTAGCTTAGTTTTTGTTATCTACTCAGATACACACTGTGGGTTGTGTACTCCCCAGGTGCTCAATAAATGGTTGCTGCTGGACTGACAGATGTGTTTGATCTCCTCAGCACTACAGTAGTGGGCACAAACAGATACACAGATGCTGAAAGGGAATAGTTCATGGATGTAGAAAGCAAGGCAGGGCAGGGGAGGAGGTTAGGGCTCATCAAAGGGCTGAGACACTTGAGTTCTATGTGCCATTTGAAATTCATGTCCGTCAATTATTGGAAACATATGTAGGGAATTAGTGAAGCTGAGCTACACTCAAAAAAAGTGTTACAGATTACTGTTATTATTAGATAAATAAAATAGGGTTCTATCTTGATCTTTTATTTTCCTCCCAAATATTTTTATAAATTTCAAGAGGCAAGCAAAACTTACTAAGTAGTGCAGCCTAGGCCCTAGAATACACCATATATCTATTATCAGTTCCTATGGGCCAGGCTCTGAGGTCTGACTGGGCATGTAATGACAGATAAATCAGTCATACAGGCGAGGTATCTCTCTCACCATGGGCACCAACCTGTATTAATCATGACTTTTATTTTTTATACTCTCATGCTTTGACATCTTGTGGCCTTGCTGACCCTGGAGAAACTGACCCTCCCGGGGTTAGCCAATTCCTAGAGACAGCAAACAATTCATCTGGAAAATGTGCCTTTCATATGCAAACCAACCAATCCAGAGCCCGTTCCTCCAGCCACCTCTTTTACTGGGGTCTTGCACTCCAGGCCACTATTCCCCTTGCCCTAATTACTCCAGAGCCAGGTACCAGACAACTAGGGACAGCTGCTATGCCACAGACCCCACTGAAATTATTCAAACTACCTAATCCTAAACTTGCTGACCCTGTCTCACCAGTTCCTTCCCATAGAAACCACAACATAAGCTTGTGACCATGTTTTCCTCTTACTCTACCTCCTGACTGACCCTGGTGCTCCCCCACGTGGCCTGGCATGGCATCCTTTGCCTTGTGTTTCTAGGGACCTGTGAGTGGAACAAACTTTTTCCTTCATGACAGTCGTGTCTGTGTCTGAATGTCTTTGAGTGTCTTACCAGTCCTCATTAACACAAATCCTGGCTACCCTTTGTACATAACTCTACCAAGCCATTATTTGCTTTCAACTAAGGGTTCTGAGATAATTTGGGGTTGGTGGGGGGCATGAGGGTGCATGACCAAGGCAGTAAGCATCTACAATGTATAGCTAGATGAGTTATGAATTCTCTATAAGTAAAGGAAGGAAAAGGCCATGAAATGAATTCAAGTAAACTAGATCTCATGTTATGTCCAGTGTATGAAAGGCAATAACTTAGAAGCATTTTAAAGATAAAGCTAAGTGTCAACCTCCAAATAAATTTCAAGGAATGAGATGGTTCATCCACATAGGCCAGACTGTATTTATCATTTTCATTTCATTCATTCTTCAGAAATCATGTGGCAACGTTTTTCACAGCATGGGTGAAAACATCTGTGGTCAGAAAATCCTGATGGTGGTAGTTGAAAGTACTTGTGCTTTGAAGGATTAGATGGAACCCAGGATTGAATAATTTTTATATAGTTATGAAAATAATGAACCATGTTAAGGAATTAAAGTTTTGCAGTCATATATACTTTAGGAACCAAAAATCAATATTAATTAACATTGTTAAAATGCTCTCAGTGTGCTCAATATTTTAAACTACATTTTGCCTACTCTTTAGAAATATATTTATGATTATGAAATGGTGACTGAATTCCGTTTTTTTTTTTGCAGAAAGAGCAACAGTAAAATAAAGAGGATTTTTATTTTGAGAATGGATGATAGAAATCTCCCTTCTCCCAACATGGAAACATGGCCATAGTTTCCATGACCTACTTGAATGAAGACCATTTATAATGCATTTATATGCTTAACAGTAGCCATGATGTAGGCCTCCTTACACCTGGTACTACCAGACCACTTACTCAACACTTGGCTGTTCCTACCTTCCTATCATGCACATGCTTAATGGAAATTACTGAATAGACAAGGCAGATGCCCTGTGTTTTTTGCTGTTGCTTTTCCCACACTGATTAGGTCTGTGCATATATATATGACATAGTTTCAGGCATTATTCAGTTAATCAGATCAATGAACGAAGCAAAAGAAAAAGTAGCTTAGAGAACTGCATTAGGAAAATTCTCAGTAAAATGTGTTACTGTTCAGCATGGACGCTCACATCATTATGTTTATCCTGAGAAAGAATCCCTTGAAATGCTGCAGCTGTGGAACCAAATTAAAATCCAGGGTATCTGTACCATGACAGACATTCATTGCCAAGACCCTGGTGCCAGCCCACTAGTGAGTGTGGAGAATGTCTACCACTGTCTTCAAGAACATTCTTCAGACATCCCAGAATCATTGTGACTGGCCCCATGGAAAGACACATTTATCAAGGCATTGCAGCAGATTGTTGATTTTTTTTTTTTTTGCAGTTAACGTGTATCAAAATGGAATGACAGTCATTCTAAAGTCAGAGGTCATACTTGTCTAAGAAAGGAAGATATATAACAAAAATCTATTGCTAATACAGAGATGGAATTCTGACTGGTCTATTGTAGCAACAAACCATCAAATGTGAGAAATTAGAAAATAAACTCTCACAAGGATGAAAGGAGTCATGAAGGCTACCCAAACCTTAGATGCTTACAGAAAGGCTGAGGAACTTTACATATATTAAGTGATTAAACTGCCCCATACTCTGTACTAGAGGCTTTACCTATGTGATCACACTTTAATCACCACAACAGCCCTAAGGGCAATGATAATACCAGCAATAATAATATTAATGACAAACATTTTTGAGTACTTGCTATGTGCCAGGTACTAAGAGCTTTACATATATTAACTCAGTATTAATTTTTTTCAACAAAGCTGAGTGGTAAGACATATTATGGTCCCCATTTTACAGCTGCAGAGACAGAATATGTAACATTCCCAATAGCCAGAAAGTTGAAGAGACCCAATACATGTCATGTGAGAAATAGTTGGAGGATTCAGTAACAAGAAGCGAAGATTCAAAATGGAATCAGGTTGTATGAATGACTGTCATCCAAAGGAGGGAATAGATTGGATCCCTATGGCTCCAAAACTTCTTGCCATGAACAATGAGTGGAGGAGACAGGATGATATTTTGAACTGCTCAAGATTGAACACTCTGCCTTAGAGAACCGGGAACTCTCCAGCAATCTCTCCATCACAGGAAATTTCAAGTAAAACTAGGCAACCACCAGGCAGAGTAAAATGAAGCAAAGAATCCAGCCTTTCGAATCTCAATGGTCTGGGTTCAAACGTCAAGCTTTGCCACTTACTGTGTGAATTTGGGAAAGCTACTTACGCACTCCGTGACCATTCTTCCTCAATGTGAATGGAACAAATAAAGGTACTTGGTTCACAGATAACAATGCTTGCCACATGACAGGCTCAATACAATGCATCACTTGGCAAATATGTCAAGATCATTTTGACAACTGTTTATATTGAGCACATTTCTAAAGTGTGAAGTTGTAGTAATCCCTGGCTAGCTATATGCAAAAAATATATACGTGATGGGTTTTTCCCTTATCTTTTATGTTTTTGGCTTTTATGTGGATTCCATTATTGACAATTCTGTGAGAATTTTACATCTAAAGTCAGCACAAAGAGACCAATGGTGAATATATTTAGGAGATGCTGGCTCATGATTTTTGTTTCTATGAGAAATAATTCTAAAAACTTATTTTATCTCATGGTGGTTGCAGTGGGTATGAGGGGCTTTCTAAATATTGAGGGGATGATGCCTAACTTTTTACTTACTCATTCTGAAGTTTTCCTACTAGTGTGATTCATATGCAGAAAATCCTTTTTGGGGATTTGTCCTTTACTTACATTTGTCTGTTGTGACATATTTTCCCTAAAATACAGCTGGCAGTTTGATCTGTGTGCTGCGTCAGCTGGAGGGGTATGAAATGCCTTTCTCACGATTCAGCTGGTCCAACGGAGTGGCTTTGATTTTCTTTCCCAGCTGTTGCGTAAACTGAGTGTATTAGAACTAGTTTATGTTTCATAGCATTTAATAGCTTTAGAATTACCAGAAATAGCTGTCATAATAAACATGAAAATGGGAGCACTCATTCTTCTCCTTGAAGAGACACAAACTTTCTTCCATGTATTCTGTCCCCTACTCTGACAGGTAAAAGCAACTACTGCATAACAACTATGATTCCAAAATTTGCACTCAAGTATTTGGGAAGGTTCTGCCAATCTTCCTTCTTTAATTCTTCCCTGCTTTAAATTTTAGTTGCTTCATTTTCTTTATTTTAATTTTCCTTTCTCCATGTACTATTTATCTGTATGAAAATAATCCTTCACCTCCTCAATTTCACACATAACAAAAGACTAGATGCATATGACACCTACTTTCTGTGCTAAATATGGTCTATTGCTAGGGAAAACAGAATGAGAAAATGGGGTCTAGAGAAACAAAGATGTAAAATTTGACATAAATGGTAGATTCCAAGTTATTCCATTTAATGCCCTTTTACCACCTCCAAGCCACCCAGGCCATTTACTTTCCCTTTCAATCCCTTCTATCCAGTAAGGTTGCTCTGAGCTTCAAAATGAACTTTTTTTAATGGACCACAGAAATCTATTAATCCTTAACAAAGATAAAGCCTTTCATTTTCTAGGCATGAAACAAAAGCCCTATATATAAATAATTATAAAAAATATAATATATGGAATTAAAATTACACAGAAAATAGTTGTACCTGAGATACCCATCATTTGCGGGGAGGAGATTATGCACTGGTTCTCAGAAAGTTTGAAAAGGAAGATGATGCCTCTGTAGACAAAGCAGAAAAAACTTTCCCCCAACTCTTACTAGAAATTGTCATGTCCTAATCATGTCCTTAACCACTGGAGAGTTCTGTCTCCAATCTGGCCTTTAGGTTATCAGTGAGGGCATCTTTTTGTATTAATCCACATTCTCTGAGTTGACCCCATTTATTCAGCCCCAAAGCATCCCAGTGAATCTAGCTTCCTGGATTCTTCTCCCCAGTCTCAAAATTGTCTCACAGAAAATGTTTAAAATAATATAAATTCTAGTTTTGCTTACCCATAATTAGACACAAAACATACTTCTTCCTGCCCTAGAAGGAAGCAGTCTACTTAATGTTTGATGGACTTACTTAAAGAGACAAGTGGGGAGTCACAGATTATTACAACTTGATATGTACGCAACTACATAGCCTTTGGAAAGGAATGGTGATCTATTAATAGCCTGAAAGTTATAAAAAGAAAATTCCAATCATTTGGTGCTGCATTTTCCCTACCAGCTAAAACTCCAACTTGAATCCAGAACCTTGGCTGCCACACCAGGCCTTGAAGGACTTGCACACCTCAAGAATATTAGTTTTCCTCATTCACCCTTGGGTTTTTCAAGTTATTTACTAAGACCTTATCTACCTCTGCCCTGTCTTGCCCTGCTCCAAAGGGACGTAAAGAGAAGGAGTCACCCTTTTGGCATTTATAATCCCAGGTGGACAACACTGTCAACCTCTACTGAGGTTATTTTAACTGTCTCTTTCATGACATGGATTTTTTCCTCTCTCTCTTTCTCTTTTAGTTCTGTTGATTTTACACTCAAAATATTCATCTGAACATGGTCTGCTCAAGCTGATTCTTTTAATGGTGCCAGGTGGCATGGCTGAGTGTTTGACCTCCCTTTCATTAAGTTTTGTTTTGCACTGAGCCAGCAAGCCTTTTATTTCAGACCCAAATGAAGAGCGGAACAGGCACAGGACACTTGGCCTGCTTGTAACCATCTGGTTCAAGTGACTTTTGACTATACCAAATCCATCCCCACTTGTGAATTCACCCTTGAAACTGAGCTAAGGGAGAAAGAGTAGCAGGGGCAGCCAGGGTCAGCCAGGGTTTCCCTGAGTCACTGTCAAGTATAGGTTTCACATCTGACAAAAAGGATGTTTTCAG
Organism: Globicephala melas; assembly: GCF_963455315.2. Taxonomy (NCBI): domain Eukaryota; kingdom Metazoa; phylum Chordata; class Mammalia; order Artiodactyla; family Delphinidae; genus Globicephala; species Globicephala melas. The sequence goes on from NC_083335.1 coordinate 96,475,849, forward strand.
CCAACTGATATCCCTTCCATAGCAAAGGCAAAGTTGTTTATGTAATTTTAAGAACCAGAAAAGACTCTTTTTAAAAATTGATTTATTCATAATGTGTAATTTGTGGATTGATAGTCTAATTCAATCCTGCACTGTTAGAAGAAATAGAAAACACAACTAGCTTTCATTCCTTGGGATGTAGTTGTTGTCACCTCAGTGAAAGCATATGTCCCATGAGAAGACCCAATTAGATCTGTCTTCTCCTTAGAAATTTCCATTTCCTAGCTCGACTGTGATAAATTCTCTCCACATTCTAAAATCAGATACAGAGCAGTTGTAGATAATGAAGATCTGAGGTTGCTGCTGAGACTCACAGGTTCAATGGTGGCTGGAGAATCCTGCCTTTTCACTAAAGCATGAGCAATTTCAGTACTTATTTTTACATGTCACCTGTAGTTTTTTACATGTCACCTGTAGTTCAACTGTCTCCTTCTCATATTTATTCATATCTTTTGAAAATGTTTATCTTATGGTCCCAAGAATAGCAGCACTGTTTCTTCTCCGATCATTCATAGTTGCCTCAATATTTATAAGGTTATATGTATTGTTTTGTATTTAATCAGTTTTCAAACTTTAGAATTTAGGGCTAAATCTTAGATTACCAAAACTGAGAGTGAAGAATGTCAAAGTATCCACATTTGCGGGGTATTATTTTTTTTCCTTTCATCTCTCAAACCAGGTAATTAAAAATAACAAAGAATAAACAAAAGACACAGTTTTAATACTCAAGGTGGACAAGTTTCAGGATAATGAGGTGTTTAATATGACTCTATAATATTAATATTCTCCTAGTTATATTTTCTATCAGTCTCTGTTAGTCTATTTTATAAACTTTACCAGAGTTTGTCATTATTTAGTTGACTTTCTGTCTTCCACACAAGCAGGTAAGTATCACAAAGGCTCAGGCCTCAACTCTACTGCTGCCAATTAAGAGCTTCTTGGACATCACATGCTCTCAGCAAATATTTATTGAGTGAATGAATGAATGTATGAAATGCAATTAGGCAGTTGTCAAAAGCAGTAAAATAAACTTAGAGCCTTTGTTCACGTTATTCTTTTTAGGAATTTATGATAAGGTACAACATGAACAAGTTCATTCAGTGTAACATTTTTAATATCCCCAAACTAGAAGAGCTAGCAGAATTTCCTGACAGATTAGTTGTGGAACATGAACAAAATAGAGGAGTCAGCAAGGCTGTAGTCTGAGCAATTAGAAGAAAGGCATTGCTATTAACCATGGTGAGGAGACTACAGCAGTCTCTGTTTACTAGGAGAACTATCAGAAGTTCAGTTCGACACATACTAAGTTTGGACACATTAAGCAATTGGATACACCAGTTTGGAGTTCCAGGGAGAAATACAAGCTAGTGGCATAAATTTAGTAGTCATAGGTCATGAAATTTCATGTAATCACCTAAAAATTAAACATAGATAGAAAAGAAAAGAGATTCAAGGACAAGGCCCTAGGGCATTCTAACACTTAGATGTCTTGGGAATAAGGAAAGAACCCGTAAAAGAAACCAAAAAGCAGTAGTTAGAAAAGTAGAAAGAAATTCATAAAAGTACACTGCCCTGGAATCCAAAAGAAGAAACTGTGACAAGAAGGAAACTGTGACCAACGGTGGCAAATTCTACTGCTAAATAAGATGAGAGCTGAGAAATGGCTTTTGTTTTTCATGGGGGTCGTTGTCAACATGGAGGTCACTGAGGAGAGCTTTCCTGTGTTCACAATGGTGTGCAGGTTAGGCACAAGAATCTATTGTTAAAGGGCCATGGGCAGAATGGGTACAATTTGGTAACAGTGCCCTTGGAACCAGTACGTATGGCTTGTTGATAGGCAGGCAGTGAGACAATGAAGGTAGCTCAACAGAGAGGATCAGTGGCATTATAGAAGCAGTGGTATTAGGCAAAGTTGTAAGGATGACAAGGATATCCCAACATGCCTAAGCTGAGCTACTCTGAGGGTATATCCAATAGGATTTGCTGACAGATCAAATGTAGGTATGAGAAATACAGAAATACATATAGTCAAGAATGACTTCTATGGCCTGTGCTTCATCTCATTCTATTCCTCCTGGTTCTGACCTATGCACACAATCACTTCATGTTATCATCTGCAATGTATGAACATGTTTGCCTTTCTATTTAATAAAAGAAGAGTACCACTTAAAGTGAGATGAGTTTCCACAGATCCAGTACCTTACTCAATTACAAGCATCCTCTTAGCACTAGCTTAGTGACTGAGACTGGTCCTTAAGAAATGTTATATAACATATGTATCCCAAGACTTTTGTTCCCTTCCAAATACTCATTTTAGAAGTCAATGCAGTCTAATGATTTAGGCAGAATATTTTTTGAATTTCTGTTTACGTAACGCTCCTTAAAACCATGTTTTGTCCATAAAGCAATAAAATGTGACTACAGAAGAATGTTAAAGACATAGAAGGATATGATTTTTATTAAGTAAAAAAAAATGTTATAAGACAGTATGTAAAGTTTGTCCCTGTTTTTGGGAAAAATTATATATGCATATTGCATATATGTGGTGGAATGATTTGCAGTTCACACCTCCCTATATCCTAGACCTTTGATATTTCCCTCCTATACTGACTGTGGCCTTACTTTGGCCAATGGAACAGAAGCAAATATGACTCAAGCAGAGACTTGACAAGTTCTTGTGTATTGGGACTTGCCCTTTTGTTGCTCTTAGGGCTCTCCAAACATCATGTAAATCAGCCTGAGCTAGCATGCTAGATAATGAGAGACATAGGGAGAGGCTTATGTCATCCCAGCCTTGCCAGACGAGGCCATCATATACTAGCCAGCCCCAGTCACCGCCAGTTGACCACAGACACACGGAATCAGCCAAGCCTGGCTCAGCCCAAAAGAACCACACAGCTGAACCCAATTCAAATATCCAACCTGCAAAATCATTATCTGTTATGGACCAAATGTTTGTATCCCCCTGAAATTCTTATGTTGAAGTCCTAACCCCCAATGTGGCTGTACTTAGAGATCGGGCCTTTACCAAAGTAATTAAGTTTAAATGAGGTCATAAGGCTTTCGAATAGAAAGACATTAGAGAGCTTATAAGAAGAGACACCAGTGAAACATCTCTCTCTCTGACACTCTGTGTGTGTGTGTGTGTGTGTGTGTGTGTGCACATGCGCACACACGCACACACATACATTAAGAAAGGGCCACTAGAGTAAACAGGTAGAAGGCAGCCACCTACAAGCCAAGAAGATAGCTCTCACCAGAAACCCCCATGCTGGTATCTTGATTTCACACTTTCAGCCTCCAGAACTGTGAGAAAATAAGTTTAGTTTTTTAAGCCACTGAATCTGTGGTATTGTAATAGCAGCTGGAGCTGACTAATACATGATCTAAATACACGGTTGTTGTTTTAAGTCACAACATTTGGGATAGTTTATTACACATCAAAAGCTATTGGATAGTCATATATAGTTGATATATATATATATATATATATATATATATAAACACATTAAGAATTTAAAGTAATTAAAAATCTAAAATAATAACAGCCCAAATATTCCTCTGAGTTGTGGTAGGATGATATGTAATTTTTATTATTTTCTTCTTTTAGTTATTTTCTCTTTTTCTGCAGTGAGCACTTTTTTTGCAGTAAAACATATAAAAACATCATTAAAGTGAAGCAATATGAAAGGCTAACTTTTGAAATAGCAATGGAAATGAAGGATGAGAAAAAGACAGTCTAAACCTGGAAGGAATATCCACTAACTGTGGGTTGGATTGAGAAGGAGCGTCCAGGGATTTGAAACTTCTACCTCCAGATCAATAGAAATAAAAATGGCTATAAAGATCTGAAAAGGCTCTGCATTATGTCCATGTCTGATCCTGGCACAGGACACAGAGATACACAAAACCAATCTCCCTTGCTGAAAAGAGTCAAGACCCTCCATCTTCCCCATCCCAGCACCCTCAATGCCTAAAAGCCTCAGAGTATCTTCTTAGATGCAAAACCAGCCCAAGGAAGAGAAGGGAAGACAGAAACACATGTATCCTGTTATACAGTTTCTTTTGCTGGGGTAGCTTTTCTTTAAATGAAAGGTAGTCAGAAGCCTAGTATGTAAAACACACAGATCAAAGCTAAGATGCTCTACTTGAAGAAGGGGTTGGAGAAAGAGGGGTGATGTGGTCTTCAGAAAATTGAAATTCTATTCCTAAAACAAATTCTCCTGCTGCCTATCTGATGCTCTGGCATCACCATTTTTCTCCAAATAAGAGTCTCAGACTGGATGAAAAACAAAGATCCAATTACATACTGCTAGAATAAACAACTGTTTATCAATTATACCTCAAAAAGAAAAAGAATAAACAACAGTTTACTGCTTCAATTTGAAGACAGTTCTGCAAAACCAAAGAGAACCCTGAAGAATATTTTCACCAGAGGAATAGGAAATAGTCTTTTAAGAGAATGAGTTTTGAAGAGGATGGTACACACTTGGCTATATATGTAAGAGTATCTTGATTTTTACATTAGAAATGATATTCTAGATTTACATTTTGTGTATACTGGTACACCACAGAGACAAAACAAGAAATTAGAGGACACAAATTCTATTATTCAAATTTTTGATTGTCGACTATGAGTCCAACTCCATGCCTGATATAAGAAATACAGATTAGAGCAAGACATGCTCCTGTTTTCAACAATTTTTCCATCTAATAGTGGAAATACTCAAGGAATCAACAATTACAATAACATGTGATAAGTACTACAACAAAGAAGCAATGATAGAAAGAAAGGCTTCTTGAACAAGGGCATGAGGTCTTCTCTGTGGAGTTGACACTTCAATTTGATTTTCAAGAACTAGCAAGTCAATCGGCATAGTTTCAGTGAAGCAAAATGAATGAGCACTAATGCTGCACCACATTGTACCTACAGCCAACAAATAATGTATTGCACACTTAAAAATTTGTTAAGAAGGTAGATCTCATGTTAAGTGTTCTTACAATTTTTTAAATAAACATATTTTATACATTTTAAAATAAAAATTTCATTAAATAAAAATATTTTAAAAATTTAAAACAGGTAAGCCACAGACTGGGAGATAGTATTCCCAAAACATGTATCAGGTAAGAACTGGTAACCAGGGTATAAAAAGAACTCCTCCAACCCAATAGTAAAAAGACAACCCAATGAATGGCCAGTAAACACATAAAAAGATGCTCAACATCATTAGTCTTCCAAAAATGCAAATTAAAACCCCAAGGAGTTACCCACCATAATGTTTACAATTAATAAGACTGACAACACCAAGTACTGGCAAGGATGTGGAGAAGCTAACAACTCTCATTGCTGATGACAGCGCAAAATGGTACAACTACTTTGGTAAAGGCTCTGGCAGTTGCTTATGAAACTAAACACTCACCTACTCTCTGACCCAGCAGTTCCGCTCCTAGCTATTTACCTCAGTTAAGTGAAAACAAATATCCACCAAAACACTTTTACATGAATGTTCATAGCAGCTTTATTTGTAAGAACCCCAAACTAGAAATTGCCCCAGTGTCTATTCATAAAATAATGGATTTATTCATGGTATTAATTTTCAGAACAGGCAAAACTAATCTGCGGTGGTAAAAAGATCAGAACAGTGGTTTCCTCTGGGGTGTGTGTGTAGGGTTTGACTGGGAAGGAGTATGAGGGTACTTTATGCAGTGATGATAATATTCTATATCTTGATAGGGATTTGGGTTACAGAGATGTGTACATTTGTCAAAAACTCAAGTGTATGTTTAATATTTTTGAACATCATTATATGTAAATTTTATCTTAAAATTTAATAAAAGCTATAAACAAAAAATTAGTCAATAAATAAACCTGGACAAGAAATAATAGTAGGAACAGAGAAGGAACAGTATGTCTGGAGGTACAAAGGTGTGAAACTATATGATAAGTTTGGAGAACTACAAGGATGTTGTCCAATGGCTAGACAATCTTGCTTCTCTTGTGTTTATATCAATAGTTCTCCCCAAGAGAAAATTAGTTTTCATTATCTCCAATGTAAAATAAATACTGACAGGTTTGTAACAACCCCAAGGGAGATATGCACCACTTTAATGCACAAAAATGTCTTCTGATACATCTAAATAGGCCTCTATCATTCTCTCTGAACTGGTATGGACTTCAGAACCTAAGTAGTAGTTCTGTTTTCTATGCCAAGCTCCAGCATCAGCCTAGAGGGCTTCTATATCCATATGGATCTCCTATCCAATTTCCTATTTACCAAGCTTCTTGATTTCCTGGGTACTCAACCACTAGTCTATTATAGCCTCAAAGTGGACCTTGCCACACCTAAAACTGTAATAACCCTCAAGTCAACCCACCACTTGAAACCTCCTTAAAAACTGTATGTCCTGATTTTCTTTCTACCTCTCTGATCATATCTTTCCAGTTCCCTTTGCAGGTCTCACTAGCTCAGTCTACTAAAGTGTCATTAGACAAATTGTTCTGTTCTTGGCTCTATTTTTCACCATACACACATTCCCTATCCAATCTCATCCATGCTCATGGTGACTCTCAAATGCCTATTATTAGCTCAGAGCTCTCTCGAGCTCCATCCTAGTACATAAGCTGCCTAATGAACATTCCTACCTAGATATCCTAGAGGAGCCTCAAATTTACCATCTCAAAGAGAGCTCACTGTTTTTCAGAAAATCCTTTTCCTATTTTGTGTTCCTCAACCTAGTAATGGCACCACAGCCATGAAAATGAAAGTCATCATTTATTCCTGCAGTCACTTCATCAGCCCTGCACATCAAAGGCTGTGTTCTGCCACTTCTAACACCTTTTTCTAGGCATATAATGTAATTTATTTTTAATTTTCCAGTATTATTGTGGTATAATTGACAAATATAAATGAAAGTTGTATATATTTAAGGTGTACAGCATGATGTTTTGATATACATACACATTGTCAACTCACCACAATCAAGCTAATTAACATCCATCACCTCACATAGTTACTTCTGTGTGTGTACAGGTATATATGTGTGACATATATATGTAACATATATGTGACATATATATATGTAACATATATATATGTTACTTCTGTGTGTGTGTGTGTGTGTTAAGAACACTTAAGGTCTACTCTCTTGTAGAGTGGTGGTTACCAGTTGCTGGGGTGCAGTAGGAAAAATGGGGAGATGTTGGTCAAAGGATACAAACTTACAGTTATAAGTAAGTTCTGGGAATCTGATGTACAGCACAGTGATTGTAGCTAATAATACTTCATTCTATATTTCAAAGTTGCTAACTCAGTAGATCTTAAATGTTCTCACTAGAAAAAAGAAATGGTAATTATATGATATGATGGAGATGTCAACTAACCCCACAGTGGTAACCATTTTACAATATATGAGTGTATCATACCAACACATTTTATACCTTAAACTTATACAATGTCGTATGTCAATTACATCTCCACAAAGCTGGAAAAATCTACTCTCAGCAAATTTCAATTATACAGTACAATATTATTATCTATAGTCACCATGCTTTACATCTCCAGAACATATTCATCCTGCATATAACTGAAACTTTGTACCCTTTGAGCAACATCTCCCCATTTCCCCCATCCCTCAAGCCCTTGACAACACCATTCCACTCTCTGCTTTTATGAGTTGACTTTTTTAGATTCCATGTATAAGTGAAATCATGCAGTGTCTGGCTTACTTCACTTAGCATAATGTCTTCTTCTAACATCTTGACTTTTTTTCACACCTGTTCATTCTCCCTGCAAAATCCCACTCAATTTCTTACCTTGAAATTTGCAGCTAGAAGAAGCATGCGAGTACATGCGTACATGTGTGTGTACACCAAGTGTCATGATACTCATCTAGTTACCTAGGCATTCTCAACCTTGGCTGCACATTAGAATCACCTAAGGAGCTCACACAGTCTGACTGAACTGGCCTTAAATGGGATCCTGGTGTGGTTCTGGAAGATTCGATGTGCAGCCACAGATGAGAATCATTGGTCAACCATTCGATGGTTGAACTAAAAGCTTTAAGTTTAAAAGAATATTCAGGAATATAAGAGAGAGTGGTTATTTATTCACACAATGGATGCAGCAGATGACATGTGGAGATGGCATTTATTTCCCATTACCAAATGCCTTGAAATCAAAGGAATCTAAAGAATCTTAGAACTATTTGGTGGGAATTATATTAGAATTTTTTAAGATATTCAGGATTTATTTTAAAAGACTGTAACATGTATGGTGATAAATGTTAACTAGAATTATTGTGGTGATCATTTCACAATATATACAAATATTGAATCATTATGTTGTACACCTGAAACTATAAAATGTTATGTATCAATTATACCACAATAAAAGTTAATTAAAAAGAAAAAAGTATTTATGAGTATGAATCATGCTGTAAGAGTCTTATGGCTGTCACTGAACGTAAACCTTAGGATATGTCTAAGCTACCAAACATCTTCCCCACTGATATGGTATAATTTTAAGAGGATCAGCCCAAGCTAAAAGCAAACTGTACTCACCCAAAAGGCACCCTTAGAAGATTGACACTGAGCATACAAATGCCAGAATCAATATAAAATTTTCCACGATTTAATGTAACACTGGAAATATCTGGTCCACCTAACTCACTCTCTGTCATGAAAATACTAAAAAGAAAGTTAGAACCTTCACATGAAGTTGAGACACAACTGATATGAAACCTGAATAGGGCTTCCCTGGTGGTGCAGTGATTGAGAGTCCGCCTGCCGATGCAGGGGACACGGGTTTGTGCCCCGGTCCGGGAAGATCCCACATGCTGCAGAGCGGCTGGACCCGTGAGCCATGGCTGCTGAGCCTGCGCATCCGGAGCCTGTGCTCCACAACGGGAGAGGTCACAACAGTGAGAGAGGCCCGCGTACCGCAAAAACAAACAAACAAACAAACAAAGAAACCTGAATAAAGAAAGAAACCCTATTATTCTCAACAATGGTTTTATTGTATTTCAAAGTAATTCTCTTTAAGTTAATAACAATTGTTCAATCTAGCTCTGTGTCTATACTATGCACTTCAGTACAACTAGTATTTATTAAAATTTTTAGCACTTATCACAGAATGCTATTAATATTATTATTATATTACTACTTTAGTTAATAGCTTGTAATAGGTACTGCTCTATATATTTTCCTCTACACTATTTCACTAATTTCTACAACAGAACTTAGAGATGGGTAAAATACCTCAGTTTTCAAATGATAATGTTGAGGTCAGAGGGTTTAATGGATGGTGAAAGTGACACAGTCAAGACACTCAACTGCACAGTTAAATCACATCAATGTATATGCTGTATTTCCCAATTTAGAATGGATGGATGGATGGATCTAAAGCAGCGGTAAGTATTCTTGCCATGTGTTGGCATGGTAGGAACAGTAACGGCCACCCAAAGATGTCCTAATCCCAGGAACCTGTGAATATGTTGCCTTCCATGGCAAAAAGGATTTGCAGATGTGACTAAGGGTCTTGAGATGGGGGGATCATCCTGGGTTATCTGGGAGGGCCCAATGTAACCACAAGGGCCCTAATAAGGGAACTAGTGAGGCAGGAGAGTCAGTCAGAAAAGAAAATGTGATTAGGGAAGTGGAGGTCAGCATGGGATTGTTGGTAGGAGGCCATGAGCCAGGGAATACAGGCAGCCTTTAGAAGATGGAAAAGACAAGGAAATGAATTCTCTCTTAGATCTCACAGAAGGAATGCACCTCTGCCAACACCTTGAATTTAGCTTGATGAGAATCATTTTGAACTTCTAACCTTCAGAAATGTAAGATTATAAATTTGTGTTGTTTTAAGACACCAGGTTTATGGTAATTTGCGAGAGTGGTAACTAATACAGGAGGTAAAATAGGATAGTTTTTTTAATATAAATTTCTTTACTTTATTTATTTATTTATTTTTTTGGCTGCGTTGGGTCTTCATTGCTGCTTGTGGGCTTTCTCTAGTTGCGGCAAGTGAGGCCTACTGTTCGTTGTGGTGTGCGGGCTTCTCATTGCGGTGGCTTCTCTTGTTGCGGAACACGGGCTCTAGGTGTGCAGGCTTCAGTAGTTGTGGTGCGTGGGCTCAGTAGTTGTGGCTCACAGGCTCAGCAGCCGTGGCACACGGGCTTAGTTGCTCCGCGGCATGTGGGATCTTCCTGGACCAGGGCTCGAACCCATGTCCCCTGCATTGGCAGGTGGGCTCTCAACCACTGCGCCACCGGGGAAGCCCCAATAGGATAGTTTTAATTATATGTATAATACAAAACCATTTCCAAATCTTAAATCCCCCCCCAAAAAAATCTGGTTTACAAAATTTTTATTGTCAGCACCCACACTGTCTCCTCTCTCATGTCCATGATCCTTCTTCCTCTCTGTTTCTCCGCGTCAGATTAATAGAATACTTCAGTTGATTCTTCTAAAAACACTATACAGATACTAAACAAAAGTGTAACACAAGCTGAAATATAACATCTATAGATTAAATTTAACTTTACTGTTAGCTTTTCCTCCCACTAAACCCTCACAATCACACTGGTCAACTATTTCCCGCCTAACTCGCCTTTGATTATCCACCTATTGACCTTTGGACTTGAACGTTCCACTACTGGCAATGTTAATTCTTCTAAGCTTTCAAGGACATTTTGTTGAGTCTGAATTCCACCTTTGCCCACTGTATCTTTCCTGAACACCAGAACAGTTCTTTGTGAACTCCCGTTTCTCCCAAATACAATATAATGACCATATGATATGCCAAGATGATATGTCAAGCACTCCCTGTAGTAAAATGTCCCCTCTGACATAGATAATTTATTTCAAATACATGTTTCTCTTCTCTCCAATCAGTCTACACATTCATTGAGGAGGGTTGGGGGAAGTGCTTATATTATATCACACTAGAAGTGGTTCCTGCTTCTCAGCCTGTGACTCTAAACCTCATTTTTCTCAACTGTTAAAATGAGGACCCGTATACAGGTCTCCACGGGTTGCTGTGAGGAGTAATTGATATGGTATATTGTAGAATTCCTTTGGAAAAGCCCAGCATGAATTAGACACTCCATAAATATTAGATTTTTACCTCCTTCCTCTTCATAACAAGTGATTACTAAATATTTACTGACTTGCAATTATAACATGTCCTTCATCACTCTTACTAGGTTCCATCCAGATTTTTTAGAAGAACATGGACCAGAATTATTATTAAAGCCATTTCAGATCATGTTAAATAAAATTAAAAATCAAAAACCACAGACACAAAGATATGATCACATCCTGCAGGAAGATATGTACCTGGAGAAAAATCTGAAGGCCAATTGTGAACTGCCCTTGGGAGAATTCTCAATCATGCTGTACCTTCCTGCTCTCCTCCTGATGTAGCAGTTCAATAGTTTTATGGCTCTGGTTTCAAAGAACAGACAGGGCACACAGAGGACATTACATTTGATTCTCCAATTTCTAGTTTGGTACATGCCATACATAGTATACTCTGAAAGAACTTCTTGGCCTTGAGATTAATTGTACTTACCAATCACTAGGCTCTAAATCCAGTGTATTTCACTCCAAAACTTTCTTCCAGTTCCCTCCTCTTGACTCCTTTCTCTTTTATTTGAAGGAGCCCAAATTTGAGCATGATTGTAAACATCAAATTTGAAGCAAATCTGTCAATGAAGATAGCTCTGTTGTGTCTCCAAGGCTCATCCACACTATTCATGAAATAAAACTGCTGCTTTAGGGACAAATGGAGTGTTTTGAAATAATTTATCCAACTCATTTTTCCTCTTAGAAATTTAAATGTGCCTCAAATGCCAGACATGATGTTTATCAATTTGTCTTACATTGGAATTTGCATGACCTGTGAAGCTTCTAGGAGCAGCATTTGTATACGCAATGATTACTGTAACTTTTCTGTTTTTTTTTTAAATCAGAATGCTTCTATTAAATTGGCTGCAAAGAGGTAATAAACGTGTGTTCTTTTGACAATATGCTTAGCCTGAGAATCTCATTTTTTTACATCACCCAACGTTTTGGTAGGGATTACAGATCCCATTCTCCATTTGGCTTATCATCTATACCCATCTAGTTTAGATAATTAAAGGCATTGGCTTTATTTTTTTCCCCTTGAAATGCTTAATACAAAATGCAAATACTGTGTTTCCTGGGGTCAGTATACAACATCTTTGTCCTATCAGTCTCGCTTGTCCTTTTAGCATTGTTGAGGATTCTAGGGATTCTTGAAAAGAATATTAATACGGATTTAATTGATCGGTGACATAATTAAACCATTAAATTCCAGGACAAGGGTGAGGAATAGACAGCCAAACTTTAATAATGAGCTTTCAAAAGGATGTAGGCAAAATGCTTTCATGTGTATTGTAAATTTTCCTTTCAGTCCAAATAAATGCTGTAGACAAAAGACCATCTGATCACTGTCCACAGAATAATTGGACCACATAGCTTAATGTTGATGAGTTAGGGGCTTAAATTTTAAAATTAAATAAAATAATAATAACAGAGTTAAAGAATCATGTTGATGTCAATTTGTTAAGCTATCAGGTTTTTCTGATACTTCCGTAAATTACCGTTGAGAATATTTTGGGATAGGTAGGCAGTTTAGGGGAAAAAAAGTCAAATTACTAAAAATACTCCACTCCCCTCATACCAAATTTGGGCTCCCTTACCCATCTTCAACTACTGTATCCACAATAGCCACATAACTGACTGATTTACTTCCTTGATATACATATATTGAACAAAATATATCTGCTTATATATTTTAAACAGTCTGCACTTACCCACATAGAGCCACGTTACACACCCACACACACAGATTTCAATGTAGGCTCCTATAAGCTGGAATGAGGAGGTTCACGACTAATTATAAAAAATGTTAATCAATATTTTCTCAATATTTTAACTCCATGTGATTTTTTCCCATTAACTTTTGGCATGATACGTGTTTGCTGGCTTGCACCAATGTAGCCTACAACAAACTGAGCACTGAATTTCAAAACACAAATGCCCAATTCTAGTGCTTTTTGGTGGGTATGTAATGCTGTTACATAATAAATGCCATTATTCTGCTCAGATAGAGAAATCCTCTCTATGTTAAGAGCTGTAGAGCTTCTTACATCATCACTCTGCTCACAGTCAATGTTGCTGCTCACCACAACGAAGAGTAGCCCCGCTCGTCACAACTAGAGAAAGCCCATGTGCAGCAACAAAGACCCAATGCAGCCAAAAATAAACAAATAAATAAAATAATTTTTTTTTAAAAGTCTACAAATAACAAAAAGGGAACCCTCCTACACTGTTGGTGGGAATGTAAGTTGGTGCAGCCACTGTGGAAAACAGTATGGAGGTTCCTCAAAAAACTAAAAATAGAATTACCATATGACCAAGCAATCCAACTCCTGGGCATATATCCAGACAAAACCAAAAAGACACATGCATCCCTATGTTCATAGCATCCCTATTCACAATAGTCAAGACATGGAAACAACCCAAATGTCCATCAACAGATGAAAGGATAAAGATGTGGTACATATATACAGTGGAATACTAGTCAGCCATAAAAAAGAATGGAATAATGCCATTTGCAGCAACATGGATGCAACTAGAGATTATCATGCTAAGTGAAGTAAGTCAGAAAGAGAAAGACAAATGCCATATGATATCACTTTTATGTAGAATCTAAAATGTGACACAATGAACCTATCTATGAAACGGAAACAGAATGACAGACATAGAGAACAGAGTGGTGGTTGCCAAGGGAGAGGGTGTTGGGGGAGGGATGGAGTGGGAGGTTGGGGTTAACAGATGTAAGCTTTTATATATAGGATGGATAAACAACAAGGTCCTACTGTATAGCACAAGGAACTATATTCAATATCCCATAATAAACCATAATGGAAAAGAATATTTAAAAAAGAATATATATATGTATAACTGAATCACTTTGCTGTACAGCAGTAATTAACACATTGTAAATCAACTACACTTCAATTTAAAAAATCAAAAAGAAAAAGAACTAGAGTGGCTTATAGGTGAGTTCTATATGACATTAAGAGGGGAAAAGTTAATATCAATTTAATCTAAAGTATGCCGGACGAACAGAAAAAAGATGAAAAGCTCTCTAATATATTTTATAAAGCCAACAAGGCTTTAATGTTAAACCTGATAATAACCATTAAAAGTATAGCCCAATATCACTTATGGACAGAGATGAAACATTCAAAATAAAATATTAGGAAATAAAGTCAGAAGAATAGCATATTATGTCCCAGTAGGGTTTATTCTAGGAATGCAAGGATGGGTCAATTATTGTAAAATATATCAACAAAATCCAACCTATTAAAAAGTAAAGTAGGAAAGCCTCATGATAGTATCCATAAATGCTAAATAACCATTTGATAAAACTCAGAGCCTTATTAATAAAAGTACCACATAAAACAGGAAGAAAAGGAAACTACTTATGGTAGACTTCTTACCAAAAACCAAAACAAATATATACTAAATGCTAGTCACTGAAACAACTGCCACTATAAATTAGGAAATAAGAGCATCTGTCTTTAGGAAAACTACTCTTACAACATCTCTGTGTTAGTTGTCTAGGTCCCCTAAAACAAAGTCCCACAAACAATATAAACAGACTTAAAACAACAGAAATGTATTGTCTCACAGTTCTGGAGGGGACGAGTTTGAAATCAAGGTATTGGCAGGGCCGTGTTCTCTCACAAGACCTCCTTACTTCTGGTGGCTGCTGGCAATCCTTGATGTTCTTTGGCTTGTAGATGGATCAGTCCAATTTCCACCTTAATCTTCACAAGGCCTTCTCCTCTCTGTGTCTGTGTTCATATATCCCTTTTCCTATAAGAACAGCAGTCATTGAAATAGGGCCTGCCCTAATTCAAGTATGACCTAATCTTATTTTGATTATATCTGCAAAGACAGGTTATGACTTCAACATATTTTTTTAGGGGACACAATTCAACCCATAACAATATATTAAACGTTAAAATTCACATGAACTTTGGCTCAGCAATCCCACTTCTGGAAATCTCCCCCATAAAAATAAAAGCCCTATTTTTAGGATATAAAAGATTGTATATATACATATATTGGGTTGGCCAAAAAGTTCGTTTGGGTTTTTCCATAAGATGTTACGGAAAAACCCAAATTGACTTTTGGCTAACTCAATATAATGTTTAATGTTTATTTTAATGTTGAAAACAAACTGAATGACATGAATTGAGGAATTGTGGTACATCCACACCATGCACTACATGCACAGATTAAAATATTTTAAAATAATGAATTATAGTTGGACTAGTTGGCATGGAGGGTGCTCTACAAAGTAAATGATAGTGAGTGAGAAATGCAAGATGCAGAAAACTTTGCACACAGTATGATCCTAATTTTCTAAAGCAATGAAACAGAATTCCTATAGCAGTATATATACCCTAATATATACTAAGGTTAACGTGGCGAAAAATAAAGGACTCAAAGTTGTTAACATGGGTTACTTTCCTGGGAGAATAGAATGGGGGTAAGAAAAATAAGAGAAGAAAATGAGTAGCAAACAAAAAATCAAAAGAAAAAAGAATGCACTAAAAATCCGTATAATAATATATACCATTCACATTCATGTAAAGTTGTATACTTGTGTGTGTGTGTATAAAAACTTACCCTCAAGGGCTAAATAAATATTGAGTTAAAAAACTGTTGTAGGGCTTCCCTGGTGGCGCAGTGGGTGAGAGTCCACCTGCCGATGCAGGGGACACAGGTTCGTGCCCCAGTCCGGGAGGATCCCACATGCCGCAGGGCGGCTGGGCCCGTGAGCCATGGCCGCTGGGCCTGCGCGTCCGGAGCCTGTGCTCCTCAACGGGAGAAGCCACAACAGTGAGAGGCCTGCGTACCGAAAAAAAAAAAAAAAAAAACTGTTGTAAGTATTCCTACATAAAGATTCCTAAAATGAGTAGACTTGGATGACTATTAGAAGGGGCAATCCAGGTACTTATGCTCCCTTATATAGTTTGGTCTGGATATGCATCATAGTATAAAGGTGGGTGAAAAAAACTGAATAAACAAGTAATGAATGCATATTAATGGCAAAACTTTGAAAAAATATTTCTTAAATATACATAATAACACTTCTTATATGTTCTATGTGTGCAAAGTAATATTTTAAGAAAGTGAAACTATTTAAATTCCTCTAATGGAATTTAGTAGAAGAATATTCCATGGTGTTCTGCAGATAGCGTTGTGATTTCCAGGTGCTCTTTCCCACTGAATTAATATGAAAACCTCAGTTCTACAATATCCCACTCCATGCCAGGGCTACAGGTGAAGCATGAAATTAAAGTGGTCACATATTTTCTGGGGAAAAAGGGAAGGAATAAGATTAATAAGACTATTTAGTTGCAGGGTTTTATCCGATGACAGCTGATAAGGGAAGCGACAGTGTGAGCTGGAGAAAAAAAAATCTGAAACAGAATGGAGAAAAGCCAGAGTTCTTTGAATACGTGCATTGGTGAGTTTACCCTAACTCCCTTAAGTCTTTGAGCTAAATATGCAAGAAATGAAACTTTCAAGATTTCTGTACTTTTTTTTCCCTACTGTACCAGAATTTACCTGGGCAGAAATTAACTCAAGCATTTAATGCTGAAAGGGTCTTACACGGTCAGAAGCAGCTTTTTGAGAATTAAGACTTAATAGCATCTATTAAATATAATACAAATTAACACATTTTCCCCAAAGCCACAGCACTAGTGAATATCCATGCTGAGTAAGTCACTTTATTAATCCCTATGAATATGACATGATACCTTTCCTTAAAGTGTCTCCAGTCCTGGAAAGTAACTATGTCCACAATTAACCACAATTCAAAACAGAGATGACAAATTTGTAGTAGAAGAACAAATGATGTGTTAGGTGAGCAAAAAAGGAAATGTAATTATGTCCAAACTGGGTAACATAAAACTTAGTACACATAGTTAATTCCAATAAATATTTGTCTACTACTCTTAAAAAGCCCAATGATACTAAATATTACAAAATACATTCTTGCTTGCTCCTATTGTTTTTAGCAGCTGCAGCTTTTAAAAGTAACTGCATGTGAAGGGCACAGTTGATCAATGGACAACATTTTTGAGCACTCACTTTCTGCAGGAGGCTGCCCTGGGAAGGACACCTTATAAAGCTGAGAAGCAGGTGTGCATTCTTTTGTACTAAGAATAGCGCAGGCAGTTACATCAAATTGTCAGCATCATGCTAATGGCAGCTGGTTTCTCAAGTGTTGAAGAGTCTTTATGAGGTTTAACTCTGAAAATTGAGTTTTAGTCCTAATGCTTTCCTCTGTTTCAGCCTCATGTGCTTGGACAAATCATTTACCTTTTTTGAATTCCAAGAGGAATCCAAAATTCACTGGAAATAATAATTCTTTATGGCTGGATTATAAAAGGATAAAAAATTACAGCATAGGGCTTCCCTGGTGGCGCAGTGGTTGAGAGTCCGCCTGCCGATGCAGGGGACACGGGTTCGTGCCCCGGTCCGGGAAGATCCCACATGTGGAGCAGCTGGGCCCGTGAGCCATGGCCGCTGGGCCTGCGTGTCCGGAACCTGTGCTCCGCAACGGGAGAGGCCGCAGCAGTGAGAGGCCCGTGTAGCGCAAAAAAAAAAAAAAAAAAAAAAAATTACAGCATATATAAAAGTGTTTTTATATGAATGTAAGACATCATTATTAAAATAATTCCTATGTACAATAGAAGGCTTATAAGGGAGCTAAACATAATTTTGTTTAAAATGACAACTTCTGGGGATAAATGGAAATGGTAGGTAATGTGTTTTTTAGTCTTCCCTACCATTAGTAGACCAGGAAGTAAGTCAGACTTTCAGCTATGTCATGAACTCTGAATGACCTTTAGTGGGTCTTACAGCCTAAATCAATTTGAAAGTCTCTAACATGAAAGGGATGGGAGAAATAATCTCTAAATCTGTTTCACTTTTCAACTTAATAATAACTAATCTGATGACTGAGGTAAATATTTTGTGGATGTTATATACAAACGTGGATGTATATACAAACGTTGATAAACAAATGTGGATGTTTGGAATAATGAATGTTTGAATCTTAGAGGACAGTAGAATCTGAATTAGACAAGGAACCACTGACAATTTTAAAATAACATGACATCATTTATTAAAACGGTATCACGGGAACTTTGGTTTCAGCTCAGACGTATAAAGAGCTTGGAATCATCATTCCCATCCTTACAATAAGAAATAGCCAAGCTGATTATCAACAACTTTTCTTGGACAGATCAGAGAACTGAGATTGCACATCAAATTACCATCCCAAAATCTAGAGACGTGAGCTTTTCCAGGGAGATAACTCTGTCATTTACTTATCTGGAGTTGAAGCTGCTGGGCAGATGCCATATAAACTGGAAGGTACATTAAACTAGAAAATTTGATGACTTGCTAGAAGCTGGGTATAGGCTATCATGAGACTGAGAAGATCCTGGGAGCTGAAGTCATGGGGAAGGGCCTACATTTTTAAAGGTTTTTCTTACAGGAATCCACCAGGCTCTCATAGAATCAAAATCCTAAGAAAGCTCCTCCCCTAGCCACAGGACCCTAGCTGGTGGAAGGGAAGAGTAACCATTGTGAAATCCACCCAGACCCTTCTCTTAGGCAACAAAAGGCTTAATCTCCAAGAGGTCTGACACTGACAGCTGGCATCAGGGAAATCTCATTCAAGCTGGGTGAAGGGAACTCTGGTCTACCACAGCCTCCCTGTGTCACTTAAAGAAAAAAAAAGAAAAATTAAATGTACAGGGGAGAGAAATTCAATTATATATACTGGGGACACTGCAGGACAACCACTGCAAGGGTGAAGGATTAGAGGGCGTGGGGTGAAAAAGCTCTACCCCTAGGGAAGGGACAGAAACTCTTGTAAAAGCCACATCCCCTAGGTACAGGCCCATAGCACACTCCAAAAACTAGGGTTTAATCAGAATTAGAGAAAGCTTCCCTACCACACACCCTACTACTACCATAATAATAAGTCTCCAAAATATAAAAAGTTTATTAAGAAAATACATTGCATATAAAAAGGGCAGATCACATGTTAAGCATCCTTATCACCAAAAAAAAGGAGGGAGAGCACAGGAAACTTTTGGAGGTAATGGATATGTCTATCACCTTGACTGTGGTGACGGTTTCACAGTGTGGTATGCATATATCCAAACTCATCAAATTGTATGCATTAAATATGTGCAGTTTCTATATCAATCATATTTCAATAAAGCTACTAAAATAATAGATTATACAGTCATCTTAAAAAAAAAAAAAAGAAGTTGCATTGTAGGAAGGAAAAAGAGATCGACTGTTCCAGCCATAAGCTTGGACCCACCACACACCAATCCTTAACACACCAAAATCACAGGTTTCACTTCGCACAGAAAGATGGCCGGAGACTGGTCCTGTGGTCAGCAGTAGAGGGGATCTCTTCTGAGACTCAGACCAGGAGAGGATATTCTGAATACTCAGCAGGAGAAAAGAGGTTGGAACTATGTAGGTCATAAGGAAGCAAAACTTCAAAAGACTGTTTTAAAGGGAGCCAATAACATACATGTGTAGAGCTCATGGTATGTGTCCAGTAGAACATCAGGATCTAGGAGGTGGGCGTTGCTTGCCCAGGGCGGGAAATCCTTAATTGCCTTAGTTGACACTTCACAGCGTATCTCCAACTACTGAATTCAGATTCTCTCTAAACATCCATAGGCTGATTTCTTCATCACTTTACATTCCATCACTTAATTTGTGAACTTGGGACTCCAACCACTTCTTAGTTAAGTTGCCTCATCTATAACACTGGGATAATACTATAATACTTCATAGTCAAAAGGCAGGGATTTAAAATGCATGGCCATTGACAGTTCTTAGAGCACTTCATCTTCTCCATGGTGAAGGTGCATAATTAAATTAAATAGTGACTTGCTTGAGGTTTCCAGCTTTTCTGCATTCACTCTGGTCACTTTTATCCCTTTAGGAAGGGCTGCTTCCTCTTTTGGAATCCCTTCCTTCTCTACTACATTGGTCAAATTTCTTATTACTTGCAGCTTAGCAATAACTAAATAATGGTATTTGCACTAATATATAATTGATACCTATTTGTGGAGGGTGAGAAGGAAGATTTTTCATCAGATAAAGTCAAATAGATCTTTTCCGTTAAGCCTCAATGTCATCCTCATTCCTAGAGATGAAAAACCTTTCCTGAGAAGATAACTCATCCAGTGAACTTGCACTCACATGTGGTATCATGAATAAGTGCATGGCTTGGTCACTGCTGCTTTTTCTTTTTCTGCACACCATATTCCTATTAACCTTTCCTTGGGACAAAAATGAAATATTCTCACCTACAAAGTGATGACTTACTGAAAACTGCATGAGTTCCTTTTTCTAATACTTCTTTAGAATTGCATTCATTTATCCCTAGGAACTCCAAAGGCTCTGAAAGACATAAATGAGCCTCACATTACTGTCAGGATTTTTTCTAAAACATCTATTAATTATTCAAAGTATGGTAAGGGGTGTTTCAGAGACACAGCAATGTATTTCAGTAGATACTTCCAAATCTTTTATATGGTTGTTTAATATTATGATGCTTCTACAACGTGTTCTCACCTTTATAAAATGCAGTGACCCTAAATCTCTTTTACAGAACATCACTTGCCTCACAATAAATAAACGGATGTAAAAGCTAGGCAAACTAGCTTAAGTTCATCTTTCATAAGATTAACATCTTAAAGCAATTTGTAAAATAGAGAAAAATCTAAACCCATCTAGTGTTAATAAAAATAGGGCCTTATATTTTTAATGCTTTATAAGTTATAAATCACCTCTTCACAAAGTAACTTGTTTGAGCCTTACAACAACTCCGAGACTTAGTTAAAACACGTATGTTATCTCCATTTCATAGATGGGGCAAATGAAGCTAAGAGAAATGTCATAACTTCCCCAAAGTACACATATTAAAAAGGAGAACGGGAATAACCAAAAAACTAGTCTTTGATATCTGGTCCAATGATCAATGTCAGGTTACAGAACTGTGAATGGAATTACTTGTAATATATAGTATGAAAATTGTATCACTCGGCTCCAGAGGAAATTGGAACAGAATTTAAGGTAATTATGTAATCATATATCTTCCTATCTATATGTTAGAAAGTACTTGCAAGTACACTCACTTGCTTTCACATCACTGTTATGAAAGAAGTATAAACAAATAGAGCTGACTGTAATTGTTGACATTACCTTAAAGGATGGACAACTGTCTCCCCAAATTAACATGTTCAGAAGAAATTGGAACCATCTCCCAGATAGTCATCTTTTAAGCCCACACATGCCCAGCAGATGCTCTAAACTAGTATTCCTGGAAATTCTGGTGTAATTTGTGTATGATAAAGGGGTTCCTTACCCTCATAAATACTCCAAAGGTGAGGAAAGGGAGACTGGAGGGGAGGGTGAGGCTCTCACACCAGCCCTGTTTTCCAGGTACAGTGACTATACGGATAATAGAAATAGAGGATAGTAAGAGGAAGATGAGGATTAGTACAATGCAGAGTCTTCTTTTTTTAAAAAAACATCTTTATTGGAGTATAATTGCTTTACAATGGTGTGTTAGTTTCTGCTTTATGACAAAGTGAATCAGCTATGCATATACAGATATCCCCATATCCCCTCCCTCCTGCGTCTCCCTCCCACCTTCCCTATCCCACCCCTCTAGGTGGTCACAAAGCACCGAGCTGATTTTCCTGTGCTATGCAGCTGCTTCCCACTAGCTATCTACCTTACGTTTGGTAGTGTGTATATGTCCATGCCACTCTCTCACTTCGTCCCAGCTTACTCTTCCCCCTCCCCATATCCTCAAGTCCATTCTCTAGTAGGTCTGTGTCTTTATTCCTGTCTTACCCCTAGGTTCTTCATGACATTTTTTTTTCTTAAATTCCATATATATGTGTTAGCATACAGTATTTATTTTTTTCTTTCTGACTTACTTCACTCTGTATGACAGACTCTAGGTCCATCCACCTCATTACAAATAACTCAATTTCGTTTCTTTTTGTGGCTGAGTAAAATTTCATTGTATATATGTGCCACATCTTCTTTATCCATTCATCTGTCGATGGACACTTAGGTCACTTCCATGTTCTGGCTATTGTAAATAGAGTTGCAATGAACATTGTAGTCCATGACTCTTTTTGAATTATGGTTTTCTCAGGGTCTATGTCCAGTAGTGGGATTGCTGGGTCATATGGTAGTTTTATTTTTAGTTTTTTAAGGAACCTCATACTGCTCTCCATAGTGGCTGTTATCAATTTACATTCCCACCAACAGTGTATGAGGGTTCCCTTTTCTCCACACCCTCTTCAGCATTTATTGTTTGTAGATTTTTTGATGATGGCCATTCTGACTGGTGTGAGATGATATCACTTTGTAGTTTTGATTTGCATTTCTCTAAAGATTAATGATGTTGAGTATCCTTTCCTGTGTTTGTTGGCTATCTGTATATCTTCTTTGGAGAAATATCTATTTAGGTCTTCTGCCCATTTTTGGATTGGGTTGTTTGTGTTTTTGATATTGAGCTGCATAAAAGACCTGTATGCAGAAAATTATAAGACACTGATGAAAAAAATTAAAGATGATACAAACAGATGGAGAGAGATACCATGTTCTTGGATTGGAAGAATCAACATTGTGAAAATGACTCTACTACCCAAAGCAATCTACAGATTCAATACAATCCCTATCAAACTACCAATGGCATTTTTCACAGAACTAGAACAAAAAAGTTCACAATTTGTATGGAAACACAAAAGACCCTGAATAGCCAAAGCAATCTTGAGAAAGAAAAACAGAGCTGGAGGAATCAGGCTCCTGGACTTCAGACTATACTACAAAGCTACAGTAATCAAGACAGTATGGTACTGGCACAAAAACAGAAATATAGATCAATGGAACAGGATAGAAAGCCCAGAGATAAACCCATGCACATATGGTCACCTTATCTTTGATAAAGGAGGCAAGAATATACAATGGAGAAAAGACAGCCTCTTCAATAAGTGGTGCTGGGAAAACTGGACAGGTACATGTAAAAGTATGAAATTAGAACACTCCCTAACACCATACACAAAAATAAACTCAAAATGGATTAAAGACCTAAATGTAAGGTCAGACACTATCAAACTCTTAGAGAAAAACATAGGCAGAACATTCTATGACATAAATCACAGCAAGATCCTTTTTGACCCAGCTCCTAGAGAAATGGAAATAAAAGCAAAAATAAACAAATTGGACCTCATGAAACTTAAAAGCTCTTGCACAGCAAAGGAAACCATAAACAAGACAAAAAGACAACCCTCAGAATGGGAGAAAATATTGGCAAATGAAGCAACTGACAAAGGACTAATCTCCAAAATTTACAAGCAGCTCATGCAGCTCAATATCAATGCAGAGTCTTTTAGTTACATTTCTATAACTACCTCACTAATCAACTTCCATCCTTCACTATTCAATTTAACCCAGGAAGCTCTCCAAGTATGAGTAGAAAATAGGTTTCACCCTACTTCTTGTATATTCAAGACAATTTCTAACATTTACATTAGCCCAAATAGTTCACTATTTAGAGAGGCCTAACTTGCAACAAATAAGTGTTTCCTAATAAGTGAACATAAAATGTCTCTGCAAGAACTCTAAGTACTTCCTTTGAAATAAAATGATAGATCTTTATTGCTCATCTATTATGTAGGACAAAGAACTGTCCTTCACACAATAATAATCACCATCATTGTTGGGTTTCAATAATGTTAATTAACAATATAAATAGTATAAATTCCTGATTATTATATCAAAGTTCATAATTAGCTAAACTAGGACAAAATTAAGTTTTATCATCTAACCTTGGGATCTACTGAATCTTGACTTTTCCCATGATGTTTGATATGGCTTTAACTTGTAGCTATGAAGTAGGGAAAATTTTCATCAGCAAATAATTGCAGGTTATAGTGAAAAAGAAAATAGTGACTTAAGTAGTTTGCAGTGATCATTGCAAATTTTGAAGTCCAACAGATGAACCAGTGGGAGTTTTATTTCATTATCAGTATTTGGAATTCCATTAAAGAAAATAGTGGTGGAAGAATCCATTCTATGAATTTTTCATGTTAAACTCCCAGTACATTTTTTTAAATTTTGGAAATAAATGTCTGATCTAAGAAGGTATTTATCCTTTCCCAAAGTTAAATTAAAGGACATAATATTCCTTAGTAACAGATGTGCTGAAGATAGATTTTAGAGACATCAGTAATACTGATGTCCTTGTAGAAAACCAGTCTGTCTCTACCTATCTCAGGGAATATTACTCAGATCACTTCTCTGTCCATAGTTCTGAAAAATTCTGTCAATTTTATAAAGATTGACTTATTAAAGCTATCTTAATCTAGGTGTGATATTTTATTTTACTTTTTAGCCCTTTCAGTATTTTCTTTCTTCCCCCCCCCCTTTTTTTTTTTTTGGTCTTAGTTGTGGCACGCAGCATCTTCGTAGAGGCGTGCGGGATCTTTTCCGTGCAGCGTGTGGGCTCTTCGTTGCAGCCCACAGGCTTCTCTCTAGTTGTGGCGCATGAACTCCAAGGTGCGTGGGCTCTGTAATTTGCAGCAAGAGGGCTCTCTCATTGAGGCGCGCGAGCTCAGTAGTTGTGGCGCGCGGAGCTTAGTTGCCCCACAGCATGTGGGATCTTAGTTCTCCAACCAGGGATCAAACCCATGTCCCCTGCATTGGACGGCGGATTCTTTACCACTGGACCACCACGGAAGTCCCAGTCCTTTCAGTATTACCTTTAACAATGTCATCTATGTTTGCCATCTGAATATCGTGTGTAACTTCTTCACTGCTTTGCAACTTCTGTAGTGTTTTCCAAACATATGCATTCCTTAGCCTTCCCTTGACAACAGATATCCCCTCTATGTAGCACGCAATTTCTCTTTCCCTCTTCACAGAAAAGTTTTGGAAAAATTTGGACTTTGTGTCATTAATACTCCTCGGTAATTCACTTGTCAAAGGAACATGACTTGCTCGTTGGCTAAATCCAACATTCATATCTGTTATTGTTTGTATATTTCTTAGCAGTAGTCAGTATGGTTGTCCACCTCTTCCTTCTTAAAACACTTCCCTTCTCTGTCCTTCATTACACTGCACTTCTTCCTGACCCATGGGCCATTCCAACTCACTCTACTTTGCTGGCTTCTCTATGACGTCTCCAAGACTCAATCAGTGACCTTCTGCTTTTCTGTATCCACCCAGTCACAACTTCCAGCTTTTAATACCATTTATGTACTTTCTACTTTCAAAATTACTGCCTGTGATTGAGACCTACCTAGTTGGTGTACCAGACTTATGTATACATCTAGCAATTTGATATAACCACTTGGATATTGCATTGGGCATGCAATTCACAGAACATTCCAAAAGAGAACTTTTTTTTTTTTTTTTTGCCACACCATAAGGCTTGCAGGATCTTAATTCCCTGACCAGGGATGGAACCCGTGTCCCCTGCAGTGGAAGAATGGAGTTTTAAACACTGGACTGCCAGGGAATTCCCACCAAAAGGGAACTCTTGATTTCACCCTGTACCATAACTGCTCCTCCCTAACACTTTCCAACCTTAATAAATAAATTTAAGTTGCAGAAAAGGGGAGAGATTACTGCATCAACGTCCTCGAATAAGCAGAAAGAAAATTAGATCTAGTGCACACATTGAATGTTAATCTCTGCTGGGCGAACAGTCAGTTCATAGTGACCAAAAGGAAATCAGGGCATGTGAGCACAGTCGCCAATAATGGCGACGGGATTTTGTGGAAGTGACCTTTCACATTTACTGAAATGGGAAACAAGGTCTTCAGCTGACAACCATTGTGGAGGAGGAGTTGAGCAGGGCACCAAAACCATATAAGCTCCAGGACAAACTGGTGAACTTCCTGTGCAGTGATGGGGCATCCTTTCTGCAAATGACACATGGATCTGCCACTGTGAATTGTCACATGGAATATTTTTATAAACTTCACCAAGCAGGTAAAACAAAGCACCCTTTTAAGACTAAAATCTTTCAGTGATTTGTCCTTAGAAGAGTGTCGGGCTTTCCTGGTGGTGCAGTAGTTAAGAATCCGCCTGCCAATGCAGGGGACACAGGTTCGAGCCCTGGTCCGGGAAGATCCCACATGCCGCGGAGCAACTAAGCCCATGCCCCACAACTACTGAGCCTGCGCTCTAGAGCCCGTGAGCCACAACTACTGAGCCTGCGCGCCACAGCTACTGAAGCCTGCAAGCCTAGAGCCCGCGCTCCGCAACAAGAGAAGCCACGGTAATGAGAAGCCCGTGCACCGCAACGAAGAGTAGCCCCTGCTCACCACAACTAGAGAAAGCCCGCACACAGCAATGAAGACCCAATGCAGCCAAAAATAAATAAATAGATAGATAAATAAATAAATTTTTTTAAAATTTCCTTCAGTAATATTTAAAAAAATAAAAAGAGTGCTCGTCCATCAATATACAAGAAAAAGTTTGTTGCAACCAGGCTCAATGAATTTCAAACATATTCCTTTAGGAGATGAATGTCAGGAATCTACATGAACAGCTGCTCTTAGAGACTTCAGTTAACACATGGAGTAAAAGGAAAATTGTAGGAAAGCACACTGGTGAACAATGAGGAGTGCAGCATTGTTGTGTGGCATGAGGAGTATATTCTCAGGGTGTAGAATATTAAGACACGCAGTGTTTTCGCTGATCATAGAAAGGCTGTGCTGTCTAGAAGATAAAAAGACTAACTGCCAAGCAATAGGGATATACAGCTATCTATCTTAACTACAAAACAAAAAATAGAATTTCCTGATTCTGCTTAAAATAAAGGTCCAATGTATTACTCTTAGCTTCTGAACTAATGACTACTGACTGCTCTTAGTTTATCTCAGCAGCATCACAGACTCATAACAAACAGAAAGTTCTCAAAGATCACTAGAACAGTCTCTCAATCTAGGCAGTATTACTTCTGACAGATATTCATGGAGACTGTGCAAGAAACTTTCCAGAGATCGAGACCAATAATCTATCTGGAGAGGCAGTGTAGCCTAGTGGTTAAGAGCATAGTTTCTGGAGCTTGAGTGTCTGGATTCAAACTGTGAATCTACTTGCTAGTTGTGTGACCTTTGGGCAAGTTGCTTAAACATTCTGTGCCTCAGGTTCCTCATCTGTGAAAATGATACTATCAACTGAAATGATTGTGATGATTCTATGAGTTAATAAGGCTTACCTCAGTGTAAAATCTCTGTAAAACGAACTAATACAATCATCAGAAAGATTTTCCTTATACTGTTCTTGAAAATATATGTCTTATTCCTTTAACCCATTGTCCCTAGTTATAAAATCTGAAGCAATCTAAAATATAGTTCAATAATTCCTTCCTCATATGATGCCCTATCACTTTTCAGGGTGATATTTTTGGTTGAATTTACATAATTATAATATGGATTATAATTATCCTGTGTATTTCTGGAAAAGATTACCCCCTTGTTATTCATAATTGCTCCCTTTAGGGCCCCATACTCAATATCTGATGTGGGATATTTGCTCAAGGACTGTGAACTGAATGACTGACAACCCTTCCAATTCTTTTTTTTTTTTTTAAATAAACTTATTTATTTATTTATTTTTGGCTGCATTGGGTCTTCGTTGCTGTGCGTAGGCTTTCTCTAGTTGTGGCGAGCCAGGGCTACTCTTTGTTGTGGTACGTGGGCTTCTCATTGCAGTGGCTTCTCTTGTTGTGGAGCATGGGGTCTAGGCGCACGGGCTCAGTAGCTGTGATGCCCGGGCTTAGTTGCTCCGTGGCATGTGGGATCTTCCCGGACCAGGGCTTGAACCCATGTCCCCTGCATTGGCAGGCAGATCCTTAACCACTGAGCCACCAGGGAAGTCCTCCCTCCAATTCTTAAAGACAGCTCTTACATGCTTTCTATGTGTACTGATCTCCAAGCTAAACATTTCCCAAATTTTCACTAATTCCTCCTAAGTCACCATTTCACCTTCCCACTCAGCTTCCTTTGAACATATTCCAGTCTTTCAAAGAGCCTCCTAAAATGTGGTATCCGGAACTGAACTCAACATGCCACACATGGCCTGACAAAATACTGAGCATTCTGGAATCATCAGTTCCCTAATGTGGACATTATTCTTCTATAAATGCAACACAGAACAAAATACATTCCAAAGAATAGCTGATTTATTAGTATTCAACCACTAATGTGTTCTCCCAACAGATGTAGTTCATATGGAAAAGTATTAATCCTTGACACTCAAAATGTACCACACAGCCTTTTTTTAAATAAAGGGCTGCGGCTGACTTGATATCTAAATATCTACATGCTTCTAATTCACCTTGCTAAGGTCATACAGTCATGATTTACTACTAAAGTATCTAAAACTATGAACTGTACCTCTCTTGAGGGTATATTTTCTGCCTCTAAATATACATATACAATAGATTATGGAATCTTTATTTTAAAAAATTGGGTGATATGCAATATCAGTTCATGTGTTATATAGGCCGAGATCTAATCAATCAAGTTAACGTTTCTTTATTTTTTCAGCTTTATTGAGGTAAAACAAATAAAATTGTACATATTTATGGTATACAATGTGATGATTTGATATATGACTATACAGCAAAATGATTACCACAGTCAAGTTAACACATCAATTACCTCACATATTTACCATCTGTGTGTGTGTGTGTGTGTTGTGTGTGTTGAGAAATTAAATACACAAGTTCAGCTAAACAACAGATTCAATAGAACTGAGGAAAAATGAATAATCGATAGATACAAAGAAATTATCCAGAATGTATAATAGAGGAAAAATGGTAGCAAGTATATTAGAGATTAAGAGAAATGTTAAACTTATTAAAAGTTAAAAAAAGAGAGAAATGGAAGATAGATTAAGAAGGACTAATATCTTTGAAAAACAATCTTCCATTTTCTCTATCCTCTCCTGCTGGAAATCCAATTAGAGATCTACTAGCAGAGAACTTACCAGAATTGTGGAAATATACTAAACCTTAAAGTCATTCAATTATACATGAAACATTTTTTAATGGCTATACATTTTATCATAAAGCAAACAAAAATGTTAATAAATTGCAATCATACACAATATGTTCCTTGATACAAAGCAATTAAGTTAAAATCAGTAATAAATGATAATTAGAAAGGCCTTGTATATTTATAAATTATAAAACCCATTTCAGATAACTCATGGTTAAATGACTTAACCAGGCTAGAAAGATACATAGATGACAGATACATAGAAAAATACTTAAAATAAGCATTCATGTTGAGAAACAGAAAGATTGAAATTTATAAACCAAACATAACGGAAAAGATTTGAAAATGAACAATAGAATCTAAGGGAAGTAAGATGAAGACATAATACAGGTACAAGCACAACTTACTAAATTAGAAACAAATAAGAAAACAGTGAAAAAACAGAAAAATCAGCAATATTGATTATTTGAAAAGACTAATAAAAGTGACAAAAAGATAGGAAAGTCAAAATAAAACATGATAAAAAAGGGGAATATTAAAGATGTCACAGAAAATTAAAAGTTGAGAAGATGAAATAAACAACTACACATCAAGAAACATAAAACTTAGCTCATGTAAACATATTTATAAAAATATTGTTAGGGCTTCCCTGGTGGCGCAGTGGTTGGGAATCTGCCTGCCAGTGCAGGGGACACGGGTTTGAGCCCTGGTCTGGGAAGATCCCACATGCCGCAGAGCAACTGGGCCCGTGAGCCACAACTGCTGAGCCTGCGCGTCTGGAGCCTGTGCCCCGCAACAAGAGAGGCCGTGACAGTGAGAGGCCCGCGCACCACGATGAAGAGTGGACCCCGCTTGCCGCAACTAGAGAAAGCCCTCGCACAGAAACGAAGACCCAACACAACCAAAAATAAATTAATTAATTAAAATAAATTAAAATATATATATATTGTTAAATAATATTGATAAAAAAGGATATGGGAAATATAAATAGCCTTTTAAAATAGCTAAATAGTTAAAGAAATTGTATCAGATCTTTAAAACTTTCCCACAAATAAGATTCCACACTTAGCAAGTTTTACCAGTGAGCTCTAAGAAAAATTTTACCAACTTATTCAAAATATTCCAACGTCTAGAAAAATGTAGAACAGTGCATTTGATTATAATAATCAAAATTATTATAAACTTGATACCATAAAACAAACCAACAAACAAAAGGAAGTGTTAAAAGAATGACCAATCTCAACATGAATCTAGATAAAGGTTTGCAATCTTTTTCTGTAAAGGGCCAGATGGCAAAAACTTAGGCTTTGTGGGCCAGACAGTCTCCATTGCAACTACTCAACTATGCTCTTGTAGCACAAAAGCAACCATACACAATATGTAAATGAAACAGCATGGCTGTGTTTCAATAAAACTTTATGTACAGAAACAGGCTGTGGTCTGGATTTGGCCCTCAGACCCCTGATCTAGATACAAACAATTCTAACTAAAATAATAATAAATTGTATAAATTGTTTTTGGTATCCTGATCAGATCCCTTTTACCAGTCGGTATACACATCCTCCAGCTGTTGTAACGCTTCTCTGGAGAACTGACCTCATCTGCATGCCCTACACATGTGCTGTCCTACTGGGAGCAGCCACTGATGAACTGATATTAATTACAAAAGCTTAGCCCATTTGTCTCAAAGCACGAAATCTCTGGAGGGGTACTCCAAGACCAAACTGTACCTGAGACTACATCTTCATTTGAATCTGTCCCCCTCCCTCCTGTAGACAACTCTCTCAAAAATTCACTTGCGGGACTTCCCTGGTGGCACAGTGGTTAAGAATCCGCCTGCCAATGCAGGGGACATGGGTTCGAGCCCTGGTCCAGGAAGATCCCACATGCCGTGGAGCATCTAAGGCCGTGCGCCACAACTACTGAGCCTGCGCTCTAGAGCCCGCGTGCCACAACTACTGAAGCCTGTGCACCTAGAGCCCGTGCTCCGCAACAAGAGAAGCCACCCCGATGCGAAGCCCTCGCACTGCAACAAAGAGTAGCCCCTGCTCGCCACAACTAGAGAAAGCCCGTGCACAGCAATGAAGACCCAACGCAGCCAAAAATAAAATAAATAAATAAAAATTAATTAATTAATTTAAAAAACTAAAAAAAAGCGAACATAAAACTCAACGGTGAAATGAAGGAAATATTTGTTTTAAGATAATGAATAAGACAAGAATATCTATTATCACCACTTCTGTTTAGCATTGTAATGGAGGACATGTAAGAAAAAACAAATTAAAAATAGAATAATTGGAAAGCTATACACAAAATTGTCATTATTCACTGAAGATATTTGTCTATATAGAAACCAAAAAGTAACTACAGTTAAATTTACATAATTAATATGAGAGTTTAGCAAGTTTGCTAGAAGAAATTAATATACAAAAATTAAGAGGAACCCAATCGACACAGATAGATCATGTAGTTACTTTTTTAAAAAACGTTACAATAGCAACAAAAATATAGCTAAGAATAAATCTAATAAAAGTTGTGCAAGTTTTTTTTAGAGGTAATTACCAAGCTTATTATTAAAGAAAACCTACATGACTAGATAGACTGATTTGGAAGACATATGTAAATTATCCCCACATTATTTTATAGTTTCAACTTAATTTCAATCAAAATTTCATCTGCTATGAAAGAATAGTACCATATTTATTCATGTTATTAATGTTATTTCACCATTACCAGATAAAACATAAGGGGAATATGTTTAAGAGTACGGATTTGGCAATCAGTCAGCTAGGGTCAAATGCCCAGCTCCACCACTTACTGACTGTGAGACTTCAGTAAAATTACTAAACCTGTCTGTTCCTCAACTTCTTCATTTATAAAATGAATATAAAAGCATTTATCTCATAGGGGTGTTGTAAAGATTGAGTTAATATGTGTAAACTACTATGATGGTTAATTTTATGTCAACTTGATTGGGCCAAGGGATGACCAGATAGCTGGCTAAACATTATTTCTGGGTGTGTCTGGGAGGGTGTTTCTGGAAGAGACTGGCATTTGAATTAGTGGACATAGTAAACAGATGGCCCTCCCCAATGTAGATGGGCATCATCCATTGTATTGAAAGCCTGAATAGAAGAAAAAGGTGGAAGAAGGTTGAATTTGCTCTCTGCCTGACTGTTTGACCTGGTTCTTAGGCATTCCAACCCAGACTAGAACTACACTATCAGCTCTCTGACTCTCACGCTTTCAAACTACACTACTAGCTTTCCTCGGTTTCCAGCTTGCAGACAGCAGATCATGGGACTTCTCAGTCTCCACAATTGCATGAGCCAATACTTATATCCTATTGACTCTGCTTCTCTGGAGAACTCTAACTAATAAAAATAGCTAGAAGAGTGTTGTATATCTTCTGTTTGCCCCCAAGATCTACTCTAGATCCTTTCCCATTCTACTCTGTGCCCTAAGAGGCTATTCTTTACAGACTGAATCCACAGCTTCCCTAGCCCTCAGGCTCTGAGTTGAGTACAGTCAATGAGAGATACTAGTAAGAAATTGAAAAGCAAAAGAAGTATGAAAGCAGAGTACTGATTTTCCTGAATCATCCCCCCTAACCTCCCTCCCACTGACTCCTGCTTTCCTCTATGGGAATCCACAGCTCCTCTCAAGTAGCTGTATTCATATCCTTCAAGCCTGTGGCAGTATGAGCTCCCCACTCTAGCCCAGAGGTACTGCACAATCATATGTTGCTTTGCTTAAAGCATATTTACAAGTTTGTAAGTAATCAACTGCCATTTTATAGCATTAGAAAATGTACACAACCAATTGGGCTTATTATTTTCTTTTAAAAAATAAACGATAATATTTGAGAGGCACCCAGGAATAAATCTAATACAAGATGTCAGAAATAATGGAGAAATTAATAAAAGTTTATTGTTATAGACAAGGGAAGAGCTAACATTTTTAGATGCACAGATTATCTATCTACAATGGATAAGAGGATCACATGTTGTAAAGATGTCAACCTTTCCTTTCCTTAATTAATCTATGAGTTCAGTGGATTTCAAACAAATATTTTTTAGGAATTGAGTAGCTGATCCAAAAATGCATGTGGAAATTTAAAAGGGCCATAATAGTAAGATAATTTTGAAGAACTCTAGGAGGGATACT
Source organism: Globicephala melas (assembly GCF_963455315.2). Taxonomy (NCBI): domain Eukaryota; kingdom Metazoa; phylum Chordata; class Mammalia; order Artiodactyla; family Delphinidae; genus Globicephala; species Globicephala melas. Next base: position 96,509,248 of record NC_083335.1, read on the forward strand.
CTAAGACATTAAGGCTTATTAAAAGCATATAGTCATTTTTTAAATGTGATGTTGACAGTAATTTAGGGATAATCAATACAACAACATCAAAAATCGAGTCTATAAGTATGTTAACATGCATGTATGCATATGCATACACACCAAGAATTTGGTATAAGAGAGATTATGAACGTATGAGGAAGAGAATGTGCTATTTGATTCTATAAAAGTCACTGATACATCTTGCATTCATATGGAAAAACTTCTTGTTTCACTGCATACACTACACAAATCAAATATGAACTGAAACCTGATGAGAAAAATTAAAATATTAAAATAAAATATAGGAAATATGTTATGACATTGGAGCAGTAAAGGAGAAGAGAAAAAAGACCCCAAAAGAGGAAATGAGAAAGAAAAAAAACTATGCATTTATCTTTAGCAAATTATAATCTTCCTCCAAAAGATGCCATAAATAAAGTTAAAATATGAGCCACAGTGTAAGAAAACATGCTTGGAGTGATTCTAATTCTAATGGACTCAGCATTAGTATACAAAACAAAGACGTAGATATATATGTAGATAATATTTATTGTATGTGTGTGCGTGTGTTTAACAGAAGAAAAATCTTGAATGGCTCACAACATAAAAAAGATATTCTACTTCCCCACTAACCAGAAAAAAATAATAATTATAATAAAATTTTCATGTCATTGTATATCCATATGATCCACTACTTAATGGATCATATCCACTACTTTATGTGCCTGATATTACCAAGTGTTGGCAGGAAAATGCAACCGAGAAATTCCCATACGTTATTGGTTGGAATGTAACATGGTGGTTCTATAAAATCTATAGCCCAAATTCAGGGAAGATCTGCTTCTCCCTTCTGAGTCATAAATTAAATATTAGGTTCTTATAAAGCAGGGAATACAAGTTTCATAATTCTAAGATATAGATATCAATCAGAATGATTTATAAATACATTTCTAGTTTTGTTTGCTACACAAGATAATATTAGGTAGTATTCTGGTCTTGCACTTTCAGCCTTCTCTTGAGGTCTCTTTTCCTTTAGCAATTTTACACTTGTGAATGTGAGGAGTAGAGTTGTTTAGACTTTACTGTTAAAATCAAATCACCTGATATTTATAATCAGGTGATATTTATTTATGATCGCCTTGTATTTATAATGTGGCCAAAACATAAAATACTATTAAATGTTGTGAACACACATACTTTACAATAATAATGCACAAGTCAGAATAGAATGTAATTATGTCTTAAAACAAGTGCTTAAACCTGCTTTCTATCTACAAAATTATTCTGCCTCTTAACACTGATTATGATGGTAGTAATTTTATAAGCGTGGTTGAAAAACCAATCTGAATTTGAAGGAAATTTCCATTACTTTTCTTTTAGTTCCAGAATACAGTACATAAATTGGAAATATTCACTTGTCAAAGATACCATTTCCCATTTTCAGTTCTATTCTAATTTCCATCCTAAAAGTCATTCTGTGTGTGATACCGTAGCAAGACCTCTAGTTGTGCAGCCTCTGACATTAACAGAAGTAAAAGATCTCATACTTGACAAAGGAGGAATCTCTCTCTGGCACAGAAGGCGTTTCCAAAAACTGCAACACTCCTGCACAAATAGTATCATTTAAATAATCCTTTTAATAAATGTCAATAACTAGCACTCTAGATAATATTTTCACTTACTTTGATTTCCCTAGTGCCAGCAACAAATTACAGAAAAGCAATAAAATCGGTGAAATCCACTGTATTCCACTTATCCAGCTTGAGCACATTCTCAAGATAATAAGAGGTTTTCAGATGTATTTTGAGATGTCAAATTGTTTCAAAAGGCTTTTTAAAAGTTAGAACAGATTAAGGATGGAGGGAAAATCTAAAATCACACTTTCTTCACAGTAACAACTCAGCATTTCAGTCAAAATGTTTACTGCAACAATCTTATGATGAACATCATTAAAAACAACCTATGCATCACCAAACTCACTGTTTATGACTTTTTTTTTTTTTTTTTTGTGGTACGTGGGGCCTCTCACTGTTGTGGTCTCTCCCGTTGCAGAGCACAGGCTCCGGATGCACAGGCTCAGTGGCCATGGCTCACAGGCCCAGCCGCTCCGCAGCATGGGGGATCTTCCCGGACCAGGGCACGAACCCGTGTCCCCTGCAATGGCAGGTGGACTCTCAACCACTGCGCCACCAGGGAAGCCCTGTTAATGACTTTTTAAGGTAGGTATCCAGAACTGGAATTGCTGGATCAAAGTACACACATTTAAAACTTTAGGAAATTGTGCCACTCTCCCACACAGGGTTTGTACCAGGATACACTCAAATCAACAGTGTATGAGAATCAGCATATACTCGTCCCCTCGCCCACACTGTCAATCTTTTTTTTTTTTTGTAATTGGAATATAGTTGATTTACAATGTTGTGTTAGTTTCAGGTACACAGCAAAGTCAATCAGTTATACATATACATATATCCACTTTTCTTTTACATTCTTTTCCCATATAGGTCATTACCGAGTATTGAGTTCCCTGTGCTATACAGTAGGTCCTTATTAGTTATCTATTTTATATACAGTAGTGTGTATATGTCAGACCCAATCTACCAATTTATCCCTCACGCCCCTCCTTCCCCTCTGGTAACCATAAGTTTGTTTTCTACATTTGTGACTCTATTTCTGTTAACTCTTTACTGTGTGACAGGCAAACATAAATATGCATTCCTGGTCTTACCTGTGTTGTTAAACATCTTCCCAGGGATATACTGACCCTTTGAAACTTTCTGCTGATCTCTTTCCTGATCATATACTTCAACCAATTGTATATTGTTTTTCCTTATGAAATTAAATTTAATTGTACTGTTTTCACCAGTGTAATTCAATAATGTATCAACAATATTATGAATATTCTTTGCTGAATATGTTGCAAATATTTTCTTCCATTTTACACATAATTTTTAACTTTGATGAAAAACAGATTCTTTTTATAGCATCAAGTTTAACTCTTGGTTTTCCTAATGTCTTTGAGATTTGGAATGTCACTTGAGAAATCAAATTCAAGAATTGTAAAAACATTCTCCAGTACGTTCATCTAATAATAAAAATTATTTAGGCCTAGAATCTACCTAAAATATATTCTCATATATGGGATAAGGTAAATAGCTAACACTTTATTTCCAAGTATATGGCCAAATTTTTACAACACCACTGAATATCCCCTCCTTTGCTCACTGATATAAAGTAACATCTTAACCATTTATTAAAATATATACATTCAGGGATTTCCCTGATGGTCCAGTGGTTAAGACTCTGTGCTTCCACTGTAAGGGGTGCGGGTTCGATCCCTGGTCAGGGAACTAAGATCCCACATGCCGTGCAATGCAGCCAAAATTGTTTTTTAAAAATTTATACATATATATATACAAGTATATGTGTATATATATGAGTTTGTAGCTGTTTATATAATCTTTCTTCAAGATAATTTGAGAATCCTATCAAGTTGTGTACAATATTTTTATTAAAATTGTATTTAATTTTATACTGATTCAATTATTTCACTTCAATTCCATTTTAATAAGAATCGTGATGTCTGCAGCACATTTAAGCCAAGAAGCTTTTTGACAGTGGGGTAAGCCTACTTACAGCAAGACTCCCATAGATAGCTATGTTTTCTCTCTTTGCTTTTAAGTTCTTCCTTTACACTCCAAACTAGGGCTTTATCCATATATCTATAAAAGTCTTCCACAGATTTTGGTCAATTTATTCTTATGTACATCATATTTATTATTTTTATCCCATGTTACATTTTAAAATAATTACTGGTGCTAGTATATAGGAAAAGATGATCTGTAAATTTATCTTGCACACAGGCATCTAATAAATTTTTTAAGAGTTGTAACTATTTTCTCATTTAATTCTCTTGGAAACTGTACATGGAACATCATATAATCTACAAAGGATGATAGTTTTCTCTCTTCCTTTCTAACCTGCATGTTCCTTCTTTACTTTCTTTATTATATTTTATTTCCATGGATTACCTATGTAATACTTAATGAGGAGCTAACCTTGTCTTGTTCCTGATTTTTATGGGGAAGCATCCTTTAATATTGAAAAAATAGTGTCATTTGATCAAATTTGGTAGATTTCATTGATTAAATTAAGGAAGTTTCCTTTATTGCTAATTTGTCCAAACTTTTTTCAAAAAACAGAGATAAGGGATTTTTAATAAAATGCTTTTCAACACTTATTTTCCCCTCTTTTTGTTTGAAAATGTAATAATGCACGTTAATGGATTTCTCAATGTTGATTCAGTATTGTATTCTAAGAATAAAGTTTTTTTTATCTTAATATAGAGAGGATGCAGTGTGTTAGTATTTAATTTGGAAATTTTTTCCTTTATTGTCATTGTCTGACTGGTGTATAGGTCTGAGTGTGCATGTGTTTGTGTTTATGTGTGTGTTGTATGTGATCTGTCCTTATCAATTTGATGTCTTAATTACAGTCAAGTCTCAAAGAATAAGTGTGACAAATGTCAATGACTTTTTCTATGCTCTGAAAAAAATTTATATATCAACTTCATTAAAGGATTAGTAGGACCGATCTTTAAACACTGCCTGTGTTTAATGTCTATATAGGGAAGACATTTTACCAACTTTTTCCCATTTATTGCCTGGTGGCTTACATAGTCAAGTTTTGTAATACTTTGGCCTAATTTGAGTGATTTATATTTTCTCAGAAAATAAAATAATTTCTCTAAATTTTCACATGCCTTGATGATGTAACAGAAGGAACTTTTTTTTTTAATGTTATAGTATCTTCAATTCATTTGACTATGAGTCCTTTCTCATTCTGTGTGCATGTTCTTTCTTTCTCTCATTCTCCTTCTCACCCCTTCTCACTCTTTCTCTGTTCATCCCTGCTCTCAAAATTAACCTAACAAAACTATTCTATTAATCTTTCCAAAGAAGCAACTTTTGGCTCCCTTATCAATTTTTTTCAATAATTAACGTATTTAGTTGTCTTAATATTTTGTTTTTTTTGTTTTCATTCTGTTTATATATATTTTAAATACTTGAAATATATTTTAATATGCATTTGAAGCTACAATTTTAAAAAATATATGTTTTAAGTTATACATTTTTTCCCTGAATTTTCTTTGGTTTCACTCTAAAGTTTTCATATGAAGTATTCTCATTTTTTCTCATTTTCATATTATTTATAATTTCCATAATAAATAATTTAAATATTTAATTTTGTATTGTCATTATTATTATTAATTATTAACCTTTATATAGTACAGTTCAGAATTTAGAGCTATCCTGTTGTATTTTCCATTTTTATTGCATTACATTTAGTGATTGTTACTTATAGAGGTTTTCCCTTTTTCCTTTCTTTTTTCCTTTTTTCTAATTTTTTTTGAGATTGTTTTGAGTTACTGCAGAGTTGACTTTTCCAAACATGTATGAAAATTTCTTATTCTCAGTACTCATCCTTCTTACTAGCATTATTTAAAGCTTCAATATCATTAATTCTCTTTGGTCTACTGAATTTATCTTTTTAAGGCACACTGATGTCCCACTAAGATGGTAGATTTGTTCATTTCTCCTTAAAATTATTATTCATAATTTGCCTTAAATATTTTGAAGACAAATTATTAGGGACAAAGAGATTCAAGACCACTGTGCTTTCCTGGACTGAAATTTTCATGAATGTGAAATAAACTATTATGTCCACTTAATGCATTCACCATGAGTTCTATCTTTTCTGAGATCAGTATTGTACTATCCATCTTCCTTTTGCAAGCAAGAGTAAATATTTTGTGGTTCTTTTATATTTAACAATTTTAACTTTTTCCATTTTGAGCTCTTTATGTTGAAATTCTTGTATCTTATTTTCTTCTAGTAATTACTTATTATTTGATTGTTCTTCAGTTTTTCTTATTTTAAAATTAACATATTTTCATTTTAAACTATGCAAAAAAACTAACATGAAATTATTCAACAAATTACCATTTATCCACCAATTAGATTTAACAAATACTAACATCGTTTTCATTTCCTATGTCATTACTTTGAACTAATATTTAATCTTCCACTTGTACTATCAAAATGATGACAAGATAAATAGCTATCTTTTCCTTCTGAAAACTGCAATAGTCATGGTATACTATCACTCTCTTTAAATTCACACCAGCAAATTTCATTATTTTTCATAAAAGATTTTTGTTTCATGATTGTCATTTTTTAACATCATGCTTCAGTAATTGTTTAACTAACATTTAATTACCAGTGTGTATCTCACTACTGTTTCTTGTTTCCCATATTTTTGTTCTTATGTTGAATGTTTACATGTTTGGGGCAATTCTTACAGATGAGGTGTATGGTTTTAACATTTATGAATATTTACCTGATGAAAAATGCTATTATTTTGCTTAACTGGTTTGGTATAGAATAAGAGGTGCCAAATCATTTTATCTCAGACTTTGAAGATGCTGGATAATTGTCTGCTAGCTTCTATTGTTAATGATGAGAAGTCTGATACCAAACGGGTTTCCACAACTTTATAGGTAAGCTTTTTCCTGACCCCCTCCCCATGCTTTTAGAATTTCTCTTTGTTTCTTGAAGTTCTAAAATTTAGCTAGATTATGTCACTAGCAGTGGGTCTTTTTACATTCACCCTAATTTGACTGACTCTTAAACCCTGGATTTTGCCTTTTTCTAGCTCTTGTAAATGCTTTTCTCTTATTTATTAATAAAGTATTTCTTCTTTATTTTGTTTTGTTTAGGCTTGGTTTAGTTTTTGCCTTCTGGAATTTCCTTTAAATATATTCTGAAAGTCCACAGCTGATTCTCCATGTCTGTTTACTTTGGATTTTTTTTCTTATTTTTATGCCTTTTCCTATTTACTCAAGCTATGAGTTTTTTATCTTCATATTCCTAACTCTTCTTTCAGCTATGTTCATTCTACTTATCGTATTTTCAATCTTATTATCATATACCTGCTCATATATACTTTATGAAAATCTTTTTTATTTTTGTTCATTTTACTGCAGCTTGTTCCTGTATCCACTCAATATCTTAAAATCGCTCTCACAGTATTAATAAGCAGTTTAGAATTTCTATTCTAAATCTAAATTCTGTTTTAGAGTCAAGGTCTTTTTTTTAATGTTTTTTCAAGGTCTTTCTTTTTAATGCTGTTGGTTTTGCTCCATATCCCGTGATTCTTGACTTCTGATTAATTTTTATGAATTAAAGATTATGTTGTGGTAAAAGACAATAATATAGGTTTCTGCAGCTACACAGGTCTGCTTCCCCACCTGCAGGGATAACGTCACTCCTGGTGTGCAAAGGCAGAAAGTGTCAATAGTCAGACAAAGGTTCTGGTAGGGAACTTCATGAAGAGCCTCACTTGCTACAAGAAGGAGCATCTTACTCTGACACATGAGGTATTCAGTGCATATACCTCCTGAGAAGATCTGCCTCTCCATTCAGTCTTCCTCTGCATGTGTTTTGGGGTTTCTGAATTACCTCTTGCTCTGCTCCTCTCTCTCAAACTCTACATTCTCTGGGGAATAAAAGTCCAGAAGAGTGATTTACTCCCTTTAGCGCAGTGGACCTCAACTTTGGATGCGCATGGGAATCACCTAGGAAACTGTAAGAAAATCCCAATGCCCAGGCTTCAATCCAGAACAACTAACTCAGAATCTCTAGGAGAGGGGCCCAGGCATCAGTATTTTTTAAAACTATCTTAGTATTTCTAATGAGAAACAAGGTTCAGATTATTAACTGAACTGCAATATAAGATGGAAAAGGAAGGTTTCACTCTTTATTCAGAATGCAGTTCTTTAATTAATTACCCTGGTAAATGCCCTGGAGAATCTACTGCATTATTTTATTTTTTAATTTGATTTTGCTATTTTTCAGTATCTGTTCTTATTTCCCCAGAATTTTTTTCAATACATACTGTAGTGTCTTCTTTAATCAATTTCTTCCCTTTTTCCAACTTCTAGAAATTTCTCTAAATTTATGAGCCACCTATCCCACCAATTCTTGTTTACCAGCATTCTTTGGTGTCTGCTATTTTCTATCATTTTAAGAAATAATACATGGGTAAAAAAGTGCATGTGTATAATCAGCTTGCCATAATGATCTAATCTCCAATGTTGGCATATTTTACAATTCTTTTTTTTTAATTAATTAATGTATTTATTTTTGGCTGCATTGGGTCTTTGAGTCTGTATTCTCTGTTACCGTGAAAACTGAGTTATTTTGAAAGTCTCACTCACCTTCATTTCTAACCTTACATTTGATTTAATTATTCATAAACACACTTGGTCTTACTGATAGTTTTTGTTATGCCCAAAAAAAAAAATGGGCACCATGATTCTCAACATGATGAAAGCAGTCTTGAAGTAAAATCAAGGATACAACTTTGACCTTCTAAATATTTATTCAAGTTTTAGAGAATTACTCCAATAGCTCCTTAATTATGAACTAAAGTAAAATAAACATAATTAAAGTAAGAAGTATTATAAAGCAAATTAGAGTTCAATCTTCAATTTTTTCAAACTTTGAAATATGCCTCTCCTCTGATTCCCCATATTTCAAAGGGTGGCTCTAGAAATTACTCACTACCCCATATCTGTGTGCCCTTCTCAATTAGTCTCACACTGCCCACAACTAAAACCTCACCAAGTTCTGAGGATCTGATTTCCTAAATACTTCATTTTTATTGTTGTAAAATGTGTATAACATAAACTTTCTCATTTTAACTATTTTGAAGTGTACAACTGGATCAAGTTTTGCCTCCCTACTACAACGACCCTCTTGTGGTCACTTCCAAAATCATCTAATTATTTTCCTGCCTCCTTCTATAAATGATGGGTTCTCCATATGATTAAATAGTTTTAAAAGTGTTGTAAAATAATTTTAATGACAGGAAAATATTCCATATAGTTTTACACAGAGACATTCGTATGCTGGGAGTTCTCACTTCCTTTCTTCATGTGGTATTTTTCTTTTCTTTTCTTTTTATTTTCCGCTTAGAGTTCTTTTCTAAGCTGTTTGAAGGTGTTATAATCCTATTCTTTTAAGGATCAGCTTAAATGCTATTACTTCTGTGACTTATTCTCAGCTTCCCCTTTTTTATAGTCCTTTTCTATACTTCTATAATGTTACATGTGAGGATTTTTTAAAAATATGTCGTCATTGGTTATGGTATCTCTATAACTATCTTCTCTGTTAAAGATAAGTGACTTAAATACAGAATATATCTCTTATTAGTAAGGATGAGGGGGTCAATACACCAAAAAGATGTAACAATCCTAAATATGCATGAACCTAAAAAGTGAACTTCAAAATACAGTAAGAAAATATTGAGAGGACTGAAGGGAGAGAGAAATGAATCACAATTAAAGTTGAAAACTTCAACACTCCACTCCATTCAACAGAATAATTAATAGTAAGTATAGGATAAAGAAAAGATAAGGATAGAGAAAATATGAAAAATACAATCGACCAACTTGACCTAACTGCCATTTATAGAATAAAGCATCCAGCGTCAGAATACACATCCTTTTCACGGTCATATGGAACAAACACTAAGCTAGATCATATTTTTTAAGTCATAAGACAAACCTTAACAATTTTATAAGGATTGAAATCATCCAAAGTATGTCCTCCAAAAAAGAGTGGATATATGTATATGTATAACTGATATACATATATGTATATGTATAACTTTGCTGTACACCTGAAACTAACACAACAATGTAAATCAACTATTAAAAAAAAGGAAAACTGCATAATTCAGAATTAACTACAAAGTAAAAAAAAAAAGAACAGATAGCATTAGGATTCTTAGCACCTATTTTTTTTTTCAACAGGAATATAATTCTTATTTTATCTTGTCTCATCATTTAGGTATTAAAGTACAATGTATGTATTCTGTACATATAATTTTTATGTAGATGTCTTTTTTAACATCTTTATAGATTATAATTGCTTTACAATGGTGTGTTAGTTTCTGCTTTATAACAAAGTGAATCAGCTATACATATACATATATCCCCGTATCCCCTCCCTCTTGCATCTTCCTCCCACCCTCTCTATCCCACCCCTCTAGGTGGTCACAAAGCATCGAGCTGATCTCCCTGTGCTATGCAGCTGCTTCCCACTAGTTATCTATTTTACATTTGGTAGTTAATATATATCAATGCTACTCTCTCATCCCAGCTTACCCTTCCGCCTCCCCGTGTCCTCAAGTCCATTCTCTACGTCTGCGGCTTTATTCCTGTCCTATCCCTAGGCTCTTCAGAAGCTTTTTTTTCTTTTTAGATTCTATATATATGTGTTAGCATATGGTATTCGTTTTTCTCTTTCTGACTTACTTCACTCTGTATGACAGACTCTAGGTCCATCCACCTCACTACAAATATCTCAATTTTGTTTCTTTTTATGGCTGAGTAATATTCCATTGTATATATGTGCCACATCTTCTTTATCCATTCATCCGATGATGGACATTTAGGTTGCTTCCATGTCCTGGCTATTGTAAATAGAGCTGCAGTGAATATTGTGGTACATGACTCTTTTTGAATTATGGTTTTCTCTGGGTATATGCCAGTAGTGGGATTGCTGGGTCGTATGGTAGCTCTACTTTTAGTTTTTTAAGGAACCTCCATACTGTTCCCCATAGTGGCTGTATCAATTTATATACCCGCCAACAGTGCAAGAGGGTTCCCTTTTCTCCACACCCTCTCCAGCATTTATTGTTTGTAGATTTTTTGATGATGGCCATTCTGACTGGTGTGAGGTGATACCTCATTGTAGTTTTGATTTGCATTTCTCTAATGATTAGTGATGTTGAGCATCTTTTCATGTGTTTGTTGGCAATCTGTCTATCTTCTTTGGAGAAATGTCTATTTAGGTCTTCTGCCCATTTTTGGATTGGATTGTTTGTTTTTTTGATATTGAGCTGCATGAGCTGCTTGTATATTTTGGAGATTAATCCTTTGTCAGTTGCTTTGTTTGCAAATATTTTCTCCCATTCTGAGGGTTGTCTTTTCGTCTTGTTTATGGTTTCCTTTGCTGTGCAAAAGCTTTGAAGTTTCATGAGGTCCCATTTGTTTATTTTTGTTTTTATTTCCATTTCTCTAGGAGGTGGGTCAAAAAAGGATCTTGCTGTGATTTATGTCATAGAGTGTTCTGCCTATGTTTTCCTCTAAGAGTTTGATAGTGAATGGCCTTATATTTAGGTCTTTAATTCATTTTGAACTTATTTTTGTGTATGTTGTTAGCAAGTGTTCTAATTTCATTCTTTTACATGTACCTGTCCATTTTTCCCAGCACCACTTATTGAAGAGGCTGTTTTTTCTCCATTGCATATTCTTGCCTCCTTTATCAAAGATAAAGTGACCATATGTGTGTGGGTTTATCTCTGGGCTTTCTATTCTGTTTCACTGATCTATATTTCTGTTTTTGTGCCAGTACCATACTATCTTGATTACTGTAGCTTTGTAGTATAGTCTGAAGTCAGGGAGCCTGATTCCTCCAGCTCTGCTTTTCTTTCTCAAGATTGCTTTGGCTACTCGGGGTCTTTTGTGTTTCCATACAAATTGTGAAATTTTTTGTTCTAGTTCTGTGAAAAATGCCATTGGTAGTTTGATAGGGATTGCACTGAATTTGTAGATTAGCACCTATTTTGAATGTCCTTAATGGGGCTAACTCTTGCTGAGACTCTGTCCCTTTTATTCTTCTAAGTTTTTTAGACAATACTAAGATAATTTGCTTTTTCATGTTACAGAGATGTGTTACAGAAAAATGAAGCTTCTGACAAACTCCAAAATCCATAAAGGAAACATTTGATATATTTGGCCAAATTTTTACATTTCTGTATTTTAAAAGATATTATGGCCAAAGACAGAAAGCAAGGCACAAACTAGGAAAACAATTTTCAACACATTGAAGAGTCAAAATATTTATAATCAGAATACATCAAAAAGAAAAACACAATGCAATGGAAAAATGAGAAAAGAATAAGAAAAAGTAACTCAAGGAAGAATATAATTAGCCAACAAATACAAGGACATGTTTCAACCTCACTAAGAATCAGGCTAAGACAACTTTAAAATAAGATTTAATGTTTTAGTAAAAAATGAGAAAAAAATTTTTTTTAATATTAATAACCAGTTTTGGTAAAGGTGAAAAAATGGGCAAGTTCCTGTATTTTTAGTAAAGCCATTTTGGAGATAATTTTTTTTTTTTTGCGGTACGCGGGCCTCTCACTGTTGTGACCTCTCCCGTTGCGGAGCACAGGCTCCAGACACGCAGGCTCAGCAGCCATGGCTCACGGGCCCAGCCGCTCCGCGGCATCTGGGATCTTCCCAGACTGGGGCACGAACCCGTATCCCCTGCATCGGCAGGCAGATTCTCAACCACTGCGCCACCAGGGAAGCCCTGGAGATAATTTTTTTTTTTAATTTCCACTTCTAGGAAAATTCTACCTCTGCTCTATTGTAGATAAGTGCAAGTATGCATGAATAAAGAAGACTATGTAAGGATAAAAAATATACAAAAATAAAACAAAGTACGTCCTCTGATCATAATGGAATTAACCACAAATGAGTAACAGAAAGAGATAGGACGAAATGACTAAATATTTCGAATCCTAAAAAATAATTCAGAAAGGAAGCCACAAGGAAAACCATAAAATATTTTAATGGAATAAAAAATGGCTTTACTCACAATCACCAAAAACTGGAAAAGGCCCAAATGTCCTTCAACTAACAGATGAATAAAATAACTGTGATCCTTAACATGGAATACTACTCCATCCATAAAAAGAATGATCTCTTGATAGACACAACTTCTGATATGCACAACAACATGCTGAATCTCAAGTGCTAAGTGAAAGATGCCAGATTGTAAAAAGCTCCAAACTGTATAATTCCATTGATATGACATTATGGAAAAGGTAAATGTAGAAAAACATTTAAAAATTCAGGGTTTTCTAGGGGCTGTATGGGAACTGATTTTTAAATGGGCAGCACAAGGGAAATTGTGGGGTTGATACAACTCTTGTTTTTATTTCTGGTGATTGTTATTCAACTGTATACATTTGTCAAATTCCTAGAAATGCACAATATGATTTCTACTGTCTATATATTTCAAAAATGAATAAAATGGAAAAATATATATGGATGGCAAAAATATTCCAAAGTTACCTGGGCAAAAGCCTTTCGAATTCCTTTTCACTAGTTTTCGCTCTTCCTTATTGGGGAAATTGAAGCCAACAACCCAAAAAAGCAGAAAAAAGGCAGAGAAAGAATTATACCTTCATGATAGTTTCGAAGAAAAAAAGGAAATAAGGAAGCAGAGGGAATAACTGGAATTCTCTTAATGTCCTCTTTCAGCCCTATTTTATTTGGGGGAATCTTTTACTCCAGGATTATTTCAGCAACACCCAGTGGGGAATGACCCACCTGTTCATTGTGGAGCTACAGCCCCTTCTGTTTGCAATCTGTCCTTTGAGTTCCGCCCAGTTCTGAGGAGGTACCTGCTCTCCTGTTCAGCTTGACCATGAGAATTCCTTTTATCTTTACAATTATCCTTATCCTGGCTGACACAGCAGCTCTTTCTTTCGATGAATTACTCCAGCTCGAGGTGGCCCAGCTCTCGCTCTGGGAATCAGCTGTTCATTCCCATCTAATAGGCATGAGTAGGTTTCTTTGATCCTTATACCCTCCTTTGGTTACCCCAGCAGCTGGAGCTTGGAGTCTTGGATTACAAACCAGAGTCTTCAGCTCCGGTGCCCCTCACTGGAGTAGTGGACAGAGACTGAAAGCACCAGCTGAAGCATCCAAGAAATAAAGTAACAAGAGAGGCAGGATGATTTTCTTTAATGGGGGAAACTGCTATCTTCAGTGACTGAATGCACATCCGTGTTGCTTTAGAAAATGATTCACTGATTTTAAAATGTCACTGTGCTAAATTTTCTAGGTGTTACTAACAGAGAAAAAAGAATCTATTGATAGGCTAGAATCAAGCAAACTTATGCTTATCCAGGATCCCTTCGATATAAGCCTTCCTTCTTCTCGTCAACTGCCTGTCCCCACTGCTTAAATGACAAGGGTGCAAATGAGGCAGCTGTGATCTGTAACTGCCCTGTCAGGGATTAGTGATGCTGTAAGAGAAGAAACAGTCCTGTACCTGTCACGTGTTTACCCTCTTCCCTTGTCCTCAGAGTCTTACTGAACGTTAACTCCAGGAGTTAACAGCTCTGTGGAACTCAAGGTAAGATGCTATGAGCCATATTTTATGAGCTATAAATATGAGTCATATTTTAGTCATACTTCAAAAGAGTAAGAAATAAACCACACTAGTGTTCCCTTTTCATGTTATTCTTTTGCTTTTGAGGAACCTGTTAACCTGTTCCTTTGTAGGTAGATTATATCAATTCATAAATGTAAATTCTAGATTTTCAAATTCAGTACAGTGAAATGCTAATCTTCTTTTCTCTCTGTTTACATGGGAAATTTATAACTTTCTGACAGATAACGTGAAATACAGAGTTAGTTGAGGATGTGTGAGAAAATATTTGAGTAGCAGTATAGAGACCATAAATATTTCTGCTCATTATTCACATTTTATGTTTTCTTTTCCCTATTTTTTCCATGAAAAAGATCAGGAAAAAAAAACCCTTTACATGGTCGAAAAGCATGACATTCTTGCCATATGTGGAGCACTTAAAAGTTATACCTCATCTGCAAAAACCATGGCTGAAAGATGAATAATGAGTGGGGAGAAGGGTTGCAGGGGTTCATGCCATGAAGGAATGATGAGTATCCTAAGTAAGGTTCCTTCATCATTTTGCTCATATTAAAGATAAGATATAGGTGGCCAGGCTTTGGTGTAGGAATCTCCTACCTTAATGCTACTGGATATGCTTTAGAAATAGATGAAATTCAAATGGTGAAATATCACTGAAAACCCTGAAGTTTTTTCATCCTTGTCTCTGCCTATCTTCTGCATGTCATCCACCCTCCTGAAACATTGGCATGCCAGAAATAACACGCTAAAAAAAGAAGCAAACTATGTTGCAGGAATCAGCTGTGTAATAATCACTAACAGCTCTGCCACATATATGACAATAAGAACACTGCATTTTGAGTAATCACATCCACATTAAGAGGAAAAATGAGCAAGGCTATGCATTTATGAGCCAAACCCATTTCCTGAGGGGCATATATATTGACTAATAGTAGGATTTAAAAATGAAACCAATTTGGCATCTTTTTATTTTGTGCAAGTGGAAAATGAACAGAGGAGGGAAATAGGAATAAACGCAAGTTACTGAAAGATCGGTGGCTGCAGTGGGGACCGTGTTGTGCTTGACATTTGATATTTCCAAGAAATCCATAATATTGCGGTGAAAGTCTCATGCCCGCCCTCATCCTCTCAGTTCTGTGTGTTTGTGTGAGATGATGCCACAGTCTGGCAAGACCACATCTCTCCTCGACTTGCTGCTGTTTTATTCTGGCTCTTTGGAAATACGTTCCTGTTGGCTGCCATGATCTCAAGATGAGTCGGGAATGTTGATTTTTCAGTGTGTGTTCTTCCAAACTGGCCGTTTCTTTGGCAGTCTCTCTCAGTGAAGGCAGTAAGAACGAGTCGTGTTATCCAAACAGAGAGAAATAAAAATCACAGCTGGGCATTATCTCGGCAGCAGGTGTCTCGTTGCGAGCATTCCCGTATCGTCTGGCTGACTGTTCCCTCAACTGCCTGAATGCGAGAAACTTCTGTCACCAGATATCGCTGCGAAGTGGAATGAGGGGACTTCCTGATCTCAGAGATCCTTAGCGATGAGTCTCCGCGCGGCCCTAGAAGGCTCCTTTCCTGGACTTAACCTCACTCACAGCTGGATTGGTGACACCTCTGCCTTTATTCTCTTCCCCTAGGAAATACTGTCGTTCTCCTGCCTCACGACTGTGGAAACACAGGTGCTTGGGCTGTTTATTGGCTCCCATCAGCCAGACAGCAGCACGGGCAGCATTGTAGCACGCAGGTGGTTATGCTGTTGTTCGGAAAACAGTTTAGTAATAGAATATCTTGGGCCTGACTTAGGAGTTGAGCTTGGCGAGTGCAGTGGAAACTGTGTGAAAATCTGGGAGTAGGCAGGACAGAAAGAAGGGCAATCACATCTTGCTAGGGTGGCAAGCCCACGCAGATAACTGCTACTTTCTATTTCCATAATGTCACCCACCCTCACCATGGCATATCTTGCTCTACAACTTGTGCTCCTATTCAAGATGTGTGATGCTCTTGGTCCTCTCGAGCAAGAGAACGTGTTTGCCATTTAGTCAGGCTCACATTACTCATAAGATGGGGTTGATCGAGGGGAAAAAAAAATCATGATTTTAACACTGCCACTTTCCTCTGTGCAACTATCTCACCACATTTCGCGCATTTGATTAAAATAAAGTAGAGATATGTATTTGGGCAAAAGACAATCTCCCTGTGCCTCTCTCAAAATAATAAAGGGTTTCCTCTTTTTATCAATTGTAACTGCTATTTATTTATTTATTTATTTATTTTGCCTGCACTGGGTTTTAGTTGCGGCATGCGGGATCCTTAGTTGCAGCATGCAGACTTAGTTGCAGCGTGCATGCGGTATCTAGTTTCTTGACTAGGGATTGAACCCAGGCTCTCTGCACTGGTAGCACAGAGTCCTACCCACTGGACCACTAGGGAAGTCCCTGAATGGTTTTCTTTTGTTAAAAAATCATTCTCTGCAGAAGTCTCTGTCCACAGAGAGTTGTGGATTGTGGGGATTTAGAGGAAGACAGGGGTTTCCAAAGTAGTACAGACTAAAGGCTAGTTCGAACTGTCTCTACTTCCCCACAGAGTTTCTAGACTCCAAACCTGGTCCACAGCCTGGTTTATGCCCCAGGGCCCATAATGAGAAGGCAGACATGAAGAACTTTCTGATTCATTTGGACTCGATGGAAAAAGAGACCGTGCAGCCTGTATTATCTTAAATTTATTATGTCCTCTCTGGCCTCCCAGCCCTACAGCCCTCCCATCAAGGGGCAAGACAACTACAACCCAGCCATCCTGTCCCCTACACTTACAGTGGTTGCCAGTCACTTAGGGGATCAAGCCCAGACTCCCCAGGCTCTTTGAACTCTCCAAACCCTAACAACATTCATTTACTCGACTCTCTCTCTCCTCTTCAGTCCCACAACTTTTATTCATTGCTATTTGTCTCCACACGTTTTTCATTACATATGACTCACCTGGAACCACCATCTTCAGGCAATTGCATGTCAATCCCTGCCTGGACCTCTTTTCTTAGCCAGATCTCCTACAAACTGCAAGGTGCAGCTCAATGTTGACTTTTTCTTAATAGACTATTTTTTTAGAGGTGTTTTAGGTTCACCAAGGTTGACTTTTTATTTCCTTAGACATTTAATGTCTATATGACCATTCTAGTTCCGATGAAGCATTCTCCCTGAGAACTCTGTACCACACAGTTTAGTACTTTGTTACAGAATCTTTTATTTTTGCGTAAACATTTCACACACACACACACACACACACACACACACACTCTTAATCTTATCCCGAAATACAATATTCTCTACTCATTCATTATTTCAATAAATATTTATGACCATCCTGCCATGGGTCAGGTGCTAACAACTCTAAACCATATAAAATGTAAAAGATATGATCCCTGCTCTCAAGGAGATCACAACTTATCAGTAAGGATTTGGCACATGCAAAAAAAATTAACAGGAGGTAGAAAGTGCTATGTCATGATGAGTAAGTGGAGAAGGAGGGGCCATTCCTTAAATTTCTTGAAATCACCCCTCGGTGATTTTATTTGTTACAGAATTGTAATCAACCCAAACTTTAAAAATTGCTAATTTAAAATTTGATAACTTATGCTAAGTACATAACAAGGTATATCAAAATTGTCATTCCAAAATCTTTTGCACTTTTTAACTTCATTTTATATGTTAGCCTTTCCCTTATATTATATTTAGATAAATCTATTTTAAGACCCACCCCCATAGAAAGGATCTTTTAAAATGGCTTATTACTGCAATGGTTCTCAAATTTGGTACACAGGGGTATAACCTGGGGCAGCTAGTAAAATTAACATTTAGTTTACCAAGGCCATACTCCCAAGTATTTGGATTCAGTAGGTCCTCTTAGAACCAGATAATATACATTTTTGAAAAACTCTTCAAATTATGTTGTGTCAGCTGTCTCTGGAAAGCATTTTGATAAACATGGACTAATTACATGCAACAATTCTTGAAATTCTAGTTTTCTTCCCCAAATGTAACTAAGTCAAGTAATTTTCTAAGTTGGTGAAACTAAGATTTCTTTCATCACTGCCCTTCAGAAGATAATAGAATAAAAGGCCAACTTTGGCCCGTGGTTAAGGCCAAGCCTCTTTTACTGGCTCATATAGACAGAGGTCTTAGAAGCTCAAAGCTAGATCTTATAGCAATAAATATGTCACTGAAACAAATAAAATGAAAATACAAAGAATTTCAGACCTTGGCCAACTGGACATACATTCTCAGTAAAAGTGATTTTGATATATTTTGCTACAATGATAAAATGTTGACACTTACTAGAATTGATTTGAATGGGATTTTTAGGATTTTTCAGCTCTCATCTTTGAACTTTCAGAAACACAACCATATATCAGCCCCTCAAGTCTTCATAATCATATTCTTTAAACTGAGGTTTTGTAAAGACAAACAACTAGAAAGTATCCAGTGCTGGAAATACTATAAGGTGAAAATGTCCCTGGCTTGAAAATGGACAAATTCTGATTTAAATAGTAACCATGTTGTGCATGTAAAAACAATAATAGGGGCTTCCCTGGTGGCGCAGTGGTTGAGAGTCCGCCTGCCGATGCAGGAGACACGGGTTCGTGCCCCAGTCTGGGAAGATCCCACATGCTGTGGAACGGCTGGGCCCGTGAGCCATGACCGCTGAGTCTGAGCGTCCGGACCTGTGCTCCGCAACGGGAGAGGCCACAACAATGAGAGGCCATCGTACCGCAAAAAAAAAAAAAAATAATAGACAGAAGCATTTATTAAGCACTGATTATGGGGTATATAGTGTGCTATGAAATGAAGGCTATCTGTAGGTTTCCTGGCAGCAAGTGAATGTTACATGCATAGGAGGTGTTGGGAAGGAAAATTTTTCCTCTACTCTTCTAGGTTCTTCTACCTGGCCTAATAGTTAAAATGACGTGACAAAGATGAGCAGGAGAAAAACCAAATTTACGTACATACACGGGCTCCATAAGAATATGAGACTCAAAGGACAGTCAGGCAAATGAGGCTTATATGCTATTCTGAGCTAAGGAGACACAGTAGGAGTCTGGGACTTCAAAGGGGAGGAAGGCAATTGAAAGGCAGATGGAAAAGCAAACGTTTGGTAAACAAATGTTTGCCGGGTCATATAGAAACAATGGGACACAGAGAGGAATTTTATCAATCAGATTTTGCTGGGTTCCTCCCTACCCACCACACCTAGTTCATATTATACTATGGTTATCTATGGTGATAGCTCCCTTCCTGGAGCAGGTCCTCTATCCAAATTCTTTTAGGCAGATAGGGAGAAAGCCAAAGGTTAATCCTAAATCTTTTGGGCCTTGATTGTTTGCAGCTCAAAATAATCCACATGCCAAAGTGGCACATTTTGGGGTGGCAAACTTTGCTCCCCTACAAAAGGTAATTGAAGAGAATTAATTAAGGGAATATATGGGAGAGTTAAGAGAAACTAATAAGGAGTACTAGTAACAAGAGAGCACAAATAGCAGCTAGGCCTGAAGAGGCAAGGGGAGTCAGCCACTCAAATCTCAAGAAAGCATACAGGGACTCCCTCTTGCGAGAGCACCGGAATCACAACTAACTGCTGAACAATCTTCGACAGGAAAACACTGGAACTCACCAAAAAAGATACCCCACATCCAAAGACAGAGGAGAAGTCACAATGAGATGGTAGGAGGGGTGCAATGACAATAAAATCAAATCCCATAACTGCTGGGTGGGTGACTCACAAACTGGAGAACACTTATACCACACAAATCCACCCACTGGAGTCAAGGTTCTGAGCCCCACATCAGGCTTCCCAACCTGGGGGTCCAGCAACAGGAGGAGGAATTCCCAGAGAGTCAGACTTTGAAGGCTAGCGGGATTTGATTGCAAGACTTCGACAGAACTGGGGTAAACAGGGACTCCACTCTTGGAGGGCACACACAAAGTAGTGTGTGCATCAGGACCCAGGGAAGGAAGCAGTGACCCCATAGGAGACTGAACCAGGCCTACCTGCTAGTGTTGGAGGGTCTCCTGCAGAGGCAGGGGGTGGCTGTGGCTCACCATGGGGACAAGAACACTGGCAGCACAAGTTCTGGGAAGTACTCCTTGGCGTGAGCCCTCCCAGAGTCCGCCATTAGCCTCACCAAAGAGCCGGGTCGGCTCCAGGATTGGGTCGCCTCAGGCCAAACAACCAACAGGGAGGGAACCCAGACCCACACATCAGCAGACAAGCAGATTAAAGTTTAACTGAGCTCTTCCCACCAGAGCAACACCCAGCTCTACCCACCACCAGTCCTGCTCATCAGGAAACTTGCACAAGCCTCTTAGATAGCCTCATCCACCAGAGGGCAGAGAGCAAAAGCAAGAACAACTACAATCCTGCAACCTGTGGAACAAAACCCACATTCACAGAAAGACAGACAAGGTGAAAAGGCAGAGGGCTATGTACCAGATGAAGGAACAAGGTAAGACCCCAGAAAAACAACTAAATGAAGTAGAGATAGCAAACCTTCCAGAAAAAGAATTCAGAATAATGACAGTGAAGATGATCCAGGACCTCGGAAAAAGACTGGAGGGAAAGATCGAGAAGATGCAGGAAATGTTTAACAAAGACTTAGAAGAATTAAAGAACAAACACGTACAAGAACTAAGAAACAAACAAACAGAGATGAACAATACAATAAATGAAATAAAAAATATACTAGAAGGAATCAATAGCAGAATAACAGAGGCAGAAGAACAGATAAGTGACCTGGATGACAGAATGGTGGAATTCATTGCTGCGGAACAGAATAAAGAAAAAAGAATGAAAAGAAATGAAGACAGCTTAAGAAACCTCTGGGACAACATTAAACACAACAACATTTGCATTATAGGGGTCCCAGAAGGAGAAGAGAGAGAGAAAGGACCAGAGAAAATATTTGAAGAGATTATAGTCAAAAACTTCCCTAACATGGGAAAGGAAATAGCCACCCAAGTACAGGAAGCACAGCGAGTCCCAGGCAGGATAAACCCAAGGAGAAACACGACAAGATGCATAGTAATCAAATTGACAAAAATTAAAGACAAAGAAAAATTATTGAAAGCAACAAGGGAAAAATGACAAATAACATACAAGGGGACTTCCATAAGGTTAACAGCTGATTTCTCAGCAGAAACTCTACAAGCCAGAAGGGAGTGGCATGATATATTTAAAGTGATGAAAGGGAAGAACTTACAACCATTACTCTACCTGGCAAGGATCTCATTCAGATTCGATGGAGAAATCAAAAGCTTTACAGACAAGCAAAAGCTAAGAGAATTCAGCACCACCAAACCAGCTCTACAACAAATGCTAAAGGAACTTCTCTAAGTGGGAAACACAACAGAAGAAAAGGACCTACAAAAACAAACCCATAACAATTAAGAAAATGGTAATAGGAACATACATATCAATAATTACCTTAAAGGTGAATGGATTAAATGCTCCAACCAAAAGACACAGGCTCGCTGAATGGATACAAAAACAAGACCCATATATATGCTGTCAAGAAGAGACCCACTTCAGACCTAGGGACACATACAGACTGAAAGTGAGGGGATGGAAAAAGATATTCCATGCAAAGGGAAATCAAAAGAAAGTTGGAGTAGCAATACTCATATCAGATAAAATAGACTTTAAGGCTTCCCTGGTGGCACAGTGGTTGAGAGTCTGCCTGCCGCTGCAGGGGACACGGGTTTGTGCCCTGGTCTGGGAAGATCCCACATGCCACGGAGCAGCTGGGCCCGTGAGCCATGGCTGCTGAGCCTGTGCATCTGGAGCCTGTGCTCTGCAACGGGAGAGGCCACAACAGTGAGAGGCCCGTGTACCACAAAAAAAAAAAAAAATAGACTTTAAAATAAAGAATGTTACAAGAGACAAGGAAGGACACTACATAATGATCAAGGGATCAATCCAAGAAGAAGATATAACAGTTATAAATATATATGCACCCAACATAGGAGCATCTCAATACATAAGGCAAATGCTAACAGCTATAAAAGAGAAAATCGACAGTAACACAATAATAGTGGGGGACTTTAACACCTCACTTACACAAATGGACAGATCATCCAAACAGAAAATTAATAAGGAAACACAAGCCTTAAATGTCACAATAGACCAGATAGATTTAACTGATATTTATAGGACATTCCTTCCAGAAACAGCAGACTACACTTTCTTCTCAACTGCACATGGAATATTCTCCAGGACAGATTACATCTGGCGTCACAAACCAAGCCTCAGTAAATTTAAGAAAACTGAAATCATATCAAGTGTCTTTTCTGACCACAACACTATGAGACTAGATATCAGTTACAGGAAGAAACTGTAAAAAATACAAACACATGGAGGCTAAATAATACACTATTAAATAACAAAGACATCACTGAAGAAATCAAAGAGGAAATTAAAAACTACCCAGAAACAAATGACAATGAAAACACGACAACCCAAAACCTACAGGATGCAGCAAAAGCAGTTCTAAGAGGGAAGTTTATAGCAATACAATCCTACCTCAGGAAACAAGAAACATCTCAAATAAACAACCTAACATTACACCTAAAGCAATTAGAGAAAGAACAAATAAACCGCAAAGTTAGCAGAAGGAAAGAAATCATAAAGATCAGATCAGAAATAAACGAAAAAGAAATGAAGGAAACAGTAGCAAAGATCAATAAAACTAAAACCTGGTACTTTGAGAAGATAAACAAAATTGATAAACCATTAGCCAGACTCATCAAGAAAAAGAGGGAGAGGACTCAAATCAATAAAATTAGAAATGAAAAATGAGAAGTTACAGCAGACACTGCAGAAATACAAAGCATCCTAAGAGACTACTACAAGCAACTCTATGCCAATAAAATGGACAACCTGGAAGAAATGGACAAATTCTTAGAAAGGTATAAACTTCCAAGACTGAACCAGGAAGAAATAGAAAATATGAACAGACCAATCACAAGTAATGGAATTGAGACTGTGATTAAAAATCTTCCAACAAACAAAAGTTCAGATGGCTTCACAGATGAATTCTATCAAACATTTACAGAAGAGCTAACACCCATCCTTCTCAAACTCTTCCAAAAAATTGCAGAGGAAGGAACACTCCCAAACTCATTCTATGAGGCCACCATCACCCTGATACCAAAACTAGACAAAGATACTACAGAAAAAGAAAATTACAGACCACTATCACTGATGAATACAGATGCAAAAATACTAGCAAACATAATCCAACAACACATTAAAAGGATCATACACCATGACCAAGTGGGATTTTTCCCAGAGATGCAAGGATTCTTCAGTATATGCAAATCAATCAATGTGATATACCATATTAACAAATTGAAGAATAAAAACTGTATGATCATCTCAATAGAGGCAGAAAAAGCCTCCGACAAAATTCAACACCCATTTATGATAAAAAAAACTCTCCAGAAAGTGGGCACAGAGGGAACCTACCTCAATATAATAAAGGCCATATATGACAAACCCACAGCAAACATCATTCTCAATGGTGAAAAACTGAAAGCATTTCCTGTAAGATCAGGAACAAGACAAGGATGTCTTGCCCCTATTATTCAACATAGTTTTTGAAGTCCTAGCCATGGCAATCAGAGAAGAAAAAGAAATAAAAGGAATACAAATTGGAAAAGAAGAAGTAAAACTGTCACTGTTTGCAGATGACATGATACTATACATAGAGAATCCTAAAGATGCCACCAGAAAACTACTAGAGCTAATCAATGAATTTGGTAAAGTTGCAGGATACAAAATTAATGCACAGAAATCTCTTGCATTCCTATACATTAATGATGAAATATCTGAAAGAGAAATTAAGGAAATACTCCCATTTAGCACTGCAACAAAAAGAATAAAGTACGTAGGAATAAACCTACCTAAGGAGGTAAAATACCTGTATGCAGAAAACTATAAGACAGTGATCAAAGAAATCAAAGATGACATAAACAGATGGAGAGATATACCATGTTCTTGGATTGGAAGAATCAATATTGTGAAAATGAGTATACTACCCAAAGCAATCTACAGATTCAATGCAATCCCTATCAAATTACCAATGGCATTTTTTACAGAACTAGAACAAAAAAATCTTAAAATTTGTATGGAGACACAAAAGACCCTGAATAGCCAGAGCAATCTTGAGGGGAAAAAACGGAGCTGGAGGAATCAGACTCCCTGACTTCAGACTATACTACAAAGCTACAGTAATCAAGACAATATGGTACTGGCACAAAAACAGAAATATAGATCAATGGAACAGCATAGAAAGCCCAGAGATAAACCTATGCACATATGGTCAACTAATCTATGACAAAGGAGGCAAGGATATACAATGGAGAAAAGACAGTCTCTTCAATAAGTGGTGCTAAGAAAACTGGACAGCTACATGTATAAAATGAAATTAGAACACTCCCTAACACCAGACACAAAAATAAACTCAAAATGGATTAGAGACCTTTAATGTAAGACTGGACACTATAAAACTCTTAGCAGAAAACATAGGAAGAACACTCTGACATAAATCACAGCAAGATCTTTTTTCGTCCACCTCCTAGAGTAATGGAAATAAAAACAAAAATAAACAAATGGGACTTAATGAAATTTAAAAGCTTTTGCAAAGCAAAGGAAACGATGAACAAGACGAAAAGACAACCCTCAGAAAGGGAGAAAATATGTGTACATGATTCAACTGACAAAGGATTAATCTCCAAAATATATAAACAGCTCATGCAGCTCAATATTAAGAAAACAAACAACCCAATCAAAAAATGGGCAGAAGACCTAAATAGACATTTCTCCAAAGAAGACATATAGATGGCCAAGAAGCACATGAAAAGCTGCTCAACATCATTAGAGAAATGCAAATCAAAACTACAATAAGGTATCACCTCACATCAGTTAGAATGGGCATCATCAGAAAATCTACAAACAACAAATGCTGGAGAGGGTGTGGAGAAAAGGGAACCCTCTTGCACTGTTGGTGGGAATGTGAATTGATACAGCCACTATGGAGAGCAGTATGTAGCTTCCTTAAAAAACTAAAAATAGAATTACCATATGACCCAGCAATCCCACTACTGGGCATATACCCAGAGAAAACCATAATTCAAAAAGACACATGCACCCCAATGTTCATCGCAGCACTATTTACTAGCCAGGTCATGGAAACAACCTAAATGCCCATCGATGGACGACTGGATAAAGAAGGTGTGGTACATATATACAATGGAATATTACTCAGCCATAAAAAGGAACGAAATTGGGTCATTTGTAGCTACGTGGATGGACATAGACACTATCATACAGAGGGAAGTAAGTCAGAAAGAGAAAAACAAATATTATATATTAACGCATATAGATGGAACCTAGAAAAATGGTACAGATGAACCGGTTTGCAGGGCAGAAATAGAGACACAGATGTAGAGAAGAAATGTATGGACACCAAGGGGGGAAAGCGGCAGGGGGTGGGGGGGAGTGGGGGGATGAATTGGGAGATTGGGATTGACATATACACACTAATATGTATAAAATGGATAACTAATAAGAACCTGCTGTATAAAAAAATAAATTAAATATAAATAAATAAATAAAGCATATAGGTATAGAGGAAGGACACCCAACAGGAACTGAAGTCCCTGGGAGAGGAAGCAACCCTTGCCAATTCTTGGCCCAGGAGGGAGGGGGCTGAGAGAATAAATTCACTGATCTGCTGTTGGTGTCTCTCTTTACCAGAGAGCTATGGTGCCCAATTGATGTTGTCCATTGTGATCAGCCTCCAGAACACAGAGCATGGTGGAGAAGGGAGGAGAATGGATCTACAAGGACAAGTGGGGAATATCCAACATGACACCTCCCTCCCTGAAATGGGGCATGAAAATGTATGGCCTCTTGTGGAAATATCAAACTCCTCAGTTGGGGGATTCCTCATAGCATGCATAAGGGACTAGAGCTGTCCATCACTATTTCAGGAAAATCTTCCCATTCATTACCTTATTTTCATACCAAAAGAAGAGATAAATTGTTTTAAAGCAACATCTATTGTCTTGTTTTTTGCCTCTGGGCATTGGCTAAAGTTATTGTTTTGGGACAGTGCTTACTAAGGCTTCCAAATTGTTTTCCAAAACTGCTGTAGAACCTGCGATGAATGGGCTGTGCTTGATTAATATGCATTCCCAAAGTTACTGCTGTTCAAATTGAAAGGTGGCTTTCTACTCCCTCAGACTCAGCTATATCCCAATAAATCTCAAAATAAAGATCATCTAGCTTTCTAGCCCATTTTCCAAAGAATTTCTTATCTCCCCTATCATCAGCATTAAACTTTCCTAATAGGCATTGAGACTGCAAACTCCTTTAGAACAACATCTATTAATTATGTCTCACAGGATGATTAAACCATCTCTGATCCACTGTTACTGCCAGGCAGGATATACAGTAAAGAGTTTTTATTGATCTGGAGTTGGCCCAAATGCATGAAGGTCCTTGCCATGCTTCTTCCAACAAAAACAAACATATGTACACCCTTGCATGGGGAAATCTGGGACCGGGTTTGGTTCCAAAGAAGCTCTAGATACTTTGAGTAGCTTCAGACACTACTGGCTTCTCAAAAAGAATTTTAGGACTGAGATTAACTTGAATTTGAAAACTCATTGCCTCCGTATGAGGTAGAAACAATTTTGGACCTACACCTTCCACACCTATATTTCTGGGATTAGCCAAAATTAAGGATCAGGCTCTGGAGACTATAGATGGATGGAGTGCTGTTCACAGGGACAATCTCTGAACTCATTTGAAAGGGAACCAGGAAGGAGACCGTATCCCTATGATAAATGGATATTTTACTGCTGCCTCCTCCTTGATCTAGCCATAACCAGCCCAGTAAGTCCTCAGGCATTAGTGTGCTAATGAACAAAAAATCCAGCTTAAAAGCACAGCTTTAAATCCAAGTGCCTTCGGCTCTTGGAAACTTGTTTCTGTTTAAGACTTCCTATCCATTTTACAATCTGAGTTAGAGAGAGAGAAAATAACCATATACACAAGAAGTTCTCAAAAAAGAAAAAAATAATAATATTGAAGTTAGTTGTACAAACTTGAAATTCTAAATCCTCCCACTGATCCAGAAGCCCAACTGTTGGGTCTTTTCCTTAAGGTTTTCTAAATCTCTTGGAATTTTTGCATGTCTATATGTTTTTCATATTAATACAACATGCTTCCATTCAAAGCATGGCCCTAACATTGCTATGTTTTGGGCATCTGGACATTTACAGTGTCCTGGGAGGCAGAAATAACTCTAATCTGATGACTGATGGTTATCCCTGGGTGGAAAAGGAGATGGTAGTCTCACTATATTTCTCTGTGTAGAGCTGTACATGCCCTGTAGGAGCCACAGCACAGGAGCCCATTAGGAGGCCTCCAAACCCTTAGTAGTGAAGCTAATGCAGGAGCAGGACTGGGAGGCTCTACTGTAACTGATACACACATTTGCCAGGAAGTTTGGGACCTCCTTTTATGCTGTATAGTCCCCTTTCTTTAGAGAGTACATTCTATGATCTCTTAAGCGACTCAAAACACACACACACACACACACACACACACACACACACACACAAGCCAGGTCAGTTCTTTGGAGAAATAATCATAAGAACTAGCAATGAAATTGGGTCATTTGTAGAGACGTGGATGGACCTAGAGAGTGTCATACAGAGTGAAGTAAGTCAGAAAGAGAAAAACAAATATCGTACATTAACGCATATATGTGGAATCTAGAAAAATGGTACAGATGAACTGGTTTGCAACGCAGAAATAGAGACACAGATGTAGAGAACAAAGGTATGGACACCAAGGGGAGAAAGTGGCGGGGTGGGGGGAGGTGGTGGGATGAATTGGGAGATTGGAATTGACGTATGTACACTAATATGTATAAAACAGATAACTAATAAGAACCTGTTGTATACCACAGGGTACTCCACTTCGCTGTACAGTAGAAACTAATACAACATTGTAAAACAACTATACCCCAATTAAAAAAAAAAGAACTAGCATTTGTTGGACATTTGCTCTGTTTGCATGGACTATATTATTTTCTCCTCAATAAAGTCCATAAAGTACTATTATTAATCTCCCCCCTTTACAAATGAGGAACCTGAGGCACAGAGAGTTTAAGCACTTTCCCCCAAAAGTACCAGTGTTATTAAGGCAGTAAATTTTAAGACTACTAGAGTATGTCAAACTGGTCATCATTGCTATTCCTGAGTATCACTTGTTGCCAGACCATGATGTGAAGGGGTTTACATGAACCATACTGAAGAAACTGATTCTAAAAGGGATTACGTTAAATAAGCTCTGAAAAAACGCACAGCCTTTAGTGTCTAAACTGGGATTCAAAGTCCAGGTTTTCTGACGCAGAATTCTATACTCTTTTTATCAATACTTTGTCACACCACCTCATTTCACAACTTTCTTTAGGGGGCACTATGTGTGACTATTTTTGGTTTCAAAAACATCCTCATTTTGAAAGAATGAAACACAAAGGAAAGTAACTATTAATGCTCAGCTGTCCATGAAAGGATGAGAAGGGGTATAAAGAAGACCTAACATTAATGGTGTAATTTGGTAAGTGCCAAGGACTTCCTAAGATTTTAACATGCGTTGTATTCTCTAATTCTGACAATACTTCAACACTGTCTGTCAGTATATCACTGTCAACTGAAAATAAGAGAAAACTCAAGCCTTTCTTCTGTTTTGCTGCCCTCTCCCCTAGTATTTTGGCTTCTTTATCCACTCTGCTTGCCTGGAGAGTATGCAATGGCTAATTTATGCTAGCCTTGTGTCCATTTGATAGACAGGAAGAAGAACTGAAGCAGAAAAGGGTGACAGCTATATTGGAAAAGCAAAGCTTTCCCAGTAAACCGCAACTCGTATCTATCTCAATGACCAGAACTGTTTCCACTGGGTACCTCTTGTTACAAGGGAACCTGAAGATGCAAGTATTTTAGCTGGCTACATTGCTACTGTGGTTCCAGGATCATTTAATAATGTCTTTTCTTTCTAGTATGACCAAATATTTTAGGCACCATCTGCATTCTCATCCCCAAATATGTAATTAGCCATTTCTACAAGAAGCCCTGGTTTTAATTTTTTTAGTCTCCTTTTTTGGTGCTGTTTCTATAAGTTGTTTTTTTCATTTATTTCCTCTCTATCCCTTTCTGTGCTTTCTGTGTTGGCTATTCTTCAATGTGCACTTATAATTTAGTCTTCATTTAGAAGTTTGTTTTTCTGTTTAAAGAGTTAGGTTGATTGACATTTCATATCCTATTTTCAGGCCATCATTTCCCGTTTTCTGGTCACCATTTGAGTTCTTCCATTTGTGCTTTGTAGTGTTCCTCAGTAACTATAATTGCTCTTTCAAGGATTTTTTTTCTGTTAGTTTTGTTGATTTTTTTAGTTCTTTTTGTAATGTTAAATTATAATTTTTATCTGCTTCATCAAAACTATTTTTAGGTGAGTTTTCCTATTATCTATAGGAATTAATGTTCCTCTCATTCATGCTTTATTCTGTAGTACCTTTCTGTGTGGGCAGAACTTCCACCTTTCCTATTGTTTTCATTTAAATGAGATGGATTTTCCTGGACTTCTAGTAGGGAGCTGGTGTGAGGAATACAGGGATGTGCCATGAT
Source organism: Globicephala melas (assembly GCF_963455315.2). NCBI lineage: Eukaryota > Metazoa > Chordata > Mammalia > Artiodactyla > Delphinidae > Globicephala > Globicephala melas. The sequence goes on from NC_083335.1 coordinate 96,539,324, forward strand.
ATCATTCTCAGCTTCACAGCTCATACCTCCCTCCTCTGTCACTACAGTGAGTGCCTTACAATATGGTCAACTTTGTAGCCAGCCCTGCTCTGACTCTCTGAGCCCAGCCTGATAAGAGCGAACTTCTCCTGCCAGCCCTGGATTTCCTAGTTCCCTCCACGGCCCTTTCTTCCACCATCATGCACGCTTCTTGCTGGCATGTCCTGCTGTCTGCCACCTCTGGGCTCCCAAACTCTTTCTGGACCTTGTCTCTCTCTTCCTTCCCCGGGGTTCTTGAGGTTCTCAGTCTCAGTTATACTCCCGGTATTTTCCGCTTAGATAGGATGGCCTCATTTGGGAAGCAACGATTGGTTGGAGAGACTGAGATCCCAGAGCTCTTTGAAACCCTCTGCCCCCACTTCCACCTCCTCAGTTCTCACAGCCACCAGCTTCCTGTGCAGCTTCACCTTCAATGTAATCTATATGCAACTGAGTCTGTGAGTTTTCTCTATCTCCTAGTTTCACTGAAAATATAATTTAAAGTTTTTTGGTTTTCATTTCTCCTTTTTTCTACACATGACTTCCAGAAGGAAGGAGATACCCCAAAATCAGTTGCTTGGTTATAAAACTCTTGGTTATAAACTACTTGATTATAAAGTTTGATTTCCAAATTTTTCTAAATAGTTTTAAGAGTAATCATTTGCTACCAAGGGCCAGGCTCATTGCTTACACTGTGGCTATAATGACTCAGTAGAACAAAACCAAGGGTTAATTACTGCCTTTATCTCATTTTCAGATGGAGTAAGTGAGGTTCAGGAAGGTTAAGTAATTTGCTTAACCTGCCACATAGAGGATAACTAGAAGAACTGGGATTCAAAACCAATTTGTTCTAAATCCGGAGCCCAAACCCCGATCCCATGAAATGACTTACCACTGTTCCTGAAGATTTTAATCTTCCAAGATTAAAATTATTTATGGGGACTTCCCTGGTGGTCCAGTAGTTAAGAATCCACCTTCCAATGCAGGGGATACAGGTTCAATCCCTGGTCGGGGAACCAAGATCCCACATGCTACAGGGCAACTAAGCCCGCGTGCCACAACTACTGAGCCCACGTGCTCTGGAGCCTGCGCGCCACAACTAGAGAGAAGCCCGCACGCTGCAACAAAAGATCCTGCATGCCGCAACTGGGACACGACACAGCCAAATAAATAAATTAATTTTAAAAAATTATTTATGTGTTGTTCATACAGCAGTGCATCCTGTCACGATTTAATGTGGGCAAGCATAAAGACCCTGATTGATAAAGTGCACTTGAGTATGGTTCTCTGAGACCTTAGCATATTTTTCATTTAGACTTGAAAGTGGGAATCTGACCTCTAATTTTAATATGAAAAGATAAATATGGTCTATACTGCAGCAATTTATATAAAAATAAAAGTAAGCTCTTTAATCTTCTCTCCAAAACTTGACAAAAATATTGAATTAAAGATAAACACGGTAACAAAGAAGGTAATATTTTGAAAATACTGTGCGTGTTGAAGTCACAAGAAACCATATTAATTTACATGTTGTCCACCATGATAATTTTTACCTACTCACCTCTCAAAATCTTCATAAATTTGTAAGCAGCACACTATATACCAAACAGAAATCATATAATAACTCTAAGTTCAAGGTTAAACGCTTGTGGAAATAATATTTAACAAACATCTATTATACGGCAGAGGTTTTTAAAATATATAGATATGAAGGTAAAGTATATAACTGACACTTAAGAGCATATATATAATTTACATTATATAATATATGCATGTATATAATATTTATATGTACATATTGTTTATATCATATGATTTACATAAATTACATGTAATTATATTATGATATGTTCATGATGAGTGGTCCTTAATCTTCAGTTTACAGACGACGAATCTGAGGATCAAAGAGGTCAAAGAACTGAGAAGTGTTTAAGCTCCTCAGTGTTAGGGCTGGAGATAGAATGCAGGACTCCCTGACTTTAAGGTCATTCTCAATTAACTGGGCTGCTTTGAAGGACTAAGTTCAAAAGAAACAGAATAATCTTGCAAAGATACAAAGTAAAGAGAAACAAGGGAAAGTGAATTTGGAGCTAATTTAGGGTGGAAAGTTTAGTTTCCCAGTGAATTCTGAATATGTGGACACTAGATCATCATTTCTGGACCAAAGACACGTATACATATTCATGGAGCATCCACACTGCTCAAATGCCCTGGACAACATCCAATCTTTCTCATCATATCTCTCACATGAGGCTAAAGCCTGAAGGCAGAGCTAGAATTTCATGGAGTTTTAAAGTTATACACATTGAACACTAATATACTGTGTCATAACATTAAATAATCTACATCACATAATAGCATAAATTGGTGCTATTGAACACTAATATACTCTGTCATCATTGAACACTAGTATACTCTGTCATAACATTAAATAATCTATATCACATAATAGCATAAATTGGTACTTTCAGCCAATATATTTAAACACAATCAACTATATCAAAATGGCAACACACACCAATTTGTATTTGTCTGCATGCAATTAAGCAGACATCAGTGGAGTGAGTGAACATGAGGTAAGGAAGGTAAATGCCAGCTAGCTCCTCTACGCACATATGAAGACAGGCTTTATGGGGCTCTAAGCACACTATACAGGAGCAAGAACCATTTTATTTTGCTCCATTAGTTGGAGAATATTAAGCTCCAACTGTTATCACATGGAAAAAACCGAATTACTACTGGGACTTTTATGACACCCAGCAGCCTTTCACTGCACAGAAATTCAGAATATACAACATTGTTTTAACACGAATTAGCACAACAGTGCAGAATATACACCATCGTTTTTGAGGTCCAGAAAATGCGTGCTATTTATTTATTAATTTTAAATACTTAAAATTATTTATTTATTTATTTTTGGCTGCATTGGGTCTTCGTTGCGGTAGCTTCTCTTGTTGCGGAGCATGGGCTCTAGGCACATGGGCTTCAGTAGCTGTGGCACACGGGCTCAGTAGTTGTGGCTCACGGGCTCTAGAGCGCACGCTCAGTAGTTGCGGCGCACGGGCTTAGTCGCTCAGCGGCATGTGGGATCTTCCCGGCCCAGGGCTTGAACCTGTGTCCCCTGCATTGTCAGGCAGATTCTTAACCACTCTGCCACGAGCGAAGTCCGCATGTTATTTAAATGACACCTATTAGGGGAAAAGTGACACTTCTAAGGTCTATGAAAATATCGAAATTCACTAACTCTATAGGTGGCCCTGGTGATTAAAAGTGAATAGGTGGCCCTGTACTTTTTAAGAACAGCCAAGTTTTATGTGGCAGGATACATTCGCTATAAGTGAGAGAAAGCCACACTCTAAGTTCTAAAATCAGTCAATCAGTAATCAATTGTCAAGTTGATAATAAGTTACTATTTATTCAGTAACTATATTATGAAATGCAGAGGGCTAGGTGATAAGGACAATGCAAAAAAATAAATCAAACACAGATCCACTTCTCAATGATTTCACTAGCTGAGAACACATGACAAATATATACACACATAAATACTTGTATAAAACGTCTTAAAATATAAACTGGATATTCTCTCTCCTCTGTCAAAGTCGTTCAATTGACTTCAAATTTCCCTCAGAATAACATGACAAATCCTTAGCAGCATCTATAGCTCCCTATGGCATGCGCGTCCCTGCCCCCTCCCTCATCATCCCTACTATTATCTAGCTCCCTGACTTTTCTCTTACCACTCTTCCCCTCAGTCTTCTCCGAGCTCAATGGCTTCCCTGCTACTCTTGGAAAACCTGCAGGAAAGCTCCCACCTCAGGGTCTTTGCACTGGCAAACCGCACTGCCTGAAACTTTCTGCTCTCAGATAAACACATTACTAAGTCTTTCATATCCTCCACACATTTGCTCACATAAGGCATTCTCAGTGACGTTCTTCTCAGGGATCTCTATCTTGACCATTGTTTAAAATTTCAAATTGCACTCTTATGCCTCCAATCCCATTTCATTTACTCTCCTCTATTATTGCCACACCACTTTCCACCATTTACCACTACATTTTATATATTTATTCTTCTCTCCCATGATTTGAATATCAGATCCCAGAGGGCAGGGATCCATTTTTGTTCAACATTATATAGCCATCTCCTAAAACAGCACCTGACACATAGTAAGCATTCCATAAATATTTGTTAAGTGGATGAATAAACAGTAATTAACTGTAAAAACAGCATGACAAATACCAAGTCAGTAATACAAAAAATGTATAGTAAAGCCTTGAGAAGATAACACAAGGATGGTTATTCGTGGTTGCAGAGAAAAAGTAGGTTTGAGATGGACTCAGATGCTATGTGAGACTCATAAGAGCATAAGTGGTGGAGACACAGAACTTCACAGGGGAGTAGCATCCCCCCACCATTGAGAAGGCATGGTCACAGTGAACTCAGGAATAAGGCTGAAGGGGGCGGGGCAGGGAAAAGCAAGAGAAAGCCTTTTACATTCTCAATCAAACAAAAAATTGCTTGCAGTTGCTTCTATTACACACCTAATTTGAGATATCTGAGGTAATTTGAGAAGTGTTAAGAACTTAACTAACCACTGATAACTCAGATAATCTTGTTCCAATTTTAAGAAGGTCAACACTACAAATGGAGTTATCTATCTATGCACTGTGAATGTCTTTTATCAAATGTAGCTGTATGACTTGATATTTTGATATTTCATCTTCTGGTATAAACTTTTATTAGGTACATACTTATGATAACAGGCAAACAAACATGAAGTATCATTCAAATATTTGTTTTTCATCAAATAAGATTTCTTTCTTGAATTATATTTAAAGAATAATAATTAGAACATTAAGCAAACCTAAGGGTTCCTTAAGCAATGATTACTAACATCTTATTTAAACTCATTTTCAGGAACTCTTATTCATTACTGGTGGGAGTACAACTTTGGGAATGCCACTTTGGAAGACAGTTCGGCAGTTTCTTACAAAACTAAACATACTCTTACCATACAATCCAGCATTTGCACTCCATGGTATTTACACAAATGAACTGAAAACTTATGTCCACACAAAAACCTACACATGGACATTTATAGCAGCATTATTCATAACTACCAAAACTTGGAAGCAATCAAGATGTCCACTGCTAGGTGAATGGATAAGTAAACTGTGGTACAACCAGACAATGGACTATTATTTAGTACGAAAAGGAAATGAGCTATCAAGCCATGAAAAGACATGGAGGAACCTTAAATGCAGATTACTAAGTGAAAGAAGTCAATATGAAAAAGCGACTATATGATTACAACTATATAACACTCTGGAAAAGGCTATGGAGACAGTAAAAAGATCAGTAGTTGCCAGAGGTTAGAGGGAAGGGAGGGATGAACAGAAACTGTGCTATATGATACTATAATGGTGAATACATGTCATTATACATTTATCAAAACCCACAGAATGTACAACACCAAGAGTGAACCCTAATGTAAACTATGGCTTGTAGATGATAATGACATGTTAGTGTAGGTACAGGATTTTAATACTTGGGGAGGCTGTGCATGTGGTGGGAAGGGGCAGGAGGTATCTGGGAACTTTGTACTTTCCCTTCAATTTTGCTATGAACCTAAACTTATCTTTTAAAACGTCTATTTTTTAAAAATTCAATATCAGTAGTGACATCTGTGGACAAAGAGTCTATTCACTCATAGGCTACAACTTCGGAGTTTATTACTCCTTTCCTACTGTAAAATTAACCCTAGGATGTGTAAGAATATTTAAGTCTGTGTCTGACAATGAGGAGAAAATGATATATTTGAAAATTCCTTGCAATGTCTGACTATAGTAGGTGTTCAACAGATGTGCACTGAAAAGTCATTAAAGCATCTATATGAACCACTTGGGAAGCTTGTTAATATGATACTGATTCAGCAAGTCTAAGGTGGGGGTCTGAGATCCTGCATTTCAAACAATCTCCCAGGTAATGCTGATGCTGCTGGTTCCTCAGACCACACTTTGTGTGGAAGGACTGCTTTACAAACTGTTATGTCTCCAAAGAGTATTCCTGCTTAATGGTGGCTGGCAAAAGAAAAAATTCCTCTAATGAAATTGGTTTGGAAAATGATGAATACATGGTCACCTTCTTGAAGAGCCTGATATACACAGAAACATTAAAGGCTCTGGGTAAAGCAAACTGCTGAACTTTAAATAACCCAGCATTCTCCAATCATATATGACCACAGTACCTAATTACCTTTCTGAGTAAAAATCATCCTAATACTTCACAGTACACAATTCACAGAATGTTGATTTATAGGTTAAAAGAATAAAAAGCACATAACTTTAACATAAGGATGATTTACTTTCTGTGAAAATATTTTAAGTCTAAGTTACCCAGTCTCATGTATCTGATTCTCTTTAAGTAAAAGAAATGACCACAGCAAGTGGAGGTTAAGCACAGATAACAGTGACCTCACCTAACTACACATCAGAAGGAGAACAAGCAGGGGACAAAAGTAGATTTCAGACTCTCAGACAGTATGCTTGCTGCGGAGTGCTGAAGACACAGCAACCCAGACTGGGTAGACAGGTGCATGTCAGAGATGATTAGTGAAGGAAAAAGAGAGAACAAAGTCCTTCACTTTCTTGACATAAACTGTCAGGTAAAGGAGAATGAGAACACATGTTTCTGTGGACTCAGAAATGTTTGCCATATATCTCTTCTCCCCCAAGCAAAGGTACCAACCAGTATAGATTCTCTTTAAGGTTACAAGTCAAAGAGGTATGGCTGCCTGGCCCTGCCCTTCCTTCAACTTGAGTGGAGGCGGCAGATAGTTATGGTTTTTCTAACTGTGTGTATCCAAAAGAGTGAGTACACGATTATGTCCGCTTACCCACTGTGAACCAGGCATGAGTAGGCTGATAATATCCTCAGACATCATAGTATAACAATTAGATTAGCGCCGTACCTTCCCACCTAAGGCTAAGAGGGAAAATCCATTGTCATGAAAGTCCTCAAACTGTCCCCAAAAGACTGCAAGAATAAGCTTGAAATGTATATATAAATATCATTAGTTGCCAGGGATCTATGCCTCTTTTTGGAAAAATGAGATAGAGTAAAAAATATCTGAGAAAAAAATATTAAGCAAACAGAGGCAAAATAAATGATGATCCAACTCATTTCTTAAAATAATGTTTTTGTACTTATTTTTAAAATATATCATAGAAAATACTGATGAAAAGTTAAGCAAAATGAACTATAAAATTCTTTCAACTTTATAGTATGGTTGAAATTTTTCATAATTAAATCTGGAAAATAAAAGATAATCACAATAAACTAAACATCACTTCTAATCCTACTACTCAGAGATCACCACTATTAATATTTTGGTGTATTTCTTTTTGGAGATATTTTTTCTCTGCCTTATACATTATTTCCTTTATATGAATGTACTCATGCTGTATAAATAACATTTTTAACAAATATTTTCTATGTTATTAAGTAGATATTTAGAATATAAATTTATGGCCATGTACTGTGTGTATGTGGGGGAGATCCTAAAATAATTTATTTAACCATAATATTACAGTTTTCACACAAGGTTTCAGACTTTCATAAAGAATCAAATCCTTCCCCAAATGACCACGGGACTAAAAATAACTATTTTAACATCTTTCAACCTTGAAGATGTTTTCAGGTAGCAGCAAATTTTACAGGAGAATCAGAACATCAACAACAGGCCTACGAGACTGTTTTTTATCAACCAAATATTTTTCTCATATTGCTATACAGAAGGAAGAGAGTTGATTGTAGTAATTATTACCTACAGTTTGCTTTAGAATCAGGTAAAAGATTGCTTCATTTCTGGCTTTGTCACTTACTGTGACTCCAGGCAAGATGTTAATACACCTAGGCCTCCGTTTACACATTTGTAAATTCTGAATAATAATAGTATATCCCCATAGAGGTGTTGAACTGATTAAATGAAATAGGTTTTACACAGGTACTACTGTGTACATGGTGCTGCTTGCCAGACTTCACCAGCTTTTTTCTGAAGAACTCAGGCAGGGTCAATCCAGCTGAGTATGAATCAGTGACAGTGTCTGGAGTTCTGCTTAAAATAAAGACCTTAAGAAGATAAAAGGATTTATGATAATGATTGAATCTATAACCTGATTTGAGAGTTACATAAATATCAAACTACTCATAAAAATATGTAGAGCTACAAAAGACACATAAGTTAGGTTCCAGTATCAACATCTACGTTTCCCTCTGCGAAGACTTGATAATAACCCTTAAGCCACATGGACAGAGACCATTCTCTGTACTACTAGCTACATTTCCCTCTTTCTATGTCCTGATGACATTTTTCTCTGAGTCCCCTTTCACTCTTAAATCACAGAAGTTTTTTTCTGGAATGCTACTTTCCTGGTTGAGGGCTCTACTTACTGTATACACCAAAGTCCTTTCCCTTTCTCATGTAAAGTGTCCATGACAGGGCCTATATGCCTCCATCCTTTGTTTCCTACCACAATACACTCCATCCAGACACCAGACACTGTGCAAAATGTAGATTACCTCCTGTCATCCAGCCAGCCAAGGGCAGATTTCTGCTCTAACTCTTGGTCTTATGCTCTTCTTGAGCCACTTCTACACCCTAATGCTATATTTTCTAGCTTATTGCAATGCATATGGTACATTTTACTTTTCTTTTAGTTAACAAAATATATAAATAAATTAAATTAAAATCACTTCTTGATTAGAATCTGAATCAGCTGCATAAACACCACCAAATCCTCTGTGTAATGCCCTGAATATCCCTTTTAGGCAGTAGCCACTCCAGGAATGTTCCCATGGAAACAATCATGTATAATATTACCTCATGTACATTAGTGCTATGTCTAGTCTCAAACTCAATTATATTTGGCTGAGGATAATCTGCCTTAACCCCCATTAAATTAGAACTCCTTTTAATAATGTTAATATTTGTAATATCTGACCATAATATATACTTGCATTTTTTTTCTAAACTACAGAGCCATAGATTATACTTAAACAGATACATTTTTAGACAACCAACATTTCCTATTCTTGTAAAACCATTCTTAGATCCTAAAAATATTTCCCCCAAATTTTAAGAATGTGAGTCTTGCAATTTATAAAATGACACGACGTCTCAGTATTTCAAATAATCACATGTCCCCACTACTTTAGAGAGTAATAAACTCAGTTAATCTTTAATATATAAAAGAGCAGGCTCTAGAACAGTGCCGTCCAAAAGAACTTTCTGTGATGATATAAATGTTCCATATCTGTTCTGTCCAGTATAATAGTCACTAGCCACAAAGAACACCTGAAATGTGACTAGTGCAACTGAGAAACTGAATTTTTATTTTAATTAGTTTAAATCCAAATAGTCACATGTGGTTAGTTACTATCATACTGTACAGCACAGCTTTCAGAAAACTTTGGATAGAAATATCTAGCATTAAACACATTCTGCTTAATCTCTTATGTCATAACAGCAATGTTTCAGTTTGGAACCTTGAAGCTCTCTTCTTCTTTATTCAGAGTGCACATTCAGCCATTCACTTTCTGCACCTCATTATCTCCTATGCATCAGTTATTTATAAGTACACACATCTTCTCCAAGAGATTACAAACTCATGGAGTGCAGGAACCACATCTTCCTCAATTCTGTATGCCTCAATGAGCATACTACAGTACATTACATATTATAAGTACTGAATGCTTGCAAATAATAATGATAGCCCCTTCTCATTTCAGTTTTGAAAATATATTATGATGGCATACTTTCCTTAGTACTGCTCTATGTCCTGGTATAACTTAGCTCCTCCAGAGTTTAAATTTTGTTCTCTGTGTTGTATTATAAGCCTCCCAGAGAGTACATTTTAATGCTCTGGGGTCAACTGAAATCAGAACTCTAGAAGAAAAATCCCAAAATTTATATCTTTGCTGCCACAATATATTTTGAAAGAACTAGAGTAGACATTTTTTGCAACAGTGCATCAAGAAAAGGAGCTGATGGTAAACTACAGCCAGGCAATTGAAAAATACTAGTTCTTTAAATGCACCCTTCCTTTCCCTAGCTGTCTTGAGGCGTTTTTTTTTCACTTTTTTCCAGCTTTATTGAAATATAATTGACATAACATTGTGTAGGTTTAAAGTGTACAGTGTGATCGTTTGATACACATATATATTGTGAAATATATCATTGATCCTTTGTGACAAAAACAAAAAGGAACACTAGCTGGAGGACTACATGCAACTCAATATAATGGCATACTCAGAGTACCTCAAAAGGGAAGGAGGCAAGAGGCAAGAATCTGTCATTCATCCATTTTACTATGCTAAATTTTCAAATGACTCCCCTATAGACAACTATTTAGAAAGCTCATATTTATGACTGAGAGACATTAGCTTGGATTATTGATTGTTCCAAATTTTTGGTATCAATGTGAAGAAAATAAGGTTTTAAGTTTAAAATAAAAGCTCTAGGTAACATTAAGCAGTCTAAAAATAATAATTAACCCACCAGGGTATCTATTTTATAAAAAGCTAGCTTTATATGGAATTCTGTTTGGGTAAAGAGGGAAATAAGAATCTAGATTGTTAAAACATATATTACATTTGGCTGATTACTCTAGTTAAATTTTATTTATGTAAAATTTCATTTTATTTTTTACTCTGTGGACAAAAATGTGTGTGACTTTAATCTCATCTATATAGCCAAGTAGTTACATGAGAATTTAGGGCCTTCTATAGCCTAGAAATCAGGATGCACAGCTAATAAAATCAAGCATTATTTCAAAAACATTTTGATTATGCTCTTTCTACTCCATTTTTTAGGTCACAGGTTGGATGTCTATGTTTATCAGAAAACTCTAGTTTTGTTTATGATAGAAAAGAACTTGTGCTTCCTTAGCATAAAGGACTATAAAATGAGAATAGGTATCAAAAGTATACACCTTGCCTTTAAACTCATGAACTAAGATACTGGGCTTCGCGTATGTCATGTCCCTCATCATTTGCAATTATGAGGTAAAGAAGATTTGGTTAGTGGGTGAATAAATCCTTTTTTACTAAAAATGCCTTCAGACTATATAAAAACACACTAGTTTTAAATCAAAATGAAGCATATCATAGAGCACTTCCTCTCAAGGAAGGAAGATCCATATCAGTTTATTATTTTCCAAATTTGGTTTGGTACATTGTAGCCTTGAAATTGAAGAAAATGGCCAATGATTTGCAACCAACCATAAAATTCAAGCCTCTGCTTGGTTGCCCTAAGGTAACAGAAGGGCCAGTTGGTAAAAATGATTATGGGCTAGTCTATTCACTACATCTCTAGGTAATGAAATGTGATAACTCTATTACCCATAGATAGTGTCTGTAGTTTTTAAAAGTCATGTAATTGATATTTACTACCATAGGAAAATATTAAAAATTAGAGCTTAAGATTTTTCCAAGGCATAGGTCTTTATTCTGTGATAACCAAATATAAATCAGATTGTGAATATAAACTATTTATTTAATATTCAGATAGTTTACTTGTATTTGGATATTTATTTAAGTATGCTAGTTGTACCATTAAACCTGGCTGGCTATAGGCTTAATTCTGCTATAAAAAAAAAAAGAGCTTAAGTATATCAACTAGTATTCCATTCTTCTCTCTAACAGAAACTACGAGACATGAGTAAGGTCACACTTCTCCATCCGTATCCCCACAAGGATATACTGCCTTTTCATGTCTCATATTCCTGTTTAACCTAGCACTGTGTTTAGAATAATATTCAGTAATGGACCCAGCAGGAAAAGCATATGGGCTTTAGAAATTATTGTGAGTAAAAACTAAATTGCATTAAAATGTTGTCCATTTATTACAATTTAGCATGGTAAGACATTTGGGGGGGTGGAATAAACATTGCTGCCTTATTCTGTTTTTAATTTTATAGTAACAATGTTAAAGTGTGTACTTTAGCTATTCTGTTTTGAAGCCTACTGATCAGATTCACATTTTACTATAAGAGTTGACATTTACTTATTTAGACACCAGCATCATTTACTAGTTATATAAACGAGGACATCATTCCCACTTCATGCATGAAGCAAATTACCACACCGTCAAAGATCAGATTCATGTAAGTGAACTTTGTAGAATATATTTTTAATATTGTTTACAAATAGATTCTGTTACTTTCTCCCTTCACAGTTGGGTAGCACTCAAATCTCACCTGTAGGAGTGACATCACCAAAATGGCAATGTAGGAGACCTGAGCATCAACAATTAGACAGCTATCCACAAACAAAAAGAGCTCTGGGAGTGCTCTGGAGTGATATTAAGAAATTTTAGTAACAGAGTGGAACAGAAAGCCTGAGAATAACAGCACAAGAAGAAAAGGAAGACAGCTTCATTTTGCCTGTACCATCCCATCCCCCAAGCCAGAACTGTTCAGCACCAAGAGGGAACTTCGAGCTAGAAAGAGTTCCTCCTGCCAGACAAGGAAGAGTGGGGTGAGCAACCAGCTTCTTTAGCCTTTCAGGGACCCACACAATGGTCCTGCTTTTGTTTAATCCCACCCAGACTAGAAAGCTGCGATATATGGAAATGGCTAGGAACAAGAAAAAAAAGCAGGGGCTGCTACTAGCAGCCAATCAGCAGTAGCAATTGCAATTCACAGTGACCTGCTCTGTAGACAAATCTGGCAGATTTCCCCATTGATGAAACCAAAGCCAGCACAGCCAAGGCAGACCACTTGCAAATTCCATAAGCTTTCACCCCACAGGTACATATTCACATTCACTGATGACAGCTACCTGCATCCTTCCCTACTCCTCACCCCTGCCACCCTACTCTGAACCCTGGAACAATACTGGCAACCAGCTTAGGCCTCTGAGCTGCAAGAGTGCTAGACACTATCCTACACACCCTCAGCTGACCCTCACTGCCTGCGAGTGCTCAGGGCTAGCCCCTCCAGCTGTGCACTGGCACAGCCCTTGGCAAACCCCCATCACCAGCCTCCACTGCAGTGTGCACTCATGGGCAGACAGTGTATACTCACCAGAGTGCATACCAATAGCCAACCCAAGGTCTCTGCTGCTGCTTGTGAGTGAAGATCAGGCCTGGTCTTCTATCACTGGCCTGTACCAGCATACTCACCTATAGCTAGCCCCTCCAGATGTGCACCTGCACAATCCCACACAGGCCCCTATCACAAGCCACCGATTCAGTGTGAATGCACAGGAGTAGAATGGGCAACTGCCAGTGAGCTTTTAGTTGTCCCTAGCCTTTGCTTCTGGAGCTGGACCCCACCACGATGCGTGCATCTGCAACTGGCCCTGCCTCCACACAGGTGCCTGCAGCTGGCCACCAGAGATGAGTGTGTGAACACCAACACCTCAGGCCATCACCAATGCTTGCCCTAACTGCTCATCCTGGAAGAACCACTGAAGACCACAACAGTGCTTGCAGCCACCAAGGACCCTGCACAGTGTTCACCAAAGTCCACGCAGTTGTCAATGCTGTGAACCCCAAGGAGCCTGAGCCAGAGACATCATGCTTCCCAGGATCCAGTGCTGCCACATGCTACCACATCCACACCCGTAGTAGGTGTCCTGCACCACTAGACCCAGAATCACAGAATGCTCCAGTATGCCTTCCTCCCACATTTGAAAATTTTCCCTTATGGATGGCAGTCCATAAGTCTAAAAGAGGTGATTGTTTCTTCAAATGCACAAACACCTGCACAAGGCTACCGGAAACATGAAGAATCAGGGAAATATGACTCCACCAAAGGAATACTGTAAACCTCTAGTAACTGGACCCAAAGAAATGGAGATCCAGGAAGTGCCTGACAAATAATTCAAAACAATTGTTCTAAAGATACTCAGAGAACTACAAGAGAACATAATTAGCAATAAACAATGAATAACATCAAGAAAACAACACAAAAACAAAATGAGAAATTCAACAAAGAGAAAACATAAAAAAGAACAAAACAGAAATTTTGCAGCTGAAGAATAAAACGACTGAACTTGAAGAATTCAAAACACAGCTTCAAAGCAGATTCAACAAAGCAGAAGAATCAGTGACCTAGAAGAGAGATCAATTGTAAGAGAAGGAAACAAAATGTAGAACAGAAATGAATGCAGAAAGCCTACAGGACTTATGAATAACATCAAAAAAATAATATCAGCATCTCCGGAATCCCAGAAGAAGAGGAGTAACAGAAGTGGAAAGCTTATTTAAAGAAATAATGACTGAGAATGTCCCAAACCTGGGGAGAGATTTGGACATTCAAGTTCATAAAGCTAAACAGGTCACCCCAAAAGTTCAATCCAAAATGATCTTCACCAGGACACAGTAAAATAAAACTGTCTAAAATCAAAGAAAAAAATAGAATTTTAAAAGCAGGAAGGGAAAATTTTATCTCACACAAGAGAACACCCATAAGTCTATCAGGGGATTTATCAGCAAGGACTTTGAAGGCCAGGAGAAAATGAGATGATTTATTCAAAGGGCTGAAAGAAATAAACTGTCAACCAAGAATACTTTACCCAGTTGTCCTTCAGAAACAAAGGTGAGATAAAGACTTTCCCTAATAAACAAAAGCTGAGGGAATTCATCACCACTAAACTTGCCTTACAAGAAAGGCTGAAAACAGTTCTTCAAGATGAAATAAAAGGATACACTGGTAAAGGTAAGCATATTATCAGGTTCAGAATACTCTAATATTGCAATGTATTGTGTTAGTCACTTAACTCTAGTTCAAAGGCTAAAGGACAAAAGTACTAAAATAATCATAGCTACAACAATTTGTTAATGGATACACAACATAAAAAGATGTAAATTGTGACATCACAAACATAAAACAGAAGGATTAAAAGGGCAGAATTTTGTATGCAATTAAATTTAAATTCTTAGCATAAAATATACCATCATATATATTTAATTCACAATATAATATATATTATATATTCCAAGTAAGCCTATATAATATATTAAATATAAAAATATCAAAGCATACCACTATGGAAAATCATCAATTCACAAAGAAAGGCAGCAAGAGAAGAAGAAAGTAACAAAAGATCTATGAAAACATGAGTAAGATGAGAATAGTTAAGTTCTTACCTATCAATAATTACTCTAAATGTAAATGTATTGAATTCTCCAATCAAAAGACACAGAGTGGCTGGATGAATGGAAAAAAAAGAAGACCCAACTATATGCTGCCTACAAGAGAATCACTACACCTTTAAGGGCACACATAGGCTCAAAGTGAAGAGTTGGAAAAAGATAGTCCATGAAAGAGAAAACTACAAGAAAGCACAGGCAGCTATACTTATACCAGACAAAATAGACTTTAACCCCAAAACAGTAACAAGAGACAAAGAAGGCCATTATATAATGATAAAAGGGTCAATTCAGTCACAGGATATAATAATCATAAATATGTAGGCACCCAACATCTGAGCATCTGAATATATTAAGCAAATACTAACAGATCTGAAGGTAGAAATAGACAACAATACAGTAAGAGTAGGAGATTTTAGGGCTTCCCTGGTGGCGCAGTGGTTGACAGTCCACCTGCCAATGCAGGGGACGCGGGTTCGTGCCCCGGTCTGGGAAGATCCCACATGCCGCAGAGTGGCTGGGCCCGTGAGCCATGGCCACTGAGCCTGCGCATCGCAGCCTGTGCTCCGCAACGGGAGAGGCCACAACAGTGAGAGGCCCACGTACAGCAAAAAAGAAAAAAAGAAAAAAAGAGTAGGAGACTTTAATACCCCACTTTCAATAACGGAGAGATTATACAGACAGAAAATCAACAAGGAAACATTGGACCATATTTTAGAGCAAATGGACCTAACAAATATAGAACATTTCATCCAACAGCAGCAGAATACACATTCTTCTCAAGTACACATGGAACAGTCTACATGATAGATCATATGATGGGTCACAAAACAAGTCTTAGCAAATTTTAAAAGTTTGAAATCATACAAAGTATCTTCAGACCACAATGGTATGAAACTAGAAATCAATAACAAGAAGAAAAGTGGAAAATTCACAAAAATGTGGAAATTAAACAACACATTTCTGAACCAATGGGTCAAAGAAGAAATCAAAATGGAAATTAAAAAATCTTGAAACAAATGAAAATAGAGCATGGCATATCAAAATCCATGGAATGCTGCAAAAGCAGTTCTAAGAGGGAAGATTATAGTAATAAACACATTAAGAAAAAAGAAAAATCTCAAATAAACAACCTAACTTTCCACCTCAAGGAACTAGAAAAAGAACAACAAACTAAGCACAAAGTTAGCTACAGGCAGAGCAATCAGGCAAAAGCAAACAAACAAAAAGTGGCATTCAAATTGGAATGGAAAGGAAGAAATAAAATTGTCTTTTGTTACAAATAATATGATTTTATATATAGAATATCCTAAAGACTCCATCAAAAAACTGTTGGAACTAATCAATGAATTCAGTAAAGTTACAGAATACAAAATCAACATACAAAAATCAGTTGCATTTCTATACACCAACAAAAAGATGTCGGGGGGCTTCCCTGGTGGCGCAGTGGTTGAGAGTCGGCCTGCCGATGCAGGGGACACGGGCTTGTGCCCCGGTCTGGGAAGATCCCACATGCCGCGGAGCGTCTGGGCCCGTGAGCCATGGCCGCTGAGACTGCGCGTCCAGAGCCTGTGCTCCACAACGGGAGAGGCCACAACAGTGAGAGGCCTACGTAACACACACACACACAAAAAAAAGATGTCTGAAAAAAAAGTACTTAGGGCTTCCCTGGTGCTGCAGTGGTTGAGAGTCCGCCTGACGATGCAGGGGACGCGGGTTCGTGCCCCGGTCTGGAAGGATCCCACATGCCACGGAGCGGCTGGGCCTGTGAGCCATGGCCACTGAGCCTGCGCATCCGGAGCCTGTGCTCCACAACGGGAGAGCCCACAACAGTGAGAGGCCCGCGTACCGCAAAAAAAAAAAAAAAAAGTGCTTAAATCCCATTCACAATAGCATCAAAAACAATAAAATATTTCGAAACAAATTTAACCAAGGAGGTGAAAGATTTGTACACTGAAAACTAGAAGATTTTGATGAAAGAAAAGAAAAAGACAAACAAACAGAAAGATATCCTCTGTTCATGGGTCAGAAAAACTAATATTGTTAAAAGGTCAATGTTACCCAAAGCCAGGTTCAATGTAATCCCTATGAAAATTCTAGTGGCATTTTTCACATTAATAGAAAAAAATCCTATAATTTATATGGAACCACAAAAGGCCCTGAAATATTCAAAGCAATCCTGAGAAAGAAAAACAAAGCTTTAGTTATAACACTTCCCCATTTCAAACTATACTACAAAAATAGAATCAAAACAACAACTGGCATAAAAATACACACTTAGACCAATAGAATATTGTTGTTTAAAGGGTAGAAACTTCCAGCAATAAGATGAATAAGTTCTGAAGATCTAATGTACAGCATGGTGATTACAGTTAATAATACTGTAATATATACTTAAAAGTTGCTAAGAGAGTAGATTTAATTGTTCTCACCACAAAAAAGAAATGTTAATTATCTGAGGTGATGGAGGTGTTAGCTAATGCTATAGTGGTAATCATTTTGCAACACATAAGTGTATCAAATCAATGCGTTGTACATCCTGAACTTATAAAATGTTGTATGTCAATTATATCTCAATAAAACTGAAGAAAATGTGAAAATAATTTCATCTGTAATATATAAAAAATTCCAAGTCTGAAATATAAAAAAATCTTTTTCTCTAATAGGATAAAATTTTGAAGAACAAAAATACATTGGATAGATTAAGAATGTATTTTCTGCCTTTACTATAATAATGCAATAATGATTGCAATGAAATTCTGGTAGAAATACATATAAAAATTCATATTAATGTCTAATGTATCCATAATGATTGGTGTTATTTTGATGAATAGTAATTCATTTCAAAAGGCTACGCTACTCAATTTAATAGTATGTTTAATAAATGCTAAGCTACAGTGGAACTCTCATGAGATTAAATATGATAGTGACATGATATCAAATATATTAATATTGATCAGTGCCTTGACATTGAATATGAACAGGTAAAATTTTTATGATCAAATATCAAAAAGTTAGTAAAAAGTCTTTGCAGTATGTTTCAAATGATAACAAGTCCATGACAATATCAAAAATATGGGATAAATCAACATTTTATACAATTTAGTAATCCAAATTCATATGCCTCTTTCTAACAACAATGATGATGATGATGAATTATAGTTAACATCCATTGACTGCCTTCTATGTGCCAGGCACTGTGCTAAGCTCTAAGCACTTTACATGAATCAACTCATTTATGAGAAATAATTCTAGAACTTCTTACCTAATTTCTATATAATTAGGAAGACTACAGTGATGCTCCTCTGCAAGAAAGGGAGACCCTTAATTATTTATGAGCAAATATTTCACAGCTGGACCTGGAATTGAAGACTCATTGGTATCATCATTAAAATCATCAAAGTTGATGAATGTTCATCCTCATTCAGAAAAATGTTTTTTAAGAAATATCAAGACTGGGACTTCCCTGGCGGTCCAGTGGTTAAAGAATCCACCTTCCAATGCAGGGGACGCAGGTTTGATCCCTGGTCAGGGGACTAAGATCCCACATGCTGCACATCAACTAGGCCCGCGCGCCGCAACTACTGAGCCGGCGTGCCTCAACTAGAGAGCCTGCCTGCCACAAACTACAGAGCCCACACGCTCTGGAGCCTGCGCACCACAACTAGAGAGAAGCCCGCATACTGCAATGAAAATCCTGTGTGTTGCAACTAAGACCCGACACAGCCATAAGTAAATAAATAAATAAGAAATATCAAGACTGATACTTTTATCATGCAAAGAAAAAACATCTTTATAAATTACAATAGTGATAGACTCTACATTTAAATGTACTATTTTATCCATGTATTTTTATAAACTTACATGTAAGTCTACATACATCACTTATTAAAACGTAGGTCAAGAGGAAAAGGTGTCAACATAGTGTTGATCATAATCCTTTCACTTATGTTAGTCAACTCCTCTCCCACCCCACTCTGTACCAAATCTCAATAGATGATTTTATTTTCAGCCTTATTGGGATTTTAGTTACTTAACATGTGTTTCTCACCTCTATCCCACCCACCTCTCTCTCTTCTCTCCTCTCCTCTTCTTTTGTTTTTCTTTTCTCTTGTTTTTCCTTCCTCTGTCAGAAGATGATACATCCGTATTTCTTTCTAGGGCTAGCACAGCTACTTTGCACTTTGATGCACAGGGCTCTACTCTGTGGATGACCCACACTCCCTTCTTGATTTTTTAGTTTCTTCCTCTAAAAGTAGTTTTGCTTGATTTGACAGCATGGTTCATTTTTTTCTCTCCTTAAACATTCTTTTCTTAACCCTGGTACCTTATAATGATACTATCCTCCTACATTCTTTTAAGTTCTTCTAAACTACCAATCCACATCACCACAGTTACAGTCAATTTTCCCTTTCCTAATCAAAAGCTCTATCTCTTCATCTTCCTCAAACTCTCTGCAGTACTTAAACTGATGATTAACTTCTCTTTCTTCTAATTCTTTATTCCCCTGGCTTTCATGATATTGTAGCCCATGGAGATTTCTACCTATTTCTCTGAACAACCTTTGGCTTTCCGATGTTCACATCATCTTTTAAAGCGGCATTTTCTAAGATTCCATAGTAGGCTCTCATTTCTTACTTCACAATCTCCTAGTTGATATTCATATACACACCTATATTATCTTATTCCCTGGGGAAGAACCTTCAAACCCTGAACTTTAGCCCTGAATTCTCTCAAGTTCCACATCCTCATGTACAATTGATTCTTTCACATCTCCATGTGACTTTCCCAAGCATCTTACACTTAACATACCCTGAATTAAAAGGATTATTTTTCTAACCTTCAAATTTACCAACTGCAGTAATAACAAACAACAATATCACACTATTCGCTGTCTTCTTTCTCTTTGTTGGTGCCATTAACATCCTTTCAATTACCCAGGCCTAACATTTGAGAATCATATTTAACTCTTCCTTTTCCCTTAACCACTTTTATTCAGTTATCAAATCATTTGATTTTAGCTTCAATTCAATCAAATGAGCAGCCCACCAAAAAAAACCTTCAATGGCTCCCCATTTCCTAAAATCCACATCAGTCATTTAGGGCTCTCCACATCCTGGCTTGTACCTCCCTTTCTAGAACCATCTCTGCCACTCTTCTCTAAGCAACCTTCAGCCAAATATGTTCTTCTCCCTAACTAGCTAATATTTTTCATTTCCATGACATTGATCATACTGCTCCCTTGGCTGAAATCTCTCCCTTCACATTCACACACACATTCATCAATTCATTTAGTGACTACCTACCTACCACATGCAAGATGCTGTTTTAGACTCCACAGAAATGTGATGGTGAAGAAAACAATGTCCCTACACTAATGGAGCCTATATTCTAGTGATAAGACAGAATTTAAGTAAGTGCACATATAATAAAATATCAGGTACGAAAAATAAAAATAAGGGGATAGAAGTTACTCCCTACAATCAAGCACTCAGGGAACTCTTCCCGGAGGGGAGTGGCATTTGAACAATAGTCTGAATGATATGAGAGAGCTACCCACATTATATTGGGATCTATGTAACAGTAGGTACAAAGGCCCTTGACAAGAGCACATTTGAGGTACTAGAGGAAAAAAGCAAGGAAACCAGTGTGGCTGATGCACCTTGAGTGAGGAGTTTCAAGAAAGAAGGTAGGAAACAAGGTCAGAATAACCAGAAGTCAATCTCAAAAGGCTATGGACCATGGTAAAGGTATGGGTTTTATTCTCAGTGTGATGGAAAAGTATCAGGGGATTGAGAGCAGAGGAATGATGCAATTTTATATATTTTTCAGAAAGGTCACTTTGCAGGCATATAGAGACTGTGAGGGTGGTGGAACGAATGAACATAGGAGCTGAGTTAGGAGGTTATGGGACCAGTCTAAGTAAGAGGTGATTGTGGCTTAGGATGGGGAAACTGGGGTAGAGGTGGTAAGAAATGAGTAAATTAAAGATTAATTTGGAAGACAGAAACAAAGAGATTTGCTGATGATTGGATATGAGAAATGAAAGAATGAGAGGAATCCTAGATGACTCCTAGGTTTGGGCCCTAAGCAACAGGGTGCATTATGGCATGTGCCACCTTCTGAGATAAGAAACATTGGAGGAGATTTGGATGGGAAATCAAAAGGTTGTGGACCTGCTAACTTTGAAATGGTCATTAGACTGCAAAGTAGAAATGTCCAGTAATCCTTTAGTTATGAGTCTGGAGTTCAAAGGAGGGCTCAAGGCTGGCGACTTCCATTTGAACCATCAGATTTTATTGTGTCATTTGGAGTCATTGAACAGGATGAGATCACTCCATTCAGTGATTCTCAACCCTCCCACACATTCAATTCACTGGGGGAGAGTTAAGGTAAAATACTGATGCCCACCCCCATCCTCAGACCAATTGAATCCAAATCTCTGCAGGGGGGCCAGGATAATGGTGAATTTTAAAATCTCCTCTAAGGTGCAACCAGGTTTAAGAACCACTGACCTACTGGAATGGTGTGGAGAGAGGTCTGAGTACACAGCTCTGGAGCACGTCAAAATTTAGAGATCTATAAAAGCAGATTATACCAAAGGAAGCTAGAAAAAAGTGGCCACCAAGGCATGGGAAAATCTGGAGAGTAGGACAGTGTTCCATAATCCAAGAAAAGAAAGTGTTTCAAGAAGGACAGATGAGCTCAATCAAGTGCCATTGAGAGTTCAGTTAAGGTGAGGACTGAGAGTTGACCACTGGATTTGATAATGTGAAGGTGCTATAACAAGTGGATTTAGACAATAGGTAGGGACTAAAGACTGACACCATGCATCCAAGAGAGCAGAAGATGGAGAAGTAAAGAGAGCAGGTAGTAACCATATCCACCTGTCAGGTGCTTTGCCCATTTTTAAGGCCTAGTTAAAAGGCCCAGAAGCCTCCTCTAATCTCACCAGCTAGAGGCAATCGCTCTATTGCTCAATTTCCACACGCACTTTTCTTTGAGATACCAACTTGAACTCTCGTTATTTATGCTCTTTGTGGAGAAGGATCACACTTAGTTAATCTTTCTATGCCCCACAGTGAAGGAGTAATAGGTTCTGAGTAATTGTTGGCTCAAAATTTAGGAAAGAAAAAGCTTTGAAATATGCTGAAAAAGCAATGAGTGTTACTGAAGTACTAAGTGAGCAGAGTTCTAATGTCACTTACCAGAAAGGGAAGATGCTGAAATTCACTTAGCTGTGAAGTAAATGTGAACTATTGGGAGATAAAGAAGGCAGAAGTAATCAAAGAGCTGAAAAAAGAGTTTCCTTAATTATCTCTAATGTTATCTTCATTACTGAGCACTATGTGGCACTAAATGGCAGTTATGTGACAAGCCACTGACCCATGCACAGATGACAACAAACCATGCATCCTCCTCTTACCCATACATAGCTGCCAGGCCTAACCTGAACCACCAGCTCTGCCTATAAAAAATGTAATGAGCCAGGAAATGCTGAAGCTGTAGTTAAGGAGCTGTATGGTCATAATTTTTGTTTGTTCGCTTTTATTTTTAATAATATAAATTTTACAACAGAAAGAATGTTTGTAAAATCTGCCTAAGTAAGTTAGTGAAAAATAGCAACCCAGAAGACATAGTGATCGTTAATAAGTGTATATCTAGCCACAAAAACATGGTGGGTATTAGATTTTCAGTGGCTTTGAATGTCACAGAAGTGATTAGTATTTACAGAATTTTCTGTTTTAGTGGTCCTTAGTCTACACCCATTCATTCTACCCAATAATGATTTTCAGTTTAAACTTTCTGTAAATTAAATGTCTCAAATATGTGAACTATACATAATAAAAGACTTTCGGTAGATTTTGATTTCTAAGTCTTACAGGTCTTGATTGCCTCTTTTGAAGCCCCAAGGCACTAAGCCCCCCAAAGACCTGAGTGCAATCTCCTCAGCTGTCATCTTTAAACTTTCTTCCCCCCAAACCAACAATCTTCCCCAAAACTGATGAATAATCCCCAACGTGTGGAGCAAAGGTGATTTATTCTCTATATCTTCCTTTTAAAAGATAATATACATGAAAACTAAGCCAGAAAAATAATCCTTTTTTACCTCTGTGGAAAAAAATCAAGAGTGTATTTCTTATGAAAGAGCTCCACACGCACAAAAAAAGTAACTGCTAACTAAAACTAGAAATGAAATTTGAACTTTCTCTAAAGCAAGATAAATATACACTACTTATTTGAAAATATGTTTATTTGTAAGAATATGTTAAAGCTGGTTATTGATTTAAGTACGGGCTGTATTTTCTGAATCAGAGCCACAAATTTGCCTTCTGGTATTTACCAGAATGTAGATAAAATTATATATTGCACAACACAGTGTTTACTATATCTAGTGAGGAATAAAGGGGAAATTATTACTATTTAGAAATAACTTTCAGTGCTTAGACACATATCTATTATAGAGGATATGGCTCTTCCTAACGACAGAAAACACGCACAAAGCAAATAGAAGTACTACTTTTAAAGCACTTTTTCCTGGTAAACCTTCACATAAAAAGAAAATCTTAGGCTGCTGTGAAAAACTACAATATAAATCACTGCTTCACAAAGATCTTAAAATTTTTCTGCTTTTATTAAATCTGTGGGTTTTTTCATAATATGAAGAACCATTAGCATATGTTGAAAAGCACTACCTTTTTATCTAGTCCAGCCTCAAAATCAATTGAGGAATCACCCTAAAGCAACCTTGAAAGGTGGTGTTCATACAGCACCTTCGTGAACCTTCTCAGCAGCATAAGTTCATTACTTTGTTAGGCAGTCTAATCCACTTTTTAAAACTCTTTAACTGTCAGAACATTCTAGAACAAATATCAAAAACATGAGCCTGAGTTACAATTAAGGAAGCCAGACTAGATGCCATTGGTCTTCATCCCTTAATATGCTCCTCACCCTACGGAAATATACTTAAGTCCTTTGCTGTTAAGGAAGTGCAAGGAGGAGGTCCTGGGGCACCAAGATTCCTTTTAACAAGTCCTGAACCCCAAACTGCTGTTTGGTTGGTTGGTTGGTTGGTTTTTAATAACATGTGTAAGAAGAATGATTTATTACAACGAAGTCCATGAAAAATCATATAAAATAACCATTTTCTGAATGACATCCGTTAAGACCTCCTGAAGACAAATGTACAAGGGGTACCTCTGAGAAGCCAGACAGAGAAGTTACTGATACCAAGTCAAAAGCTGGAGGAGGAAGGAACATGAATTTGTGAATTAAAAATGGAAGGGTGTGGGTGGGGAATGGGGTCCTGAACAAAGGAAAACAGCCACTGCTCATTTCCAGGGTACAGGCTGTGGACAGCTGTGCGGAGCACGCACGGCGGGGGCGGGCCGCGAGCAGGGTAGGGGCGAGACGGCAACCCCACTGCCACTCACACACGTAAACAGTAAACATCAGTTTTGGGGGCGGGGGGATGTACAGGCGCACAGAACCTGTGGGCTCTACTCCATGTCAGCTAAATATAAACGCAGAAGCACTCATCTCCCACTGTCGGGGGGAGGGGGGGCGGGGTGGGGCGGGGCCGGACTCGCACCTGCCGGCTTCCGTCCCAGCTTCAGTGACCTCTTCCCCAGCAATCAGTCCTGTCCCGCAATCCACACTCCCACAGATGCGGAATTTGGCTAGGACTTCTATCCAGCTGATTTGTTTCACCTTCTACTTCACCACTGCACCCAGTCCTTAGCTTCACAGTATATGTATGTGTGTGTCTGTGTGTGTGTACATACATAGATACATGTGTGTATGTATGTTGAATTCATAAGAATATTTATTATTTGGGGAGGCTTTGATTTTACTTCAGATAAAGTAAAATGGCAACTGAATATTACATTTATATCTGCAATTTAAAATTGTTCCAGGGTATGTTTAAATGGGACCAAGTATTTTCCAAAGCCTTTTTAAAAGTGATTGTTAGATTTTCTAGATTCCAAATAGTAAAATAGTATGTTAAAATGGAAACTATGGAAAAATCCTAGCCTATGGAAGAATCAAGTGTTTTAATTTCTGACTTTAATGAATTAAACATTGGTGTTAAAAAACAATGTCTTCTCCGTGGTCTTTGCGTTGGGAAGAGAGACTTACGTCACTACTCTTTGCTACATCATTGGGACCACTGTTCTTCGTGGTATGTAAAGGGCAGGCTTTATGCATCTGCTTTATGCAACGTTGTCTTTCCAGTGTTTAGAAATGATTGCCCATAAATTTCAGCCAAAAGTCCATAGGCAAATCAGGTCACCAGTGCTATCTCAGAGTTTGTAACATAGGTATGAAGATTTACTGTGGCAGTGGACCATACATCTAGTAAGCGAGTATCTTTATTACTATCTGGTAAAACAAAGCAAACTAAATCAAATTATTTTCTCCATAAGAGCTCTAAGATTTTTGAAAGAATACAACTGATGTCCCCTGAAATCTTTACTCTTGGCTAAAAGATCAAAAAATACTGTTTCCTTTCTTTACATCATTGCTCTGGGTTACTTCTCCTGGGCTACACCTTGAATGAATTCAGAAAAGTAGCTTCTGATCAGTACAGTGGGACTCTCCCCTCCTGTGACACTATTTCTTTTAATGCAGCCTAAGATGGCAGTGGATGGGCTATGGCATTAAGCATTGCCAGATGTTTCGTAGTTTATACTCTGAGTCATTACTGCAACTCATGTCAAAATTCTAAACGGAAATGTACTCATATTAGCTGAGCTGCAGTTCTAATAGGTCACAGTTCCTATGTGCCTTTAGAGGTCTCTATTTTCACCACAAATCACTGCCAATCATGGCAAGTGGCTGCCTGGTTTACGTCCTAGGTCTAAGAAAATACCTCTGCTTTCTCTCACACTGAGCAGTGATCATTTCTTACTTTATAACTTCTAAAATTATCTTTCTACTTCCCCGTATACACAGGACCTTGACTAGGTTCTATTTTTATATGAGCCAATGCTTTTTTCTATATATGTTATCTTTTTAGTCCCTAAAAGATGTCTTTAAAAGGCTCTTAGGACAAATGTCCTTGGAAAAAAATAGACATATTTATTCTTTAAAACAATTTCTTTAGCTTATCCGAAGTGAAAACATAGGTAGAAAAATTACTGATTTTATCTGGTTGTAAGTTACATTGATACCCAATTGGCTGGAAAGGCAATAAGCCACCTTAAAATTACACATCTTAGCTATATTAACTATAAATTTGATAGTTTCAAAGTGATGTCTGAAAACCTTTTAGAGAGTCCTTGATAAAGTTATTTATCATAAATTACTAAAAATACTGGTAGCAGTATGCTTTATCTTATCTCCTAACTACTTTCCCCCCAGCTTCTGCTACAAAGCAGGATGGTGGTTGTCTTAGCACTGTCTAAAGAGTACAAAGTATAGACATTATATGATTTTAATAATACCACAAAGTAGTCTGAGTAACTTTTTTAGATCATAATATTTTCAAATCTTTATGTAATTGTACTTAGTACAAAATATGAGATTCATTTTCCTACAAGGTCAATTAAACATGCAATTAAAAGTTACTCCTGCATGTCTTCGTCCCATAGCTGTCAGTGCGAAATCTCTAGGGTCATCATCTCTGCACCAATTTGGACATCGTACAGAATTATGCACAAGAACTGTATTCCAAATGGCTTTAAAATATTAAAAGTTCCATTTTACAACTTCTGCTCAGTGTGGTGAACCTCCTTCATCTTGAAAAATGTCATAAAGTTGTTTTATTCTTCAAAGTGCCTGATTTTGTGGGTTGTGGCAGGAAGGAGTGAAGGGCAGAGCAGATCGTGAAAAAGAAACAGTGCAATCAGCACCAGCAAAGAGACAGGACAATACTTAGGAAAAAGCTACACAAATTTTCCCTCATTCTGGGTATTTCTTTCCACGCTTTGTATATATATATACACATACATATATATATATATATATATATATATATAATGGCATATTATTCAGCCATATAAAAGAATAAAATCCTGCCACTTGTGACAATATGGATGAAACTGGAGGACCTTACACTAAATGAAACAAGCCAGAAACAGAAAGTTAAATACTGTAAACACTCACTTATATGAGGAATCGTAAAAAAAAAAAAATTAAATTCATAGAAACAGACAGTAGAATGGTGGTTGCCGGGGCTAGATGATGGGAGAAATAGGGAGAAGTTGGCCAAAGGGTCAAACTGTCAGTTATAAGATGAATAAGCTCTTGGGATCTAATGTACTACATAGTGACTTAATAATACAGCATTATATACTTGAAATTTGCTAAGAGAAGATCTTAAGCATTCTCATCATGCACACACACAAACACATAAAGGTAGCTATATAAGGTGATAAGTGTGTTAATTAACTTGATTGTAGTAATCATTTCACATATACATATATCAAATCATTACATTGTACACTTTAAACATATACAATTTTATTTGTCAATTATACCTCAACAAAGCTGGATAAGTTTAAATAAAGATAAAAGTAATATACACTTATCAACACTGCGAATAAATATGAAAATCTAGCTAACACGAAAAATATTCTAGGGAAATATAAACCAGCAAAGTGGCCCATGAAGCAGAAAATCATAAAATCAAAGAAAGGGTAATTAAATGTATTCAACCACAAAGATATCAGACGTACTAAACTGTTTTTATAAAAAGCTAATTTCAATTGTATAATGCTTGCTTCAAAATATAGAACAAAAAATAGATAATTCCTAATTCTCTGAGCTTAGCATTGACTGTGGCCCCCAAGACAGAAAAGCAAGTAAAAACGTATATTAATCACACTTATACATATAGAAGCAAAAATTCTAAATAGAGTATTGGCAAATCACAATCAACACATCATTATAATAATGACATCATTACCAACGGTTTAATCTCAAAATTGCAAGGATAGCACAATTAAAGAAAATTTACCAACAAAATTAATCCATTAAAATAATCTATCTAAATTAATATACATCAATATATCACTGAATGACATCCAGCAATCATTCATGATTAAAAGAATTTCTGGCAAACAACTTTCATAAATATATCTACTATATACCTATAGCAAATATATGTACAGTATAATATCCAAAGTCTAGAATAATGTACGTTAAATTCAGAAATTTAAAAAGTCACCTCTTACCACCACTACTAATCAACACTGTCCTAAAGGTTCTAGCCACTGCAATAAAACGAGAGAAAAATAAGTGGAGAATGGATGCAAAAGTTGGAAAGTATGAAATGAAGTATTATTTGCAGAGGATAATGATTACATAACCAACCGAAGATAGCCGACCAACAATTAGAACTAAAGAGAGAATTCAAAACTGCCTAAATACAAGATTTTTGAATTTTGAAATCTGAAATGGAGGCATTTGGCTGGATCTGAATGAAGCTGAGAACTGTGAATTTTAAAATTACCTCAAGTCACCTTTGCCAGAAGAAGCCTTCTTTCCGCTCTCCTATCAAGGAAGCCAGCCTTTCCCGGATCAGGAAAAAAAAGTCTTTACGCCAGCGGCGGGGCGGGACTTCCGGCCTCGAGGCATTTGCGCGCCCTGATTTTTTGGTTCCGGCTGCTCCGGAAACGTGGACGGGAGTGCTGGGGAGGGGCAGCTTCTCCGCCGGCTCTGCCGCACCATACCGAGCATACTTTCGCGCCTGGGACCTACCTCCGCAGTCGGAACTTACCTCTGTGCTTTGTAGGCACCGTGATGCCCCAGTTCCAGCTTATCGTGAGACTTCGTTCCCCTGACTGTGACCCAGACGACCGGGCCTGTGTTTGCCGGCGCCCACTAGGGTGCGCTCTCTCGGGACCTTGGTACTGTGAAGATGGCGGAGGCCCCAGCACAGAGGGACGTCCCCCGAAGCATTGTGACCTTCGAGGATGTATGCATTCCACTTTACTAGAGAGGAGTGGAACCTGCTTGATGAGCATCAGAAATTCCTGCACTGTGAAGCGATGCTGGAGAACTTCATGCTGGTGATCTCACTGGGACTTGCAGTTTCCAGATACCATATAATCCGAGCCAGAGAGAGAGCTCAGGGTTCTTGACTGGGTTGTCATAGCTCCAGCCAAGGCAGAGGTGATCCAGGAATGCCCTGGCCCTAGTTGTAGCCATAGTGTGGAGGATAGAGATACATATTCTGAGCAGGGTGTTCCTATAAGAATATCAAGGGGCTTCCCTGGTGGCACAGTGGTTGAGAGTCCGCCTGCCGATGCAGGGGACACGGGTTCGTGCCCCGGTCCGGGAAGATCCCACATGCCACGGAGCGGCTGGGCCTGTGAGCCATGGCCGCTGAGCCTGCACGTCCGGAGCCTGTGCTCGGCAACGGGAGAGCCCACAACAGTGAGAGGCCCATGTACCGCAAAAAAAAAAAAAAAAAAAATCAAATGTGTGAAGTCTCCAGGCAGGTCCTTGTAGCCAAAAGAGCCACACATGTGACATGTGTGACCCAATCTTGAAAGGCATTTTGCATCTGGCTGGGCGGCAGGGAACATCTCCTGGGCAGCAACCATATCCATGTAAGTCATGTGGGAGAGTTCTGGTTCATTGACCTTGATGGAATCCTGAGGCAGCAGAGTGGAGAGACATTCCCTAGAATGGAAAAGGGCCCGGCCTCCTCTGTGAAGAGCTGCAGATGCCAGATGTTAAAGAAGGACTGTACGTGCAGAGAGGGCAAGGAAGACTTCTTGGGCAGCTCTGGACTTGGCCAGCACCATGCTACTCACATTTGAGAGAAGGCATACAGGAGTGCAGAGTGTGAGGAAGCCTTCCACACTGGACAAAGGGATTACCAGTTCAGTGAAAGTGGGCAAGCTTGTAGCCACAAAGAGGAATATGTTGGCCACCAGAAAATCTGCATGGGAGGAAAGCCCTATGAGTCCAATGAATGTGGGATACTCTTTAGCCACAGCTGCTACTTTCTATCACACAAGAAAACTCACAGAAGAGTAGCACCTTATGTGTGCAATGACTGTGGGAAAGGTTTTAGCTGCAGCTCTAGCCTCAAAATACACCAGACAGTGCACACAGGATCAAGGCCTTTTATTTATTTATTTATTTGTTTGCGGTACGCGGGCCTCTCACTGTTGTGGCCTCTCCCGCCGCGGAGCACAGGCTCCGGACGCGCAGGCTCAGCGGCCATGGCTCACGGGCCCAGCCGCTCCATGGCATGTGGGATCCTCCCAGACCAGGGCACGAACCTGCGTCCCCCGCATCGGCAGGCGGACCCTCAACCACTGCGCCACCAGGGAAGCCCAATCAAGGCCTTTTGAGTATGCTGAATGTGGGAAATGTTTTGGCAGAAGATCCCACTTCGTTTAGCACCAGAGAATTCACACTGGGGCAAAACCTTATGAGTGCAATGAATATGGGAAAGCCTTCAACTGCAAAGACACAGCACCAGAAAATTCACCATGGAGAAAGGCCTTATATGTGCAGCAGTTGTGGGAGAGCCCATGTCCGTAAAACTGTACTTGTTGAGCACCAGAAAATCCACACTAGAGAGAAGTCTTCTGAGTGTGATGAATGTGGGAAATTGTTTAGCCACAGTGCCTGCATTAAAATACATAAGAGAATTCACAGTGGAACAAGGCCTTACGTGTGCAGTGAATGTGAGAAAGCATATATCAGTAACCCCCACCTTAATCAACACAAGAAAGTTCACACCTCAGTAAAGCCTGTGGATGAAGTGAATGTGGGAAATTCGTTGATGAATCCAGCCTCATTTTACACCAGAGACGTCACACTGGAGCAAGGCCTTATGCATTCAGCAAATGTGGAAGAGCCTACGGAAGACCCTCCCACCTTGCTTGGCACATGAAAGTTCACACTGAAGAAAGGCCTCATGAGTGTAGCAGTTTTGTTGTTCCTTTGCCTGCATTTATTAAGTTCGTTTAGCACCAGAACCTTCACACTGGAGAGAGGCCTTAAGAGAGCAGGGAACGTGCTTTCTCCTTGCTCGACATTGTATGACTCATAAAAGAGAAAAACTCTGAAAGTAGCCTTTGCAATGGAGCCAACAATAAGAAGTTGAACTTCATACATCCAGTATCCACACGGGGGAGATAACTTCAAGGACCAGGTATGTGGGAAGCTTTCAGGAGCTACTTTACATTTTCTAATCTTCCCAGGACCTTCCCTTGGCCTGAGGTATATCATTGCCAGTGTCGGTTGCAGAAACCATCCCACTTCTGTCAGCAGTCAGGGGCCACACACTGTGTGTCTCTTACCCCAATGTACTCAGGTGAGGCAGACCACCAGTCTCTCTCCTATTTCCTGGAGGGAATCATGAGTGATCTGAGCCCACTGGGGATCCTCATTCCCTACCCCCTGGTGGTTTCAGTGTGGATGTGACGCAGCTCCTGCCAAAAAGATGTGAGCTAGAATCTGCTGCAATTTTCCAAAGGTTTTCATTTTCCATGGACAGTATTGACTCTACATGAGCTAGCTGAAATGGATTTCTCCAGCCGCCAAATCACCCAACCTTGGAACTGCCTGCACCACAGTGATCTGACTTGCGCAGTGAAAAAGCATTATTGTAAAAGGCTTTGTTCTATTTACCTGGTGGGGTTGATTGAGAAAAGAAATGGGCTTTCAGGAAACAGGGCTCACTGAGCTCATTTCTTCCCTTCACACCTACAAAGGTTTTGCTTGCTTTCCACAGTTAGGAACAAAACTAGGACTGTGGGCTGAGCTAAATAGCTAAGCAACACGGTAGGCACTAGCCACATATGATTATTGAGCACTTGAAATAAGCTAAGGTATGCTATAATCATAAAATGCACACTGGATTTCGAAGACATTGTATGGAAAAAAAAAAGAAAGAGTGTAAAACATCTTATAACCTTTACATTGACTATATGTTAAAAGCTATTTTGAGTATATTGGGTTAAATAGAATGTTATTAACTTTTTAAAAAAAGAAATAGGCTTTGCTAGCATGAAGACAGGAACATCTTTTGTGGGAGCCCCAAACTTTATGTGCCTCAGAGAAAATAGCAGGATGGCAGAGAACAGCTGTCAGTCTAATTTGGCCTAATTGGCAATGGTGGCTAATCCCTCCTAAGAAAAACTGTTCAGCCTTGTGGGGTTGATTTTATGACCTAGATGTCAGGATCTCTTATGAGCCCTAAGCTAACGCTGATGAAGGGGTAATTGGTATGACAACTTCTAGTGCTTCTAGGAACAGCATGAGTTAAGTCCCTTTTTCGCACGGGATGTCTCACATTCCTCAACGCTGTTGATAGCTGTCTCCCAAGACCTATACAGAAGTCATAGCCCCTGTGAAGTCTAAAATCTGATAGGCAGGTCTAAGTGGGAAGCATAGTTGATATATCTCTTGTTCTAATGCATAGAATGTTATCTTTCCTGATGTTCAAAGGTATTAAGGGTTAAAGGTACAAATTCTGTTTTTATACTTTATCAAATTTTAAGCCATAACACTTAGTAAAGCTAACTCTGGTAAATGTTGTTTTACTTAGAAATCATAAAGTAGGTTTGACTATATCTTATCTAGAGAAAAAAAACTTTAAAAAAAATAATAAAGTATATCTTTTTGATTAAAATAAACATAGAAATACTATGTACAGAAACATTGAGTAGTAGGGAGTGTTGGAGGTTGTGGCAAACTAGAGGTTCTGCGTCTCTTCTGGAGGGCATATACAAATTTCATGTGACAGTGGCTCTGTGGGTTAAAGGTGTACAGAAATTCTCAGGATAGGGCTTCCCTGGTGGCGCAGTGGTTGAGAGTCCACCTGCCGATGCAGGGGACACGGGTTCGTGCCCCGGTCCGGGAGGATCCCACATGCCGCGAAGCGGCTGGGCCCGTGAGCCATGGTCACTGAGCCTGCGCGTCCGGAGCCTGTGCTCCGCAACGGGAGAGACCACAACAGTGAGAGGCCCATGTACCGCAAAAAAAAAAGAAAAAAAAAAGACATTCTCAGGACCTACAGACCTCTTTATCTCCTGTGACCAAGGCCAATGTCATAACAAATAATCTAAAGGTTTCCTGGATTCCTTTACCTCCCTGGGCTGTTGACCTTATGGCCATCACTGCACAGACAGGAACCCTAGGGCAGAGAGAAGAGATTCTCTGTAGTCTTGGATGGGTCTTGTGACCAAGCCAGTGTTTAGGTGGGCGTGGTCTTAATTGTTCTCCAGTTTTTGCTGCTACTGAGGCAGAGCTGATCCTACCAAGATATGGGACATGGGAGATGGTTGAGTTGATATAGGATTGGTTGATTTTCCAAAAGAAGTGGGGGATCCAGATCTTTATGTAGAACCATTTTCTCTCTTAACAGCTTTATTGGTGTATAGTCGGAATACAGTACACTGCACTTACTTAAATTGTACAATTTTTTGAATTTTGACATATGTATGCACCTATAATACCATCATAACAATTAAGGTAATGAAGATATCATTAACCCCAAAAGTTTTCTCATACCCCTTAATAATCTCTTCCTCTTGTCCCTCCCTAATCCACATGCAAGTATTGTTTTGTTTTATTTCATAGTACTGTAGTTTGCATTTTCTAGAATTTTATATAAATGTAATACAGTATGGGTTTATTTTCTTCCTACCTTCTGTCAGTAAGCATAATTGTTTTGAGATTATTTACTGTTGTTGAGAATATCAATAGGTTACTTTTTGTTGCTGAGTAATATTTCACTATGTATGGATTTTATACAATTGTTTATCCATCAATTGTTGATGGACATTTAGGTTGTTTCCAGGTTCTATTAAAAATAAAGCTTATTTGAAGCAAAAAAAAAGAATCTTTAATGACTTCACAGAGGCAGTTCCCTTGCAAAAGAAAGGCAACGCCTCAAGAACAAACCTCACCATTCATATTGCCTCCACATTGCCCTTGAAGGCTCAGGTTCTAGCATGGCCCAGGGAAGAATTTCAAGATATGGGGATGAAGTAGCACCTGTATCTGAGGTAATTGCAAGTTCTTGCTAATTTGTATAAGCAAGAAATCAGGAAGTATTGTGGGAATGGATTTTAAGCTTGCTGGACCAAGGAGACTAGAACATAAGGTTAAATCAGGTAAAATTTATTAAGATGGTAAACTTACCTGAGATTTGGCATTTAATGGACAAGGTGAAGCAGCTGGAAGTGGATCTAACAGTTTGCTAAAGCCCGGATTGAATGGTGGCCTACATAAAAGAGTTCAAATGACCCAGAATTCCCCTGGGGTAATTTTTCTGTATCTCAGAGGTACAACTCCTGTGAATTACATTTCCAAGTTTTCTTGTCCTCTGGCTTCCATGAACATTCAGCCAGTGGGAGGCACTTAAGGACAGGAAGGACAGGAAGTAGAGAGAATCCAGATTTCTTCTCCTCCCTCTATGCTTCATCTGGCTTCTCTGGCAATGTCTGCATCTCCTTTGCTCCAGTAGCACTTGCAGACAGTCCTGCCATGGTTCCAGCACTTACCAAGTTATCTTGGGCCCTGGACACCAGTAAGACAACCCTAGCTTTGTCCCTCTAGCCTAGAGCTGGTAATTGCTTCTTGCTGATACTAATTTCTTTGTTGCCCCACCTCCCCCCAATTTTGGGTCCCCAAGAAATGCATCAACTGAGTAGCTAGTTCCCTTAATTAAAATCCTTCTATTTAAATACTTCTTTAAAGTACTGTTTTCTTAAGTCCTATTTTTTCTGGTAATATCCTAACTAGTAACTAACTATGCTGAAAGAGTGGGAGGGGGAGGTAAGTGTGTGAATAAGAAATACAGGAGCTAAATATTCTTTAGTCATGGTTTCTGCAGAAAGCAGCTTATTCAAAAAGTAGTTGAAGAGAATTTAATGAAATGACTATTCATAGAGTTAAGGGAAGGATTAAGGAACCCAATAGAAGCAGTGATGCACCCAGAGATTAACAATAGTAGGGAAGCTATTCCAAGCCTTATAAAAGAAGGCAAGGGAGAGAGCAGGGTTACTGGAACTGGCAAGACCTATAACTGTGGGAAAGGGACCCCCAGTAGACGTTGTGGCCATCAATAGGGGAACACAGCCATTATTAAAGTGTAATCTGGCAGGGAAGGATCATTAGGGAGGGTGAATAGACACCTGACTTTTCTCTGCTCCTGACCTTAGATCTCCTGCCAATACCTGTAATTGGCAAAATGCTAAGCATAGCTAAAGGGGGCTCTCGTGATCCAGTCCATAGAAGTCATCCTCCCAGGGCATAGAACAGAGCAGAGAGAGGCAAAGATTGGATCTAGAGGAGCAAATAGAGATTGATCTGTGTACTCAATTTCTGAACTGAAAGTTGAGAGCACTTGCTAAAACTGATAAATCAAGAAATAGCTGTAAAAGTGTATGTCTAGGGAAAAACACACTGTTTACCTTTACTCACACACAATACTTCTGACACCAGATGTGTGAGATTTTTCCCACACAACTCTCCAATACCAGCTGAGTGTCCTGCAATTGAATTCAATTCTTGTACTAACTGGAGTTAGCACAGACCCCACAGGTTAAGGGCTCAGTCCCACAAGACTCCCCCCACCTTCAAATGCCAATTACAAGTAGTAGGTCCCCAGGTTACTGACACTTATTTCTGACTTGGCTACAAATCAGATTCCCATGGCCCCCTTCTTGAGTTTAATAATTTGCTGGAATGGCTCACAGAACCCAGGAAAACAGTTTTACTTACTTTTGCCAGTTTATTACAAAGGATATTTTAAATGATACAAATGCACAGTCAGATGAAGAGATGCCTAGGGCAAGGTCTGGAAGGGTCTCGAGCATAGGGGCTTCTGTCCCTGTGGAGTTGGAGTGTGCCACCCTCCCAGTATGTAGATGTTGTTCACAAACCTGGAAGCTCCCCAAGCCCCATACTTTTGGAATTTTTGTGGAGGCTTCATCATGTGGGTACAATCAATCGTTAACTCAACCTCCAGCCTCTCTCCTCTCCTAGGACAATGGGGGTTACAACTGAAAGTTCCAAGCTTCTAATCATGGCTTGGTCTTTCTGGTTACCAGCCCCCTCCTGAAGCTATCCAGGAGCCCACCAAGAATTACCTCATTAGAATCAGAACACTCCTATCACCCAGGAAATTCCAAGGGATTCAAGAGCTCTATGTTAGAACTGGGGTCAAAGACCAAATATTAGAACAAAAGATGCACCTGGTTCTTGTCACTTAGGAAACTCCAAGGGTTTATGAACTCTATGCCAGGAAACGGGGGCAGAGACCAATATATATTTTTATATTATTTCACAGTATATTATATATAAAAATAATACAGCTAAAAGACTTGAAAATGATCACTTCTGAGAGTGAAATGCAAGAGTAGGAAAGGAGGATTTTTTTAATAAGCCATAATGAACTATTTGAATATTTTAGCGCGCGTGTGTGTGTGTGTGTGTGTGTATGTATACGTATTGTTCTGAGTGCCAGTCTCAGACTATTAATAGCCAGTATTGTGGCTGAACCGGCCCTTGTGGTTCTTATTATGATTGCAAGACACCCTTCAGCAATAACCATCAGGAAACTGAAAAAAAAAGGTTTATTGCTTACAGGTCCTGGAAATTACATGGCATACCTGGGGCCACACAGCAAGGTTGCAGGTAGAGAGAGAGAGAGAGCGAGCAGGGACCTGGGGTTCTGCTTTTATTGGGGTCGAGGGTGGGAGCCCAGGGGTTCACCAGCTCACTCTTTATTGGTAAATTTAAAACATAAGAGTGGGAATTTAAAGCTCAGGAAGAGAAAAAACAGGTGGACCAGCGGGGAGGGGGGTACAGGTAAGCAACCTGGCTCTTTAGTCATGTGGCTGGCAATGTGTTTATCAGAGATGGCCATCATCGAAGGGAATGTTTCTTTGAAGTGGATGCCTCTGTAAAGCTTGAGTTAGGCACTTGCATTACAAAAAAGAAAAAAAAAAACTGTCAGGGCTTCATACTATATTAACACATCTCTCTCTCTCTCTCTCTCTCTCTCTCTCTCTCTGTGTCTATATCACGTAATTTAATTAAAAATAAAGTTCTTAGGGCTTCCCTGGTGGCACAGTGGTTGAGAGTCTGCCTGCCGATGCAGGGGACGCGGGTTCGTGCCCCGGTCCGGGAAGATCCCACATGTCGCGGAGCGGCTGGGCCCGTGAGCCATGGCCGCTGAGCCTGCGCGTCCGGAGCCTGTGCTCCGCAACGGGAAAGGCCACAACAGTGAGAGGCCTGCGTACCGCAAAAAATAATAATAATAACAATAAAATAAAGTTCTTAGAACAGAAAAGAGTGTAAACACTTTTGTGTCAGTATATATAGGAAGGATTTAAGTGTCAAAGGCTATTTGAGTATTTTCATGTGCATATGTGGGTATGTTTACAGACTGAAAAGAAAATAGAAAGCTGGAGAGATGGGAAAATTTTTTGAATGATTAAATATTATCAAAAAGCAAGGAGGAAATAGGAGGAAATAGGGTCAAGAGCACAAGTATGGAACTAAAACTTCTTCCAAGAGCAGCAAAAGGGAGGTAAAGATTAATATTCATGCAGATTATGGATAAATTGGAGACCAGACATTGAGAAATTTCTTATCTGAGCATGTCCCTTTATTGATAAAATAGATGTTATATTCATCAGCTGAGAGTGAAGGGAAATGGATAGAATGGGATGTAAGGACAGTCAAGAAATTGTGCAGGAGCTGAGATGGAGATAGAGTGAACATTTGTCTTCCAAAATGGGACACTTTTGACAGTATGTTAGTTTCATGTGGCTGTTGTAACAAATTACCATAAATTGGGTTTGTTTAAAAAAACTGAAATTCAGGGTTTCCCTGGTGGCGCAGTGGTTAAGAATCCACCTGCCAATGCAGGGGACACGGGTTCGAGCCCTGGTCAGGGAGGATCCCACACGCTGCAGAGCAACTAAGCCCATGAGCCACAACTACTGAGCCTGCGCTCTAGAGCCCGTGCTCCCCAACGAGAAGCCACCGCAGTGAGAAGCCCGCGCACCGCAAGACAGAGTGGCCCCCGCTCGCCACAACTAGAGAAAGCCCGCGCACAGCAATGAAGACCCAACGCAGCCAAAAATAAATAAATATAAATTTATTTAAAAAAAAACAAAACTGAAATTCGTTCTCTCACTGTTCTGGAAGCCTGAAGTCTTATGTCAGTTTCCCAGGATTGAAATCAAGGTCTCGCCAGAGTCATGCTCCCTCCAGAGTCCTTGCCTCTTCCAGCTTCTGGTGGTTGCCAACATTCCTTGTCGTGTCTGCATAACTCCAGCCGCTGCCTCCATGGTCACCTCACCTTCTCCTCTTTTGTATCTGTCCAGTTGTCCTCTACCTCTCTCTCATAAGTTTACATGTGATCGCATTTAGGGTTCACCCAGATAAACAGGATAGTCTCATCTCAAAATCCCTACCTTAACCATATCTGCAAAGATCTTTTTTTTTTCTATGTAAGTTAGCATTACAGGTTCCAGGGATTAGAATGGGGATATCTTTTAGAAGTTGCGGGGGGTGGGGGGGAGTGTTAAGGCATGTTCCAGAGGAAGCAATTATCCTTGAGGTAGAGGCAGGAAGCTGCTGGCCCACACACCTGTGTGTGCATCCTAATGAACGCAGCTCAGCACCAGGGTATATGGATTTGGTCACTCTGCAGTAAGCAGTCTTCAAATATATGTAGTAGCCCTAGATAGACACCAGTTGTTTGTGAAGAACTTTGGAATTCAAAGAAGAGAAGTTGAATTTGAATCACTGATTAAATACAGATACAGAAAATGTGGTGGTAATAGCTGATTTCAAAATTCCTAGTTGATATTTGTTATGAACTTCAGGCACCAGAATTTTTTTCATGATGAGTGGGCACCAAAATTTCTAATGCAATATTTTCCCAATGTTTCTGCTAGCTTCTTCCTCATGCCTTATCTCAGTTTCTTAACTTCCCAGATTTCTGTGTGGGAATAACAATTTGGTATAAGCGATAACCTCTTCCCAATAGGGAACATTGAGATCTGACTTTTTCTTAGATTGTCTATTTAAACTCAAATCCATTAGATAATTTCAACTAATTTTTCAACTTTATGCTGTGCAGCTTAAATGTGAATT
This sequence comes from Globicephala melas, assembly GCF_963455315.2. Classification (NCBI taxonomy): domain Eukaryota; kingdom Metazoa; phylum Chordata; class Mammalia; order Artiodactyla; family Delphinidae; genus Globicephala; species Globicephala melas. Next base: position 96,578,593 of record NC_083335.1, read on the forward strand.
TCTTAAATTGGAAAAATACAATTAAAGTAAGAAAATTAAATGTAAGGCAGGCATATCCTCCTTTTTCTCTTTTTAAATTTTGTATATACTATTCCCCAACTTTCAGTTGCAAATTTCTGAGAAGGAGCAGAAATTCATTTCCTTAATGAAATAAAATGTCCTATTTAAGCAAAATAATTTCTTCAGTTCTCCTATTCAAAGGAGCATATTCAGTTAAAGAATGATAGGGAGTGAGGAAATTATTTTGGATGAAAAACAAATCCAGACCTGTTAAAGATGCTACTTCAAGAATAATATATAATCTTTATTACTCTGTTGATAGGTAGTTATGACAATATATAAGCATTGTTTTGAGTTGATAACAGTATTCTATCAGTTCAGAATGTATAAATTGTATCATGTAGTTTCTTGATTTAATGCACACAGAAATAAAAGACAAATCAAAGTAAAACATTTTTCATACAAAAATGAAAGGGAATGAAGAAATAATGGTAAATTAAACATGGTTTGCTCAACCCTGTAGTAAAGGATTGCACTACATTGAAAACAATTCTATTAGATTTTAAAACTGTTGATTGGTGAGCTATTTTTGCTATTGTTTCCCTTGGAGATGCACTGGGTATACACACACATAATCCAGTACATTTCTCATATGCAGAAACACTTAAAATTGAATAGAAACAAACAGCCTTCTAACCTCAAGACATTTGGAAAACAGCATGTGGAAACGAAATTAGAGTATGGATTTGGCAGTAAAATAAAATGACAGAAATGGATTCCCTCATCTATTCTTCTTCAGCTTGAGGGAGATCTAAATTAAGAAGATGGTAAGAAGGTAAAATGAACCAACCATAGGGGCTTCCCTGGTGGCGCAGTGGTTAAGAATATAGGGGACACGGGTTCGAGCCCTCTTCCGGGAAGATCCCCCATGCCGTGGAGCAACTAAGCCCATGCGCCACAAGCCACACCGAGCCCACGAGCCACAACTAGTGAAGCCCGCACGCCTAGAGCCCGTGCTCTGCAACAAGAGAAGCCACCGCAATAAGAAGCCCACGCACCACAACGAAGAGTAGCCCCTGCTCGCCGCAAGTAGAGAAAGCCCACAAGCCCTATGCAACCAAAAATAAAATAAATTAAAAAAAAAATTTAGGGGCTTCCCTGGTGGCGCAGTGGTTGGGAGTCCGCCTGCCGATGCAGGGGACACGGGTTCGTGCCCCGGTCCGGGAAGATCCCACATGCCGTGGAGCGGCTGGGCCCGTGAGCCATGGCCACTAAGCCTGCACGTCCAGAGCCTGTGCTCCGCAACAGGAGAGGCCACAACAGTGAGAGGCCCGTGTACCACAAAAATAAATAAATAAATAAATAAATTTTAAAAATTAAAAAAAAAACAATGAACCAACCATAAACACAGCAACCCATTTCAAAAGCATTTTTGTTCTTAAATGGGCCTGTGATTTATTTATCTATCAATTCTTCCAACATTTTCCCATAACTTGTAAATTTTGAAAGCTTGCCTTTTAGACAAGTTGCTGACAATAAGCTCGATCTCTTTCAATTTAGGAAAATCAAGTCTACTCAAAGTGCCTGTACTTATAACTTTGCATTTTGAAAGGCAACAAGTTGTTACAAAAAATGAAATCTCACCTCTATGGTAATGGAGGCAGAACCTCCGATGCAACAGTGCTAATAATAAGTTTTGAAAGCAATTTTAACCCACAAAGTCAAGCAATGACCTATAGGATTGATTTTACTTCACTGAGGGTGTATTAATGTGTCATTTCTTTGGGTTTCAGAAATTCATTTATTTCACTATAGAAATAAAACAGCAAAGTCAACTCTAGTTTTAAATTACTAAATTATTTCATGCCTACTTATTTTATGAAATATTGTTTAGAATAAGATACTTGTGGACTATTTTAATGTGTCAGGTTAATTTTATGTAGCTCTTAACAGTGTAGCTTCTATTAGCCAAATGCATGATTTTAATATATTATTATACAAAAATGCTCCTTATGATGATATGGCACGTTATAAATTCCACTTTCTAGGTTGACATTAAAACATTATTTAGCTTTCTCATAATAAGAACAGAAGTTGATCATGTTGCTGTTCAGGGAAAATAAATAGTTTCTATATTCATTAATATTAACTGTAAAAGAGAAAAAACAAAACATGGTAGCACACGAGTTTATATCTTTAGAGAGTAGATATATTCCACCAAGTTCTCAAGGAAACACTATTTTCTCATTAAGTTATTTTATAGAATGGAGGTGGTTACATTCAAAATTGAATGATTTTAATGAGACAATCAAGATAACAGCCAGATTTATGGCCTGCTGGGAGTTATGGTTTTGAGAATACCTATTTTTACCTCCATCTCTCCTTCTCCATCACTCACTGCCTCATTCTCAAATCCTCCTGTGTTCTAACAATTTCAACAAAATGGGTTTAGCCTTGTCCTTTCTGTTTTTATCTTATACATTTAGAAATTTTATAAAGTGGGATTTTTATTGCATATATTCCATAGTTGCTGCTGTCTGGTATGTAATGTTCTTATCTGTGATGAACAGGTTTCATATATTAAATCATTTATTCATATCATGCCTCTTGTAAAATTAATTGATTGCCTATACCAAATAAATTTCGTAAGTTTGAAATTCTGGGCTAAATGGGACTGGGGTGACATGAAGTACTCAACACTATATATAGGGCCTACAATTGTTGTTGTTTTTTTTGTTTGTTTGTTTTTGCGGTACACGGGCCTCTCACTGTTGTGGCCCCTCCCATCGCGGAGCACAGGCTCCGGACGCGCAGTGGCTCACGGGCCCAGCCGCTCCGCGGCATGTGGGATCTTCCCAGCCCGGGGAACGAACCCGCGTCCCGTGCATCGGCAGGCGGACTCTCAACCACTGCGCCACCAGGGAAGCCCCTGTTGTTGATTTTTAAATAGCAGCTTTAATGACAGTTCTAAGCATGTCATCTTAAAATGGTATAGGAAACATTAAGGATAAATGTCTAACTCTTCTCTACATGATAAAACATAGACCTGGGCCTTAGAGTATAGCTGGAAGAGTAGGGATAGAATTTACAACAATAATGCCTTTAGGATCATTTTACACATAAAATTTTATATTAAATACAATTATTTTATCAAATCAACTAATTTTGTATACAAATACAAAAAGACATATATTGTTCTCCTAATTCAGATTTTATGCAGTTGTTCCCTGTTAGCTTTTAGGAAGTAAAATTTCAATTGAGCTAGATTGAAAAAATGATCCCGTGTACTCTGTATAGTAGAGGCAGTTTCTTCACCAAAGCACAGAAGAGAATTGATATTCTGAAAAAAATAGAGGTTCATCTTGGACAATGTCATTCAACGTAGGCGTCAATGCACTAACGACTGGACAGAAGAAACTGCTAAAACCTACATAGCCTTTTCATTGTATTGCAGAATAAAAAGGGAGGACCTATGTTCTCCACTTGATGTATTCTCTTCTTTTCTAATGCCATTGAAGTGTAATAGAATAGCTATTGTTGGGCTATTTTCTGCCTGTAATAGAATCTTTGATTTATAAAGGCGCTGAATCATGCATTAGCCTTATTTCTCAGTATACACATAGGAGCCATTTCAACCAGAACTGAAGTGCTACAGCCATGATAGAATACAGCAGCTGTTTAATCATGCAATATAACCATGCATATGAAAGAGCAACAAGAATTTCGCTTTATTGATCTAATTTCAGAACATTTGCACATCACAATGGCAATCATACCAAGACATTGTCATTTTAAGGGACACCACTGGTCCAAGTTCAATGAGATTCTATCTGCAGTAGAATTTAAGGGTCATACAATTTCAGAGTTAGAAAATTCTTTAGAGAATCTATTCCCCTCCCCCTCAATTTATGTATTAGGAAACCAAGGCCCAGAAGAGGTTAAATGATTTGACCAAGATCACATGGCTGGTAAATAGCTCTGATTAGAGCCCAATTCTGAGCCTTTTGATCTTTTTACATAACACGATTATTGAAGAGAAAAATATTATGTAACTCAGTTCTTCTTATGTTGCACACAAAATCTGATGTTCAAAATATACGTTAGGAATTATGTGACATGAACTAGAATGAATGGGAATCAATGGCATTTGTCTCACTGGAAATTCCTATAGATTTTCTAGGTTTGAATATACTTGACTACATAAAGAAATTCAATATAGTGAAAGTGGATTCAGGGAGGGATACGGGAAACATTTGTTCTGAGTAGGATTTCTTTAAGTAATTTTCTCAATTTCCTGGGTCCTTATTTTTCTAGTATTCTCATCTTACACAATCTTAGTTGAGCTCATCAACTTCCTAAAATTTGGTGGAGAATAAGAAAGAAACATTTTTTAAAAGGTAAAAAGTGGTTGAAGAAAACTGTAGCAGAATAAAACCATTAGCGAAGTAGTTGTATTTTTCAAAGCATTCCATAATGTGTGACATAACTGATAGTAGCTAAGATCAAGTGAAAGGAGTGGACTTTATTTTAGCTTAATTAGTTGTTTCAGTTAAAGACTATCTATGCCCAGGTTTGACATTAATGCATATTTTAGCTTAATTAGTTGTTTCAGTTAAAGACTATCTATGCCCAGGTTTGACGTTAATGCTAGAGGCACCAACCATATTTAGCTGCTATGGATAAAAAACCCTGGTTTCCTAGAACCCAAGCTAGTGGTACTGTAAGCACCTGGCAAGTCAGGAAATACCAAAACGCAGAGAAAAGGTTAAATGACTGAAAGTACTTAGCAACAAATAATTCCAAAAAATGTCGAATCCTAAAACCCAACCTTTAATGCCAGCTGTGATTGGTAGATGACAGGTGTAAGGGATTTCAAAATGTACCCGGAAACCAATAAAAAAGTAGAGGAGGTCCCAGAAAGTGAAAGGAGAGAGAAAGAAAAGCTAAATAGAGAAAACAGTGTTACCTGACTGTGCCTGTATAAACCATAAATGTTCACTTTTAAAACATTGTTTATAACAAATTGAAGACTACATGAATATACATCGATGGATAAGTGACTAAATTAATAACTTCACATCAGTACTCTGAAATACCAGTTTGATTATATTGAATATGGCAGATCCAGATGTATTTACTTGAAAGGATGTCCTCGACATAGTTTTAAAAAAACATGCGCAATAATATGTATTTTATCATACTAATTTCATAAAATCTATTTTTTAAAATCCCTAACCATATAAGGGTATATTTGTTTTTTATACATGTACATAAAAAAGGAAAAAGGGTGAAGGAAAACAGATTCCAAACAATGGCTACATTACAGGGGAATTAGAGTGCAGTGGAGGGGGAGACCACTGATTTCATTTTAGATCCTCTGATAGTATCGCTATGATACATATACTTTATTCAATTAAGTGATTGGGTTTTTTAAAACTGAGATTCAAAATACTAAGTTTCTGGAAACACATACTAGTTCCTTACAAAGAGCCAAATAAATCACTTGGCAGCTCCTATATAGACTATTAAAATACAAATACTTAACAAAGTGTATACATAGACATACGGCCAAGAATAAGGAACAGTGAATTGAAAATCAATGGTGCTCCTTAGAAGTCAATTGTCTTAAACTTCAGTTCTCTCTCTGCTCTTTACAATTGTGCTCTTAAGCAAGATTTAAACCAGATTCCCTTTATGGGGGCTCTATAAAATGTAGGACAAAAGTTGAGTAAAGGGTTATGCATCTCTTTTGAGATTCCTTTGAGCCGAAAGCCAAGGTATTCGATAAAACAGGGATGAAATGCAAAATTGTGTGATATTATTGTATTCAAGGGCCTTAGGAAGTATGCGTAAGAGAAGATTGGTATGAACTGGCCTGACTGAAACAAGTTATCATTGAGTAAGGAGACTTAAGCGGGCTTTGAATGATGCACCTCCAGACTTCACATTGAATAATCCAAGAAACTGATTTCATATTGTCAAATCCAATAGATATCATGCTGGATTTTGATATTCTGTTGGGCACCAATTATCACATTTCATTGGTTATACTATCAACTACCTTCAATTTCATGGTATCATTCTCTTTTTCTTCTCTTTCTCATCCTAAATCTGACTGTTCCTTTTTGAAGTCTATAATTAACTTTTCTTTCTGTCTCTGGCCTTATCTTTCATATCCCAAGGGCTCTATGTAGACCATTACTCTGTTCATTTTACATGCTGTGCCTAAGTGATTTCATCCACCCCTTTCTTCATTTTAAGTACCATTTAAATACCAATGGTCCTTGGTTCTAATCTTACCCCAGAGCTTCAGATTTACATATTCAACTGTTTGTTGCACACATCCACTGGGATATTCCATAAAAAACTCAAACTCAGGGTGTCATTTTCCTTCATCTTCACTACGTAGCCCTAAGACCCGCACCTCTTCCTGTATTCCAGACAATGTCTGGAGATGTTTTGGATTGTCACAACCAGGGAAGGGAGTGCTACTGCCATGTATTTGGTTGAGGCCAGGGATACTACAAAACATCCTACGATACGTTCCATAACAAAGGACTCTCTGACCAAAACATCAGTAGTACCTGGACTGAGAAACCCTGATCTAGAGTTTTTGTGTTCTAATTAGAAGACTTTTGAGAAATATTTACAGATTGGATTGTAGAACCAGTGTATAGCCACTAAGAGCATAACCCAATAATGGACTTATATGACTAATATTTGAGTCACAGAGGTAATTTCTTTCAGATCAGTATTAGTAGTATTATAGTGGACATACCATAGGTGGTTTTCATTGAGTCATACCTTTATATAATCCCCTTCCCTTGAGGTCAGCCAGAACCTGTGACTTGCTCTTATGCAATAGAATATAGCAAAGATGAAAGGATAGTCATTCCCTTGATCATGAGATTCCCCCTTAGTACTGGAGCAAAAGAGAGTCTCCTGGCCTCAAAGAAGTAAGCTGCTATGTTTTAAGAGGGCTATTTAGCAAGGAACTGTGGGGGCCTCTAGGAAATGAGAGTGACCTCCAGCCAACAGCCTACAAGAAAGCAAAAACCTCAGTCCTACAATCACAAGCAAACACAAGGAACTGAATTCTGCCAACAACCACATGAGTTTGGAAGAGGATGCCAAGCTCCAGATGAGAACACAGGCCACCTGACAACTTGATTGCAACCTTCTGCAGCTATGAGCAGAGAACCCAGATAAGCTGTGCCTGAACTCCTAGCCCACAGACTATGAGATAATAAATGCATGTTGTTTTAAGTGATTACATGTATGATAATTTATTGTGCAAAAACAGATAGCTAATACAAGTGCCATTAGGGAAAAAAGAAAAACAGAAGCACAGGAAGAGTAAGCACAAATTCCTTGAGTTAGGACAGTATGACAATTTTTAAGTTTTCTTTTACATCTTCTTGCTTTTTCTTCTAGATATAGATTTATTTCCAACACTTTTCTTCTTTGAATGCGGGGGGCTAGATTAATATATATATATTAATCTAATATACATACCTTAAATTCTCCCAACATTTGTTTTCACTTTAAAACTCTAGCAAGAGTTTTAAAGTGAAAACAAATAGTTATGTTTGTAACGAGTTAGTTATGGTGAAGAGAATTTCGGCTGAAGATCTATAGTTAAATAGAATACTTCAGCAAATGGAAGGTCAAGTGTGATGACATGTATGTCATAAGGACATGATTTGGATTTGTTTTTAGCTCTATTTAGTAATTTAGATCTGATAGCCATTTATTGTGTAGTCATTTCCAATACATATTATTAAATTTCAAATAGAGGCGCTGTCTCTCTTGTTCAGAATATTTTAAAAAACACAGTCAAAATTTCTGGTAACTTGGCAGAAGATGATAAATAAGCTGTGCAACAAGTTACAGAGGAAACATAAAGGATACGTTTCTAACTTGTAATTATTTTAGCACTTTAAAATAGCCACATCCATTAGATGAGTGAATGGTGTCACGTATTAGGAGATTTCCTCAAATCTGCAATACTTTCAAATTTTAGATATCATAAAATTTTATTTTATCTCATGGACCTTGACCCTCTTAAAGCAGGGATCAGCAAACTATGACCTGTGGGCCAAATCCAGCTCACCACTTGTTTTTGTACAGTCTGCCAGCTAGGAACGGCTTTTACATTTTTAAGTGGATGAATGAAATGAAAAGAAGACTAATATCTAATGACATGAAAATTGCAATATTCAAATGTTAGTGTCGATAAATAAAAAATGTTATTCAAACCCAGCCACATACATTTATTCACATATTATCTATGGCTGCTTTTGAGCTACACCAGTAGAGATGAGTAGTTGAGATGAAACTTGATGTAACCTGCAAAACTTAAAATATATCTGTCCCTTTTCAGAAAAAAGGTTTGCTGATCCTTTCTCTCAAATAGGTTATGTTTTGAAAACCGCCTTTAAAAAGAATGTGCGCATATATTTAGTATATGTAATGTATGTGTTCATATATGTGTATCTATGATCCTATTTTTTTCTTTACTATTTCGATTTGATGTTATTTATTCAGTTCCAATTAAACATCACTTTCCATAAATACAGGATACTATTCTTTTGCACAGCTTCACCCTCAAGGAATCTAGGATACAGGCTTCAAGTTTGAGCTCCATTATTTTTCCCTTTATCCCTTTCTTCATGGATGGTTCAAGCCTTGTCCTGAGGGCACCAGGCCTGCAAGACATTCCTGCTGCCCAGAGCCCTGCATCCTGCACTGCACTGCTCTCACACCATCTGGGTGATTTCTTGACAAAGGCCCTGCAGGGGTGAGGAGTTGTAAATCACTGCTTGGCATTTACAAAGGGTTAACAAAAGGGATGGAAATTCTATTAGCATTGCTTGAGGAGAACTGGCCAGCCCCCATCTTTCCTGTATGGAGATTTTGATAGCATAATGTCTCTATGAAATAGAAACAGGCCCAAAAGGCAGATAAAGAAGCAATGGTGAAGGTTAGAAAAAGCCAATAAAATTATTCTAAGAAATATGCAGACATTATGGCTGCTTCTTACATGGGAAAAGGGAAGAATGGAAAATCACAGAAGGTAGATGAATTAATGTATTGTTTACTGCTCTGGACATTAGGCTGCCATCCTTTTGACAAAATGATTTTGAAACATATTTAAGATTTGTCTGATATTTATCTTCTCAGACTTCATCGACACAGAGAATTTATTTGTAATTTGGTTTGTGAAACATTGAGACATAACAAAATATATTTTAAGATGCATGTTTTTACAGATAAGCATTTAAATTTTTATTCCTCCCTCCATTTTACAACCTTAATATCACTAATACAGTATCTGTGATTTGTGAAGATAATACAAAAAATTCTTATATAAATGGAATACTTTATAGAGACTTCATATAAGGCCTCTACTCTAACCTCTCTGGCCCAATAGAAGATACTCCTCATCAATATTCCTGTCAATATTTGTTGGGAACAGAAATGGTTGGGGTCCCATTAGGGAGTGGTGTTACAGTGGTGCTGGGCCCGGGACCCAGAATTACCTCAATCCTGCTTAGCTAGCCCAGCAAGACCTTCCCTACCACCTTCCCAAGGAAGGTACATAAGAGGCACAGAAAATAAAGAGATCTTTTATTATTCAATGGGGCTTTGGGCCTAAACCTCAAAGTTGAGCACAACTACAAGATGATCTAGACCACCTATCAGGCTCCATCCTCCTTTGGTTCAGAGGAGAGACAGAGCCCAGAGTCAAAGCAGGCTGAATGGCCTTCTGGATTCCATAGCCCCACAATCAAAAGGTTTTGTTTCGGACTTCCCTGGTGGCACAGTGGTTGAGAGTCCGCCTGCCAATGCAGGGGACACGGGTTCGTGCCCCGGTCCAGGAAGATCCCACATGCCGTGGAGTGGCTAGGCCCGTGAACCATGGCCACTGAGTCTGCGCGTCCAGAGCCTGTGCTCTGCAACGGGAGAGGCCACAACAGTGAGAGGCCCGCGTACCGCCAAAAAAAAAAAAAAAAAGGTTTTGTTTCCTATTTCAATTAGACAAAAGGCTGCACCCAATATTCATGTTAAATCCTGGCCCTAATCCCCACTTCTATGAACAAGGAAGAACACTCGAACAGAGAAAAAAGAGCCACCCAGATAAGGCCAAGCCTTATGGGTGGAGAGGGAGAGTGGGGAAAGGAGAGAAAGATCAAGTTCTTCTGAGCAGGCCCTTTACACACATACTCAAAGAGGCAGCAAAAGGTAATATTTGAATGCACGAGGAGCCCTGACTTTAGGAAACCATAATCTTTTAAAGAGGGCTGCTAGTGAACCTGCCCAGCCTTTATTCTTGAGGGAGGCATTATGCTTTTTATTCTGACAGTAAAAAAAAAATCTGCCCTCTGCCTTCTGTCCCAGAAGGAGACACTATTTCTACCTTCCAAGGCTGTTTGTTGAACAAACAGCCTTGATAGTCCAAAAGAAAAGCTGACACAAGATGTACAAAATGTAAGATATCCATGGATAATTGTCTTCCATTTATACATATGTCTGTATGTACACAAACACACAGACACACAGTATGTGCATTCTTCACATTCATAAAAGTTAATTTTTGCATACATTGTATCAATTTTAATATATTTTGTGACATGCTTTTTTCATGGACATTCTTCCCTGTCAGTATGCCTCATTCTTTTTAGCAACTACATAGTATTCCATAGTATTTATCTACCATGATTTATTAAAAGTTCTAAGCCACTTTCCTATGAATGAACTTGTAGATATTTCTCAATGTCTTACTATTACAAAAAATGCTGGGAAAAACAGCCTTTATACATATATATTTGTTCACATGTCTGAGTATTTCTGTAGACAAAATTAATAGAAATGGAATTACTAGATCAAAAACATATGCATTGAAAAATTTGAAGAATATGTACAAGTTGCCTCTATCAATTTATATTTTTCCAACAGTATATTAGAGTGTCCAAATACTGTTTTCCTATGTGTGTTGAAATACTTGTATAGCCCTACTAAGGATAAACCTATGGAAAGACATACGAACTGTTCCGAGACTGCGTTCATAAGTCCAATTTGTTCGTTATGTCCAACAAAGTTATCCTAGGTACCCAACTAACACAATCGGCTATATAGTACTGTACTGTAATAGGTTTATTATACTTTTCACACAAATAATACATAAAAAACAAACACAAGAATAAAGAAAACATTTTTAGTCTTATAGTACAGTACCTTGAAAAGTACATTAGTACAGTACAACAGCTGGCATCCAGGGGCTGGCATCGAGTGAACAGGCAAGAAGAGTTACTGACTGGAGGAGGGAGAGGATGTGGGAGATGGTGGAGCTGAGGGATCGTTAGCAACAGGAGACGGAGGGCAAGCTGCAGTTTCACTAACGCCTGACGTTGATGCACACGTTCTGGTTCCTTGCTGGATTCAAGTCTATCTACCCTCTTGAAAAAACGATCCAGTGGTGTCTGGGTAGTAGCTCTTTTTTTCTCGTCATAGATGACACAGTAGCACTGGATTGCATTCTGAACAGTTATTGCAACCTTCGTGTACCATCTATTCGCCTCACTCCACTTTCTCAATTATTTTCACTTTTGTTTCCATCATTATGGCTTGGCGCTTCTCAGCAGTACCAGCTACATCACTGCTGCTTTTACACTTGCTTCCAGACATCCTGGGCTTGGAATAAAGATACTGTACTGCTGTACTCTATACAGTACTGTACGGTAAAGTATACAAAGTCACAACCACTTGTAGAGGATGCACACACGTGACAATGTACACCAGACACGTGAACTGACTTACGTGATTGGACATACGAATGCACGTTTGAAAGTTCGTAACTTGAAGGTTCATGTGTAGGGGACTTGCTGTACTTTTGGTTTTATGTAATTTTGTCCTCTTTATCAAGTGTATCTCTATTCAAACCCTGGAAGCTTGCTTTTATTAGTTCCAACTTTAAATGATCAAGGTGAGGCATTTCAATACATGAGGAAGCTGTGGAAAAGTTATAATCAGAACTTCCAGTGCTAATTTCTCATATTTTTTTATTCCGTACTTCTGGCTTCCCCTGACACAAATAAGGAGTATGTGTGGTCCAGGAGGTCATATGTCAAAAGGAATGCAGTAACTTCCTACTGAAGCATTTCTAGAATGTATTTCGTCCCCCAAAGGCAGCTTTGCTATATAGCTTCATCACATTTTCCAAAATTGAGTTTCATGGCAGTGGACTTGCAACCAGGGACTTGAACTTCAAGTCAACTAGAACTTCAGGTTCCTTTTGTACTACTGCTATGGTTATCGTTGTGGTTGTTGTTGCTTTAACATAATCTACCACTTATCAAGGTTTCCCCAACCTGTTTATATATGCAATTGATTTTTTTCATCCTGAGTGAAGAACTTCATAGATATCCTTGCTAGATACAAATGCATCATGTTGCTAATTTTAGCTTATATTTCCAAATTCTCAAGATCTTTCTGACACTTGATTCTGTTATCTATTATATTCTCTGACCCTCCCATTTCTGCATTGTCCATACATTTAACAAATATGCATCTTTTCCATGAATTCATTTTCTATAATGTTGTACAGAATGCATCCAAACTCAAGCACATGTCTGTGCCACCAGCATCATGTCCAAAGGTGGACATCATTCTGTGTATGTCTGTCTTTCATAAGAAGAGTCGAGACCCTGAATTGAAATGAGTCTGATGTCACTAGCCCAGGCATGGAGTATGTGAGATGTCTGTGGCAGGAAGAAACGCTAATGGAAGGGAGAAAGCTGCTATTTTTCACACAGATCTATAGTTAAACAGGCCTCATGGGAAAGGTAGTAGAGAAGGACAGCATACAAATTCAATTAAATCCTCATAAAATGAGATGCCCTTAATTTATTTTTTCCTGAGCATCAGTGTAATGAATAATTAAAAATACCCTTTCTCATCTTAGATTTGCAGAAAGCAGTGAATTTCTCATATTCACTTGGCAGCTTTATTAGCTACTATTGTTCCTTTTTTTCAAAGAGGTCATCTGCCTGCTGAACTGTTTTTTTCTTTTTTATCATTTTGGTAATTAAGTTTTGATGCTTACATTTGCATGATTATGTTCAAAGCTCTCATGTCTAGTAAATGCATTGAATGCAGAAAAAAAAGGCAGAATGATAATATTGGATATGAGGGAAATGAGTACTTTAAATGCCCGTGTGTAATTTTGGTCTTAATTAAAGAACAGTCTTGAAGAACTTTAGGTATGAAACCATTTTATTTCATTTTTACCTAGAAATTTCCTATTTTCAAAGTGAATAAGGGACTTTTTTTCTCAATTAAGCTGTTATTGGGAAATTTGCTCTAGTGACAGTGAGAGGACCCAAGTTATGTTTTGAAATATTACAATTAGGTTAACCCCCTGGTGGTCATAGAAAAGCAGTGATCAAATTCGTAACACACTCAAGCTTGAGGCGGTAAGTCCATTACATCTGGATCCCCAAGGTCCTGAAGAATATTGTACTAGGCAATATCAGGAAGATAAGGCAATCCCAAACCTTTCAGTGAAAGAGGAGGAAGCACCACTATAAGAGAGGTCTGTTAAGCTCACGGATGTACTTACATGGCTAATCTTCAATGCCAGGACCTGCTTAAGAGGGCACCTCTTCTTGGCCAGTTGTTGCTCTTTGATGATTTCACTGCACGGTCCTATAGCACACCTAAAGTCCTGTTCAAAATAGAAAAAACAGCCCTTTGTTATTTCACTAAATTCATTCATATTTCAAGATGTAACATCAGTGTGACCAGTCTTCTTGTCCATCATGATCAAGTCTAGTATTGAAACAGCAGCAGAGCACACCACTGCCATTTTTCTTGCATGCAAAAAATAAATAACAAATATAATCCCACCTAGATAATTTTTCCTTTGTATTTCACATTCTTCTTTGACTCAGTTTTATTTCTCCCTCTCTTTCCTGTTTGAAATCACCAATTCTATGCAATGAGTACCTAATCAAAAACATTGTGGTAGTAGGAGGGAAATAACTATGACCTAAAAGTCATTTTTGTGTGTGTGGAGTAAATGGAACAGGTAACGGCAACAAGCATAATGTTCATTGCTTATAGATTTATTGACATCTATCATAAAATCACTAGCACTACAGGGCTGAAATGGACTTTATGTGTTTTTCTTCTCTTCTACAGTACTTAAACTTTTCTAACATATGTGACCTTATTAATTATAGAAGTTTCTCCCTTTTCTTCTGGACTTTGATTCCACAAAGTTGACTATGGCTTAATCACTCCTTCCCCAATAGTTTTAATAGTGCCTGGACAAAAACAGGTGCTCAGTGAACATTTGTTAATTGTCTTCTCCGTATAAGGTGGAGGAACTAAAATCCTGAAAGAATGATGTGATTTGCAGAGGCTTACACAGCTACTCAGAAGGGAAACCTATGTTGACTGAAAAAGAAAAGAAGATGCACAGCCTAAAAGTTGAGAATTATGTTTTATTTGGTGGACTTACTGAGGACTATGGTCCAGGGTACAGCCTCTCAGATAGCTCTAAGGGAGCTTCCAAAGAGGTAAGGGAGGAGCCAGGATATATAGTAGTTTTTGCTAAAACAAAACAAAACAAACAAAAAACCCCCCAAGACGTAGTTGAACATAAAAATATTACTGCTACACTTGCCGCAACTAGAGAAAGCCCATGCGCAGCAACAAAGACCCAATGCAGCCAAAAATAAATAAATTAAATAATAGATTTTTTAAAAAAGATTACTGCTAATCACAAAAACAGACATCTCAAATTAATGGTTTTTACTGCTTTTCTATGTATGGGAAGACGCAAGAGTCTGGGCTTATCGAAATCATTTCTTTGATATGCATCTTAACTATCTAGGTCCAGTATCCTGTTTTTCTCCATCCTGAATTCCCCTCAGGTGCACCATAGGGGGAGGCTGCAGTGATTGATGACTTTATGGCCCCAACATCCTTTGTTCTTTGTCCACACCTAGCTGAAACCCCAGGGCTCCTAGTAAAAATCTTGTGTTGTTTATTAACTATTTTGGATTTGAATCTTGCCTTGTTTCCTTGACTTGCCCTTGAGGACACAGACCATAGGTTGAACTTCTAGAACATTGTCTTTATTCCTCAACATACCCAATTCCAGTCCAAATGCCAGGTTCAGAGATAGCTCCAAAGGAGGTCTTTAAGAAAAACATATGGACTATTTGATTCTAAAAATTTTGTTGTTAAAAACTGCTTTATGAAAAAGAAATGATTTATAGTCACACCCAACCACTATACTGTAAATTGTCCACCCACCATTTTTCCTGCAAAAGTCTTCCAGATTCCTATAAATTGCAGGGCTATGTAGAAACTACAGGGTAACCATTTCTGTCTCCTGTTTGGTAGTTCATCCAAATGAAGATCTATGCCTTTAGTTGTCCACTTTAGATAGTTTTCGGTTCTTGGACATTGGGTAAGATAAAACCTTTATAGTAAAGATACCATGCAAGAATATATATCACTCCCCATCCCTCTAGCAAGAGTACAAAGGTAAACCACATGAACCTAAGGAACAAAGTCAACCATACAGACCTGCTAGATTTGATAGAATGGAGAGGAAAATTATCCATTTCCTTTATTGTGAATAACACCGTCTAGAATACGATCATTCTAAAATGTTAATGCTTACTCAGTGCCCTCATGTCTTGCCCTAATCCCCTATAGGAGCAAGTCTCTCTGACAGTGGGCAGTAGTTCAGTCACCACTAGGCATGGGGAATAAAACTGATAAACATGAGTCCCTCAGCCTTTATCCAGGGAAACAATAAATAACTTCAACAGATACATCGTTAACAGGCTGCCCAGCAAAAAAAAACTGAGCTCCCAATCAGGGATTTAAGTCCAAATATGCTTCAGTGTGTACCCAGAAGATGAAAAGCACAGACAAAAGAGAGAACCAAAATAAAACCACTAAGGGCCCCCCCAATTCAACAAGAGGCTTAGTACACAATAATCACATCAATCTGTTCAGGTCAAACACTAATACTTCTCTGCCCATGCAAGTCTTCTTAGGTGCAGCCAACAACTGTAGGCACTTATTTTAAAAGGAAGGTCTTAATGCAGGGGGTGGGGAGACAGTATGGAAAGAAAAAGACAAACATTCCTATGGCCAGCACTCCGTGATTTGTTTTATAGGACATAAATTTACGTCTTGTTTCTGAGAAATGTTTTTGGGCCATAAAGCTTTCAAAAATCTGGTATACCTAATTCAAAGCCTTTAAAATTTATGTTATAAAATTTATTACAGTGCCCTTATAAATCAGCACTTGGTAGTAACAAATTATCAGAACGTGCCATATATTAAAAAGATAAATGAGAATTAAATAGTAAAAAGAGAAGGTGTTTCAAATCAGACAGCCAAAGCACTAACTAATGGGAATATTTGTAAATGTGACAATAATTTACAGCAGGGCTCTTAGAGTGCGAAATCCCTCACAAGTTTTTGCATCAATCAGCTGGAACTTTTGGTCCATTGTTTATAAATCAAGAAGTTAATGAAGAGTCAGGGATCTGTAAATCCAGACACTAAATTAGAAGTTTGTAGTTTTTGATTTATAATAAATTACCTCAAGAATTACACATATAAACAAGCAGAAAAAGAAACTGCAATTAAAATCAGGAGGTTAACATTTAGAAATCAAAGTTGTAAATAAAAAGATTACCAATACCAACTCAATGAATTCTACAGCTCTGCATTTCATAAGACCATGACAGGGATGTATAGAGCAAAATTCCAACACTTAGTGACTTCAGTGAAATAATTACCTCGTTCTTTTTTTTTTTTTTTTTTTAGCATCTGTTTACCAAAGCTTTTATTCAGTGATAGGGAAAATCACATATATCAATAAGAACTAAGCATTTAAGAGAAGAAATTGGTTTCAAAGACCTTAAAGCCCTTTGGAAATATCCATTAATATACAACCGATATGCAATTGCAAATCATTATTCAACAAAGAGGTAACTGAAGAACTCACTCTGCTGAACTTGAAATAAAATCATATTGAAAAATTGAATAATTCAGACTTTTCAAGAATTGAAATGGGATTTTCTGTTTATTACTCTTTTTAGTATTCTAGTGTATTTCCCTTAAAGACATAAGACTGGGCTTCTCTGGTGGCGCAGTGGTTGAGCGTCCGCCTGCCGATTCAGGGGACACGGGTTTGTGCCCCGGTCCGGGAGGATCCTACATGCCCCGGAGCGGCTGCGCCCGTGAGCCATGGCCGCTGAGCTTGCGCGTTCGGAGCCTGTGCTCTGCAACGGGAAAGGCCACAGCAGTGAGAGGCCCGCGTACCGCAAAAAAAAAAAAAGACATAAGACTAAGTGTTCCTGACATTTGTCTAGAGAATTACCTCGTTCTTATCTGTTAATTTTAATAGGTTACAATTTTTTAAAAAACGGTATTGGGCTTCCCTGGTGGTGCAGTGGTTGGGAGTCCGCCTGCCGATGCAGGGGACACGGGTTCGTGCCCCAGTCCGGGAAGATCCCACATGCCGTGGAGCGGCTAGGCCCGTGAGCCATGGCCGCCGAGCCTGAGCGTCCGGAGCCTGTGCTCCGCAACGGGAGAGGCCACAACAGTGAGAGGCCCGAGTACAGCAAAAAAACAAAACAAAAACAAAAAAACGGTATTGACATTACAATACTTTTTTGCGCTACCAAAAAAGGATCCCCAAAACGGTTATATGGCAAATCTTAACCTGAAAAGAGGCTGTCTAGTTATACACATGAAGTTCAAAGATCTTCCTTTTCCATTCACACACACACACACACACACACACACACACACACGATCCCAGGTAAGGACAATTCTCTCTGCTTCTGCTTTGCCTCCTGACTTTGCCTCACAGTCGAATCCTAGAGAAGCACAGGCCAGTTCAGGGGCGGGTTGCTCAAGCCCCACGTGGTCGTTCGACACAAGCCATAGACAATGACACTGCAGCACGTGAGCTTGGGGGACCCTCACAGACCTCCTGTTTGTTTATCGCCAAATATCTCCTGAAAGGAGAGGGAAGACTCTCATCACAAAAGCACACGAGTGAAGGAGTGAAGCGGAATCAAGGGACATTAAGCAGCGCAGGGCTAAGGACCCCTGACAGGTGACTGACTCCGAGATGAGGTGGAACCTGGCATGTGTGCCTTGCTGTGGCTCTGCTCCAGAGAGACCCCGTTGCTGGGCTGTCTCCCTGGGGGTTACTCCCCCGTGGGAGAGCTGCGCCCAGTTGAGTTTCAGGGACTCATCCTGTCAAAGCTTCTCTCAGCCCTTTACCTCTACATCCCACCCTCCCCTGAGAGTCAAGTGCCTTATTCTCCCGGCTGCTCCGAGGCTGAGGTGAAATATCCTGCTTCCCCATCCGACTGCGGCATCCCTGCCTTCTGTCCTTTTCCCTCCAAGCCGCGTTAGTTAGTGTCTTACGATAAATGAAATCATTTACGCCCCACGTTTGAACGGTTGCTAATCTGTGACCCCATGTGGCTCACACCTTTCCCCGTGAATAGGGACCTTCAGGTGCTCTTCCCTAAGGGAGGCGATAATATGGGACTTCATAGAGGTAGCGGGGAGGGGTGATGAGTGGTGGGAGTTGGGGGCAGTTTCTGTTTGAAGGTATTTGGGAACGGGGATATGTGCCCTCGAATCACCCAGATGATACCTCATACACCACTGCTTACTACCCTGACTCACGTGGGATGAAATCAGATCTCAGCAGCCCACTGCATCGTGAGCACTCAGGACTTGTGTGGGGAGTGTCCACCCTTTTCCCTCCCCTGTTCTCACTGACTCATTATTCATGGATATGAACACCCTGGACTCCCCCACGTGCCTCTTGCACAAGGTCTGAAATCATAGCATCTCAAGGCAGACACGGTGGAGAATAGGGCTGGATATATCAGCCTCAGGTCTCCTGTTCTCACTCCTCACGGGAGATTGTGTCTGCCTCGACGTGTCCTTTGTTTTTCTTGGCTTCCCCAAATTCGCGTTTATGGACCGTGTGCTTGTATTGATTCCCCCGCCCTTCAGTTTGGCAGCTGTGCTGCTTTTCACAGCATGATATTGTTTGGGGGGAACCATGTGAAAATCTAAATGTCAGTTGTGTCCTCATCTCCCACTACAGATAGAACCACTCGTCCTATTATACCATGCAGATCCCTCAGGAGCCACCTAATATTATTTGTTAAATATTTTAAAGCACAAGCTAAAGACACAATGCATCTTCTTGCTTGATTAAAATGCATTGTGTTAGAGTGTATTTCAGAAATTGATGGAATGAAATTAAAGGGCACAGATCCTAAAACCTGGAGTTTGAAGGTAAGAGCCTTTCCTCACTTCATATTTACTCTCAGGTTTATTTAACATCAGTCCTAAAGTTAGATCTGATGTGGCACTTCAGACTCATTATACCCTTCTGCACTCTGCTTAGAATTTTAGAAAGCTGGGCATAGCAACAGATTATTGGGGTAGTAACAAAGTAGAAAATCAGAGTGAGTGGTGACATAAATTAGATATAGAAAATCCTCCAGCGCACTGTTCAAGCAGCTCCATTAGGCCCAATACAAACAAATAAAATCTATCAGATTGTATAACATGGTATTTTGCTTCAACAAGCATTTGATTATGTTTTGTCTATTGCTTGGAAGGAAAAAAAGAGCCATTAGTCAGGAGACAGATTCACACACACACATACACACACACACACACACGCACCAGTGTATAAAAATATATTGATTCCTACAAAGAATAAAATCTGGGATTTCTACTCCTCATGCTTTCATTTGTATAAAATAATGCTAGTTATAAAGTTCCAAACGCTTCAATGTATCCCCATTATTTATCAGCATTAAACATGTGTTACCCAAGTTGTAACTAGTCTGGTAGCACCTACTTCAAGAGGACTACCAAATCTACGTCACTGATAAAATTTTATTCTCTACAAGAAAATATGGTACTAGTTTCTAAACCAGTGTTTGTAAGTTTCAACCAGTCACCAAATAAAAATCAATGTTTTTCAGTTATTGTAGAGAAACTAGCTGATTTGCGAAATGGATACTCCTCTATCGGTGGATTTACCAGAGAGCATTTTGCAAGTAGAGATAGAAATAACAGCTGTTTAAATGAATAAACAATCAAACATATAAATGGCAGCTAGAACCTGTCACTCTGCACAAAGAACAACCAAGTCATGGTTTGAGGTCTCTGGGGGGTAAGTGCCATCTGCCCCTAGATCTACTGAAAGCCATTCTCTGCTCTTCTCCGTGCCCCAGGAGGCTGTGCCCTGCAGTGTGCATCACCTGGGCTCCCCTGCACTCTGGCTCCTGTTGGGTTTGGCCAGTGGGAGGCGTCAGCAGAACGTTGGAGGGCAGAAAGAGAGCAAGGTCACGGAGTTTATTTCTTTCACCTCTTCCTGGCTTGCACAGTTATGGCAGTGACAGTACTCCTCCACAGCTACAGCCCCTGCCCAGGGACGCTGCTGTCAAAACACCTTTTCCCTTCAGGTGTGGTAAAGGCTTCTGTTGCTGCAGGTCCCCGGGTGCCTCAGCAGCCCCCATGGGCTCCCTGACCCTGTCCACACCTCTGTAAATAGCCCTACAGATAAAGAAGCCACCTAAGAGTTCATCGTGTCAACCACTTTCCTTGTTTTTTAACACATGCAATTAGTCAAACATCATAGAGCTATTGTTAACTTAGGGTTAGAATTTGCCTCTGGAGCCCCAGTCTAGGCATTACCCAACATGACCCTCTACCATATTCCCATGTGGAAAGAGGCCAGGGGGCAGGGGTTATAGTAGTAAGAGTTAAAGCCATGGAACATCCATAATGAGAAAGGATGAAAAGGCAGGAAGAGCGAGGCATGGTCTGTGCACCTGCATCGGGGTCAACAGCACTGTACTGCAGGCTACACCCCTTAGATGCGGAGAAATGCAATCTTCCACGGAAAAGCGCTCATGCAGATTTCATGCCTCCTCCCACAAAGGTCAACTCAAAGTCCACCTTGTTTCTGAAGACTTCCTGGAACTGAAGCCACCGTACAAAATTAAATTGCCTTAGACTTTATTGCTCCTAATGTTGTTGTGAAGATCAAGTGAGATAATGCATACTGGAATGCTTTGTAGAAAGTGATAGATTTACAGTACCATTAATGAGAACCATCAATTAAAGATGAGAATCCTTACCTCTGAGATATGGTGTCTGTTTTGACATGAAAGGAAATGTGAAAAAGATGCTGCTGTCTTCACCTGTCATTAATACTTCTCAACTTTCCTCATAGGGCTCGCATGAAGGGGTTTGATGAAAAGTAAATAAACTGAAAGTGGCTTAGATTCTCATCAGAACGTTGGCTTCAATGTCTGTTTTCAGCTTGATTTATCCATCGTGACCACGGTCTGTAGTATTTAATTTTCCTTCAAATAACAGACTGAGGATGAGGTTGTCTCAGAAGACTCAGAGAGGGCCTATATAACGCGCAGGGACAGAGACTTTCTGACTGTTGAATTCCAGAGCATAGCTACAGCCTTGGCTGAGTTACCAATGTTGGATGGATTACGTCATTTCCAGCAGAATTTTGACAGCCCTCCAATAAAAGGTCCCCCACAGAAAAATGAGGAGTTACTAAATCATATTTCAGGGAATCACTTGACTCAGAACTGGCAGAGTCAGCTCTAAGAGAAAGAAAACAGGAGATCTTCCCCTGAGCTGGACTTCATACAAAAGCAGCCAGCGAGAACTTGGAAACTCTGCCTCACGAAGAGTGTGTGGCTTCCACAGCCTGATAGAGATGCCCGGGTCCCTCAAACCAGTAACACCGTACAGTCCCCAGCGCTCAGGCATCGCTTTCCATCTGAGCTGAGGACCCTGAAGCAACTTAGAGAAACAGTCTGTGCGGTGGAGAAGGAAGCCCCAGATTCAATGAAGTTCAGTTCCCCCTCTAGAGCCTCAAGACGAAATACAGGCTGCAGAGGCAGCCGACTCATTATCCCCTATTTACCCTGAGGAAATTCTGCCAGTTCACTGGGCGCAAGTGGATGCAGAATCATCTGCAAGGTGCTCTCAGGAAACAGATTTTTACGTGGAAGACAAAGTCCTTTCCCTCGAGTACCTGCCCCCGAAACACCAGGCACCACTCTGCAGAGAGGGCTCTGCCAGGCAGCTCCTAGAGAGAAAGCAGGCACTGCAGTTCCTGCCTGCAGGCCAAGGTGGGCACCGCATATGCTCAGCTGCTACAGCAACTGGACAGACACTCACTGTGACCCGTGGGACAAGCCTGTGTGTTTTCATCTACATAAAGCTGCAGACCAGCCTGTGTGTTTTCAGCTACATAAAGCTGCAGCAATGTCAGCATGTTTGGAAGAAAGCTGTCAACATACTTCTGACTTAGAAAAGACCCCAAAAAGCAATTTACTTTTATTAAAAGGCCACCAAACTGCAACACTGATTCTGACTTGAATAAGGAAGTAGACCAATTTAGTTCAGAGGTGGGCTTTTAGGGAAGTCAATCTTCGTTTAACCTGTGTTGCTGGTATGTGTCAATGAGCTCTCTCAAGTCCGGCCTGGGCGCTAGTTATTGGAATAAAGGCTACAGGTTATAATTTAGGGAAACATTTGCCTTTGGAGCGACAAAGAGCAAGTGAATTTTACAGGCTGTTAGAGGAAGCCTATCCCAGACCATTTGGTCATTTGCCTGCTGACCATATGGTAACCTTTTGTCGTTTTTAGAAGGGCTAGGTCAGGGACCTTAGCGGGCCCCCCACCTGGACGAATTCTTCCCAGGAGCTTGACACCATTAGAATATATCTGACCTCAGGGTCTAAGTTGAAATCACCAGATCTGGAGAAGCACTTCCTAAAGGGCTTGCCCTGCAGGGTTTCAAGTCAGGCAACGCTGTTGCCTACACCCCCTGTGTGCCACCTCTACTCTTTTCATTGACAATAAAACTCTGAAAAGGGCTATCTGGACTCTGGCTGCATCTCTCCTCAGCTTGCCTTGTGATAAGTGCCCTGCCATACACAAGTCTGTTACTGCCCTGTAAAAGTGACACCGTGATTCTGTTTATGAATGTGTCTTCCCAGTGAGAATTCCAGTTCTTTGAAGGAATGTGTGTTTAACTGTAACACCAGATGTAGCACATAGAAAAACAAAATATGCAAGGAAGGAAGGAAGAAAAAGAGGGAGGGAAAAATTACAGAACTATTAGTAATAACAATTGTCACCATTTATTGAATCCTTACTATACAATAGGAATGATCTTACTTGCTTTATAAATATTTTCTCATGAAAGTCTCAGGGAAACTCTGTTATTAACTCTCTTTTGCAGTAGCGAAAACTGAGCTCAAGAGTTAAACTTTCCTCAACTCACAGAAATGAAAACTGGTGAAATCTACATCTGAAGTCAGTTATTTTTTTTTTTTTAAGCTGAGTTGGGTCTTTGTTGCTGGGCGCCGGCTTTCTCTAGTTGCGGTGAGCGGGGGCTACTCTTTGTTGCGGTGTGTGGGCTTCTTATTGCGGTGGTTTCTCTTGCTGCAGAGAACAGGCTCTAGGCACACAGGTTTCAGTAGTTGCAGCATTCAGGCTCAGTAGTTGTGTCACGCGGGCCCTAGAACGTGCAGGCTTCGGTAGTTGTGGTGCCGCAACCAGGAAAGTCCCTGAAGTCAGTTTGAAGTAATTCCAATTCCTGTGTTCTTATCTACCAAGCCCAGAAAATACCAGAGCCCAGAGAATTTGAGAATCTTACCTGATCCCATACCTAGTTAGTGGGAGAGTAAAGGAAGACTCCTGGTTCTAGCAGTTAGGAACTCTTTGAAATTTTGTTCTTTAATTGTTTCACAGATCACAAGAAAAAGATTGTGCTCTGGACCTCAGGAACCATTGGAAACTACAGACTTGAACCAAGGCTGAGAAAGTCAGTAGGAGGGTTCATCTCACTTCTTGGTTGCTCTGCAACATCTGCTTCATTCCTGCTTGAAGTTGAGTGTCCTCTGCTTTTCAGTTAAATCCTGGAAAAATAGCTGTCTCACAGTCTGGAGAAATTTAAAAATCTGGAAAGTGGGACTTTAAAAGAACAAAATTGACAACACGGGACTTCCCTGGTGGTGCAGTGGTTAAGAATCCGCCTGCCAATGCGGGGGACAAGGGTTTGAGCCCTGGTCCGGGAAGATCCCACATGCTGCAGAGCAACTAAGCCCATGCGCCACAACTACTGATCCTGCGCTCTAGAGCCTGTGAGCCACAACTACTGAGCCCGCATGCCACAACTACGGAGCCCATGAGCCACAACTACTGAAGCCCACATGCCTAGATCCCATGCTCCACAACAAGAGAAGCCACCGTAATGAGAAGCCTGTGCACCGCAATGAAGAGTAGCCCCTGCTCGCTGCAACTAAAGAAAGCCTGCGTGCAGCAACGAAGACCCAATGCAGCCAAAAATTAAAAATAAATAAATAAATAAAATGAAATAGAAGGAATATATACTCATGATAGATAATGAATACAGCATACAAATTTGCTACTCTTTAAACTCACAAAAATAGATTTTACTTACATAATATATATTTTAAAATTGAACTGTGTCCTGTAGTCTCATAAGTATTCATTACCTTAAAAATAATGCCTTCTGATGGATTGGACAGTGAAGTTGTGTTGATCAACCCATTTATAATCTAAATAATGGAGGAAAACTTTGCAGTTTTGTCCTTTTCTATAAAAAGCCGACATGCATATCTTCCCCAGATACACACACGCCCAGGTTGCATCTTAGGAAATTCCAGAAAGCCCGGGTTTCATCTGACATTTAGATACCTAATTTATCATAGCACACCCTGAAAATTAAGTGCATTGCCATTTAATTGATGTGAGGTTACTGGGACCTGTAAAATGGAAAGGATCTTTTCAATGATTGACCAGGTCAATCTGGTCTTTCCTTTATAGAACATTTCTTCATTTACAATTTTCAAAGGAACAGGATTCTAAGGTGCTCCAGATGATTGGTTTAAAACTTCACCAAGGCTTGTCAAAAGAACGAAGTAAAGGCAAAGAACAAAGTGAAGGGATCCAAAGATGAAGAAAACAAATTCCTAGGGCCAACTCCAGTGTAGGAGATGAGAATCTTATTCCATGAGTACAGAAGGGTCTCATCATGTTCATGAGTGCCAGGAGTTCAGCTAAGAAGTTCCTGGGTTCCTCAGATCCTGGGGCCCAGCGGCGGTCATTACAAAGGAGACCTGCCTGGGCACTATACTGTGAGGAAGCACACATCCTCAGTACCGTGACCCCCAGGAGCACTGGGAAGTGCACGGCATATGTGCATAAGTGGTTCACTTCCCTTGCTAGGTCAGGGAGTCCAGGCCTCCTTATGTGCAGACCTGTGCTTTTCTGTAGCCTCAGGATTATCTCAAAGACTAGTTTTTCTAGGAAGTGCTTGGGTCATCAGAATGAGGCACTGAAGGAAGTCCTCTGGCATAAAAGGAAAGAGAAACTGGCTTTATTGGGGCTACAGTATTGCTCATTGTCAAGAACGCATCCAGCGAGGAGACATCCCAACAAGAAATGAGCTTCGGGTCTCTTGGCCCTGGCTCCCTGGGGTCCACCTCCATGCCGGTCTTCCTGAGAGAGACAGGCTGGCAACTGAGCATAGACACAGGAGGAAAGAACTGGACTCTTGCAGCACACTTGTTATGATTATATTTGTTCTCCCTCCAAAATAGACTTTTATGGTATTAATTAGTACAGACAACTTTTTAAGACATTCTTTTTCTGGCAAAGGACAGAGAAATTCTCAAGCAATATATAGCAGAATGCCGTGCTAACTCAAGGTAATTCTTAAGTCCAGCCTCTCTCTCTCTTTTCTCCTGGGAAATGTGTTTTTCCACAAGCTACTCTTGGTTCTCTTCGGACCATTCCATTTCTATTTTCTTTTCTGAAACAACTGGTATTCTCTATTTGCTCATGGGTTTTCTTCCCTCTTAAATTTAACATGACCTTTACAAAATTCACTCTCTTCTGTGGTCAGTGTCATGCAGTGATTAAGAGAAGAGGCTCTGGGAGACTTCCCTGGTGGTGCAGTGGTTAGGAATCCACCTGTCAGACGTAGAGAATGGACTTGAGGATATGGGGAGGGGGAAGGGTAAGCTGGGACAAAGTGAGAGAGTGGCATAGACTTATAAATACTACAAAATTTAAAATAGATAGCTAGTGAAAAGCAGCCACATAGCACAGGGAGATCAGCTCGGTGTTTTGTGACCACCTACAGGGGTGGGTTAGGGAGGGTGGGAGGAAGACACAAGAGGGAGGATATATGGGGATATATGTGTATATATAGCTGATTCACTTTGTTATAAAGCAGAAACTAACACACCATTGTAAAGCAATTATACTCTAATAAAGATGTTAAAAAAAAAAGAATCCACCTGCCAATGCAGGGGACACGGGTTCGATCCCTGGTCCAGGAAGATCCCACATGCCACAGAGCAACTAAGCCCGTGCGCCACAAGTACTGAGCCTGCTCTCTAGAGCCCACAAGCCACAACTACTGAAGCCCGTGCGCCTAAAGTCCGTGCTCCGCAACAAGAGAAACCACCACAATGAAAAGCCCGCACACCGCAACAAAGAGTAGCCCCCCCTCACCGCAATTAGAGAAAGGCCACACGCAGCAACGAAGACCCCAACACAGCCAAAAAGTAAATAAATAAAATAAATTTTAAAAAATAAAAAAGAGACGAGTCTCTGGAAACATATGGACCTCAGCTTCAATCATGACCCCACGAGTTACTGCATAATCAAGTAATTTACCTTCCCTGGGCCTGCAAATTAAGACTAGTGCCTGGGTCATAGAGCTATTATAGGGATTTAAAAGATAGCCCATGAAATGTGCTAGATAGTCTCAGTCACATAGTAGGGACTCGGTAAATGTTAGCTTTTTACATTCTCACTTCATCCCTTCAGTTTCTGCCACCAGTTCTGATTGATAAATTATTTTCTGACTCTCTGTGTTCAAATTCTTGAGAAAGAAAATCAGGTTGGCATAACTGTCCTATCAAACCACACAGCTACAGGGCTGTCCATGGATTAATGAGTCTCCAGTCAGATGCCCTCTCCTGACAGCCTCACCATGGCCTGGACATGAGTTTAGGTTATAAAACCTGCCTATCAAAGAAGCAAAGGCTATGAGGGAAGCAGTTTCCTGAAGGAGAGGCAGGGCTGATTGGTATTGATCAGCATCCTGGAAAGAAAGTATTTATAAATGCAGGTTTTCACAATATTGTACCAATGTTTCTTTATATCAGAAATAATCATGGTAAATGCTTGTTATTGGTTTTGATGAGTTTGGCTGGTAGTATACACCTGCGTTTTACTTAAGCCTATTTACTTTGAGAATTTCTGTTGTACTTTAAGATCATCAATACAATGATAATAATTCAAAGCCAATTCTAGAAATACAAAGTAAAATTTTTTCTATGAAACTGTCTTCATAGCAATCAGCGTCTGACATGGCAGTGGGCAGAATTAACGTGAACTGTGTCTGCCATTGCCTGTGTGGTGAACATCTTCCTGAAGGTAAAGGGGCTTCAAGTAGCAGGTAGGCATGCCAAAAAACATCCACATGAACCTCCTAGAAAGGGGCATGAGAGCTCAAACTCAAATGAAACCATCTGTGCAGAGAGGTCTGTGGAGCTGATGAGTATGTTATTTACAGGCCAATTCTGTGAGGTGTGCTGGCTGAGTAATTAGGACAATTGCTACTCTGGCCTTTAGCCCCTGCTCTGACTCAGCTTACACAATTTATCTACCCAAACAGACCAGTTCTCCACCACTCTTCTGACCAAGCACAGTGCTGTCTATTCTAGGGCATAACTTTATTGCCAAACTTTATTGTCTACTTTGGTACAATGATTTATTTCTTCTTAGTTCATTTTAAAACTATGAGGAGGGCTTCCCCGGCAGCGCAGTGGTTGAGAGTCTGCCTGCCGATGCAGGGGACACGGGTTCGTGCCCCGGTCCGGGAAGATCCCACATGCCGCAGAGCGGCTGGGCCCGTGAGCCATGGCCGCTGAGCCTGCGCGTCCGGAGCCTGTGCTCCGCAACGGGAGAGGCCACAACAGTGAGAGGCCCGTGTACCACAAAAAAAAAAAAAAAAAAAAAGAAAACAAGCTATGAGGAGATAACTTTTGTAACTCATTTGTTAAAGACAACAAGACACGGGTGAATTCATTCATTCACCCATTCATTTAACAAATGTTTTCCAAGGACCTACTTATGGTAGACCTTGTTTCAAGTGCTTGAGATACATCAATGAACAAAACAAAACAAAAAAATCCTACCATAATAGAGCTTACCTTCTATGCAGATAGAAAATAAACAAGATAGGGACTTCCCTGGCAGTCCAGTGGTTAAGACTCTGTGCTTCCACTGCAGGGGGCATGAGTTCGATCCCTGGTTGGGGAACTAAGATCCTGCATGCCGCACGGCCAAAAATAAAATAAAATAATAAAAGTAAAATAAAGTAAATAAAATAAACAAGATAAGTAAGTAAAATATAGGGTATGATGGAGAGTGATAGAGATTGGATTTTTTTTTTTTAAAGAGCAGCAAAGAAAGAAATACTTTCTTTCCTTTCAAGGTGGAGGGGTAGATATAACATTAGTAAGACTGGGAAAACACTGCATGCAGAAGGAAAATCTCTCACATGGACAAATTCTTCTACAGGTAACGACTCCCCAGTGGCCTATAGCCACAGGTAGAACAGAAGTTGAGGACCTCAAACCAGCCAAATCCACCAGAGAGGGACTGAATTCTACTGAAGATCAGAGGATATGTTAGGTAAGGTCATAAGGCAAATAAAAGCGAGAAATAGATCTAGAAACCTGGTAATCAGAAGAGGAGGAAATATCAGGCATGTACTGAAGATAAGGCCAGACATAAGAGAGGACAAACTGAAGACAGTCTCCTATTAGGAGCTCAGAGGTAGGTAGGGGTAATCGGGAACCAGATCCCCAAACAGGATCTCAGTAATAGGGGACAGAACTCAGCCAAAGAACTTGAGAAGCAGATGTGGAACAACTCAGCCAAGCTAACCTTAACTCTAAATCAACGTTCACCCTCAACTAGGAGCTTTGAAAAATGTCTTGGGGCAGAAGTCACTTCATTCTGTCTCGGCCTGCAGGTAAAAGGAAGGGAGGGTGGCTATGATAGTAATTTCAGGGATACTTCTGAAAGTTCTTCACAACCGGTGTTACAGTGTAGTGTCCAAGCAGAATGGAGACAGGTCCTAATGCTGAAGAGGGTCCTGCAAGGCAGTTCCAGGTGTGCCACCTTAGTTGCTGAATGGATCATATGGTAGTGAGGGGGGATGTCTAGGGCAATGACAAAGAGGACGTCTGGGAGCTCAGTGAAGTGGCTGATAATCAGCTAGTACTCAAACACCTCAATATATTGATATAATTTGCCCACCTCTCAGGTATTAGCTCCTAAATCCAAGATCCTTGAGGAAGAGCTTTGATGACAAAAAGTAGCTTTGTCCATTCATAGCATTTTGGTCCATGTGAAGAGTGCAGTGTAGTCATTACAACACAGAGTTCTGGCCAAGCCATTTGCAGGCTGTGTCTCTGGCACTTTGCTTATTCTCTCCAGGCTCTGGATCTGCAGTCATGAAATGGGATGATGACACCTACCTCGCAAGGGTGTTGTGAACATCAAAGGGATGGGAAAATGTGCAGAGTAGTGACTAGCACATAGAAACTGTGCAGTAATCACTGGAATAACCTTGCACTAGAAGGGACCTAGATGAGGTCTCGGCCAGTTCCCTGGTGTATATGAGAAACCTGACATCCTGGGATGTTGTCATTTCCTTGTGGTCACCCAGTAGTTTAATCACAAGCTCAGAAGAGGAACACAGGTTTCCTGCCTCCCAGTTGCATGCTTTTCATTCTACGTTACACTGTAACTCTTTTACCCTTTTACAAATAATGTACTGGAGCTTTGCCCCTGTGCTGCACCAATAAGATATGCATTCATGTTACTGGGTTGGCCAAAGTTCGTCTGGGTATTCTGTAAGAGGTTATGGAAAACCCAAACGAACTTTTTGGCCAACCCAATAGTAACTTTTTGCTGTAGAACGTGTAGTAGGGAAGAGGGAAAAGTAAACATAAAATGAGATTTTATGCATAAAGCATAAAACCTATAGAGGTATGCTTAATGAAGGGCCTTGGAGTGTGGCGATGGGGATTCCAATGAAAATAGCACACATTTATATATAGGCTACGAACTCATTCTTTCCAGAACGATTAGTCAGCATGATGCCATCTATTTATTGTCCTCACAGATACTTCCCAGTTATTCTCTAAGCTGACTCTCCAGAAACTCAGGTAGGGGAATATATTCTGACAGAACACAGACGATCTTGCCCTGGGAACCACTGCCACTAAGTCTCCCGTGAATCTGCATTTCTCTCTCTCTCTGGCAGCTTCAAGACAATGTTTAGAAGCAGCGACGTTAAGTAAATAGCCACAGCATGGAGAGTTCTTTCACCAGATTAGCATGACCCCTGACAGCTGGGGACAGCAAACTCACATTTAAAGAACACTGCCAAATGTGTCACCCTACTCCCTGCTTTCCCTTTAATTACCCCACACCAGTAAATGGGTTTGTGTGTGGAGACAGCAAAGGAGACAAGCATGAGGTCTGGATTTTAGCTGCCCCCCTTCCCTGTCTCCTCCCCCATCTTCAGATCTAGAAAAGAGCAGCTCCACTGATGGAACTTGAGATGTGCTTCCATGGTTCACTGGTGTCTGGGTTTGTGTGTGTATGTGATTTTTCCATAGACACAGCCCTTAACAGTTACTAAGGCAGCAGAACATGTGCTACCTTCCAAGAAGCAGAAGACTCAGTCACAATCTGTCAGAAAACAACTGTTTGCCAAGGAACTCTCCCAGAAGCACTAACCTTAGTTTAATACGTTATTGATTTTCTGAACTGTTAAGTATGGTTTATAATGGCAATAACCTACACGATACCACTCATTACATCAGTTAATACCTAGTTTATTAGAACGTTAACTTTCGCCACAGGCAATTAACCGACAAACTGATTTTGTGTGTGTGTGTGTGTGTGTGTGTGAGAAAGAGAGAGAGAGACTTATAATGAGAAATTTCCAAGTGAACATTAGTTAAGTATTTTTAAATGGCTGTGGGAGCTTGACAGTGTAGCCCAAACTCATCTTACCTTTTCTTCCTAGAAACAACAGGCCAGTACTATGGAAGTATGAACCCCCCCCCCGAACATTAGTGAGCTAATTCACAATTAGCCATGGGAAAATCATGTACATAATTGATTAAGTGTCACTATTAACGGAAAGATGTGTGTGTGTGTATACATATACATGTAGAGAACTTGGGAATAGGATAAGGAAGAGTTCTAAACTATTAAATGCTGCCCCATCATTGGTGCAACGTAAGAGTCACGTTTATTCCTTTATAGGGATGTAGCATGACATATGGAAAGTTCTTTATATTTTATTGTATTCTCAACCTAGTATATTTCTATGAAATAATATTGTCTACCTATCTCTACTCATATAACAATTTTTTTCCCTAAAGCTCATATAAACAAATATGTGCCTGAAAAAGATGCCTTGATATCTTTGTTTATTTTAAGTTTAAAAACTGGTGTTTGGAGGAAACAAGACTTCCAGAATGTTAAAGAGATTGGCAAACCTCTACCTGACACACAATAGTACTACTGAACAAATTGTCAAAACACTCATTTTACTGTTGTTTGGAAATTAACCAAAGGCATACAACAATCTGAGAAGCATTTGGTTATGCTCAAAAAACTGCTGAAATTCGGGCTTCAGGTACAAGCAGTGTCAACCTATGACATTTTCACCTGTACCTGCTCCCTGTGTTCCCCTACCTCTCACTAAGCTCATCCTGGATGGCAGTTCTACTAAGGTGGACAAGCCATAAAAATCAGGAGCTTCACTGCCAGTTGAGGCTGATCTAATTTGGTAACCCACTTGCAGGGACTTTGTCAAAAACAATAGCTATCTTGGTGACAAACAATCAGGGAAAGCTAACATCACAGCTGTGATACTGGATGAAGCAATTTACCATACAACCCAGCAATTTCACTCCTAAGTATCTACCCAAAAGAGGTGAACACATAGGTCCACACACAGACTTGTACACAAGTCTTCACAGCAGCATTATATATAATAGTCAAAAAACTAAAAATAACCCGAATGTCCATCAGTTGATGAATGGATAAACAAAATGTGGTATACACATAAAACAGAATATAATTCAGCAATATAAAAGAAGGAACTACTGGTACATGCTACAGCATAGATGAATCTTTTTAAAAATAGCTAAGTGAAAGAAGCCAGTAAAAAAAAGACCACATATTGTATTATTTCACTTATGTGGAATGTCCAGAAAAGACAAATCTATAGAAACAGAAAACAGATTAGTCATTGCCAAGGACTGGAGGTAGCACTGTAGAGTGAACTTAAAAGAGCAAGTGGGATCATTTTAGATTGTGATTATGGTTGCACAGCTCTATAATTTACAAAAAAAAATTTAATTGTACATTTAAAATGGGTGAATTGTATATAAGTGTACCTCAATAAAGCTGTTAAAAATTGGTGTATGATAGAGTATGAAAATATGGGTAAGAATACTAGCACTGACATAGAATAATCATTAGCTCTATTGTAATAATCTAACTTCTCTTGAAGTATGAAGTGTCTTGAAAAAGCATTGTAAGATTCTAAGTTTTATAAAGCAAGTCTCTTACTGCTTCATAATATACTAAAATAGAAAATTCTGAGCACTCCATTATTTCCCTTGGTGTATCTTAAGAAATTTTCCCATTCAATAAAGAAGATGTGGCACATATATACAATGGAACGTTACTCAGCCATAAAAAGAAACGAAATTGAGTTATTTGCAGTGAGGTGGATGGACCTAGAGTCTGTCATACAGAGTGAAGTAAGTGAGAAAGAGAAAAACAAATACCGTATGCTAACACATATATATGGAATCTAAAAAAAAAAAATGGTTCTGACGAACCTAGGGTCAGGACAGGAATAAAGACGCAGACACAGAGAATGGACTTGAGGACATGGTGGGGAGGGGGAAGCTGGGACGAAGTGAGAGAGTAGCATTGACAAATATACAATACCAAATATAAAATAGATAGCTAGTGGGAAGCAGCCGCATAGCACAGGGAGATCAGCTCGGTGCTTTGTGACCACCTAGAGGGGTGGGATAGGGAGGGTGGGAGGGAGACACAAGAGGGAGGGGATATGGGGATATATGTATACATATAGCTGATTCACTTCGTTCTGCAGCAGAAACTAACACAACATTGTAAAGCAATTATACTCCAATAAAGATGTAAAAGAAAAAAGAAATTTTCTGATTCAGAAATGGTCTCATAAATCATGATAAAAATAATTTCAGATAGTTATAGGAGAATCTACTCTGAAATTACAAGATGTGTAATTACATAAACTACATACAGGATGTAGGAAAAAATACAGGATTTGCTCCATATTACACTTATTGAAAGAGAGAAAAATAATTGCTAATAATTTACTTTGGCATTAGCTTCGCATTAGGCAATGCACTGAACAAAAGAATGAATACTATTTCAGATAGAATCTACCAAGTTCTTCTGAGATTAATGTAATTGTCAATTTCTAAACTAATTGAGGAACCTGAGATCATTGTCCTTATGTTCCTTTATAGAGTTTCTTTGCTAGAGATTGATCAGACACTCAGTTTAATTTTGTCAGAACAACAGCAACTCAATAAAATAGTCATTTTGGGGCTTCCCTGGTGGCGCAGTGGTTGAGAGTCCGCCTGTCGATGCAGGGGACACGGGTTCGTGCCCCAGTCTGGGAAGATCCCACATGCTGCGGAGCGGCTGGGCCCATGAGCCATGGCCGCTGAGCCTGCGCGTCCGGAGACTGTGCTCTGCAACGGGAGAGGCCACAACAGTGACAGGCCCGCGTACAGCAAAAAAAAATAATAATAATCATTTTGTGCTGAAAAGATTTTTCCTACAAAGTAGAAGATAAAATTATGGCCAATACGCTTTCTCTTTATTTAAATTTAAAATGTTGGAAGAGCCATTTCTACCTATGAAAGTTATATAACATATAGGTATATATACACATATGTATATATTTAAGTAAATAGTATTACCTAATGTTGATGGAGATATGGGAAATTTGATAATACCATATCATGCTGGTGACATTGCCAAATGGAAAACAATTTGTCAGTGTGAATCTTGAAACATAAAAATCTTCATGCCTGTACCTAGCAATTCTCTTTCAGAGAATCTATCCAAATATCCTGCTACTTGGGCACTGCTTCAATAGGTACAACCTTTTGGGGGTTTAGGGTATGTGTGGATAGGAGAAAGCACAATCTGACTCAAAGAATGTTAAATATTTGCTAATTTCAAAGTGCCTGCCTGCATCGTGATAAAAGAATTGACAAAGGCTAATGTAGCTTAAATCTCTTTTCCTCTCTGATGTATTTTCCACAAAGCCCTCCCAATTCAGCTTCATTGCTGTGTCAATCATACCCCATGTGAATTAATAGAGATATTACCAAAAGATCTGGGCAGAATGAGTCTGGAATTGTGGCTCTCAAAGCTAATGTAGAAAGAATTGTCACTTTGGTCCCATTTTGTAACGTTTTACCTTTAAAGCTTTTGGCACCTTGTGACCTACAATACCTGCCATTGAGCATGTGCAGAGTCCTCATTTGGGTCCCCAAGCTTCTGATAGCTTTGTACCAAGCATATCATTTATGTAACAGGATAAATGCAATTCTTCCTGTAGGCTCAGAAAGAGGCCACAAAGGCTGAGAAGAGAGCAATTGTTGCCTGGTAACTGCAGGATCTAAGCCAAGGGGCTGGCTCATCTATGTAGGATTTGCAAACGGGGCGGGGTGGGGGGGGGTGGGGGGGTGGGGGGGGTGGCCCAATGCTGGGTCTTCCAGCATTAACAGATCACCCACCTCCAGATCAGATAAGAGGGTGAGATTAAAAAGTCAAGATATTTAATTTCATTTTTGTTGGTTTGTTTTGGTTTTGTTTTGTTTTATATTTCTTACTGAATTGCTGTAGCAAAAAGAGATGTGCATGTATTATAAGTGTGCAGCTCAATAAAATCTTATAAACTAAATTTACCCATAACACTAGAACCAGATCAGGAAACAGAACATTACCAACTCCACAGACTCCTCCCTCAAGCTTCTTCCAGCCAATCACCCCACTATTTTTGACCTCTAACATAACATGGAATAACCTGGCCTATATTAAGAATTTTATATAAATGGTGTCATAAACTATATACTCTTGTGCCTGGCACATCTGTTCAGTATTGCGTTTTTGATATATTGGTGTGTATAGTTGTAGAATGACCATCCTCAATGCTGTATAGCATTCCATTGTGTGAATATACCACCATTTATTTTTCCATTCTATTATTGATGGTCAATTAGGCAATTTTCAATTTGGGGCTATTACAAATAGGGCTTCTACTAACATACCTTTGTTGAACATATACGTGCATGTCTGTTAGATATATGCCTAAAGAGTGGAATTGCTAGGTCAAAGAGAATAAATATGTTTAGCTATAGTATATAATGTCAAAGCATTTTCTAGTTATTATATCAATTTATACTCCCACCTGTACCTCTAGTATATGAGAGTTCCAGATGCTCCACATCCTCACTAACATGTAGTATTTTCTTTTTCATTTTAGCTATTCTGTAGGTGATGTAGAAGTGCACAGTAGTGAGGATTTATTTCAAGAAAGATTTAATTGCACTGTGCTTTACCTCCTCAACTCAAATGAGAGGAGCTTTGGGATCTATTAGAAAATCTTCAAATGTGTTTCCAAGCTTGAGGAACAAAAGGACAAGCATCTGACTTGTGCTTATGAATTTTAAAGGCAAGACCTATGGCTGGTACCACCCCTTGCTCTTGGCAGAGTGGAGAGGGCTGACCACAGAGCCGGCTCCTTTTTCAAAAAAGTAGGGAAGAGGTGCAGGTTTCCTGGGGATCAAATATGACCTTGAAAAAGGGATCCAATCTGGGTCTTCTTAGCATTTACTCCAACCCAGAGGACTGGTTGGAATACCTAGGACCCCAATTATAAACAGCTGAAAGCCAAGATGCCAAAGGTAAAGTTCTGTACAGTCAGCCAGAGAAAAGGCATTCCCCTAACCAAGGAGTTGAAGTGGGAGGTCTCCAATTGGAAAATTGCTAAGGACCCCATAAATGCACCCTGTGGGAAGGAAAGAGGTATTATTGGAAAAATACTGTCACCAGAGTACCCCAACACCTCATTCCAAATGAACCAACCACTTAAACTTGCGCCATTTTCACCATTGCCCTGGGGTCAGCCATGTAGTAATTAGCAAACAACTAAGAGAAGAAGTTAGTTCCTGTCCTTTTCCTGCTGCAGGATTCCAGTACTGGAGGAGGTCTGTGCTTAGGAAGGAGAAAAGTGTAACTGAATAAGTTTGGCATTTGAAATAACACTAGACTAGACTGGAGTTAAGTCATTACATGATGAACTTGTCAGTGCTTTAAAGAGATTTAAATATTTTTTACTGGTTAAGAGGGACTGGAAAAACCAGGGGGCATGTCAAGGATTTCATCCAGGGGCAGACAGAGAACTGACCCAGAGTAAGAATTAAAAGGAGGAGGATGAGAAAGAATAAGGAAGAATTTCATATAATACAGGGGATTGACTTAATGTTTAAAAAAACAAAAAACTCTGATAACCTCAATGTTGATCCTCCCGATGATATTCAGTCTTTCACAGGCACAGTTTATAGGCAAGCAATAAGCAGCAAGATGTTTGAAGTTTACGTGAAAAGTGCTACAGTGCATTTAAAGACAAACCAACCTCAACTACTACCTAAGCATGTGCTTTAGAAAAAAGGCAAAATCATTCAACCGAAGGTGTCAGAGTGACATCTCTGAGTGACAACAGCCTCTACTGATCAATGAACAGTGATAACTGTGGGCCTGTGCCTTAACTTGAAGACTGGCCCATTGAACTGTTCTGACAGAAACAGTTCTGCTCCAGTTATAACAGCAATATGTGTGATCAACATACAGGCTACTGAAGTTTCTGTGCCACAAGTAAATTCCAGTGAATGTTCGAGGGGTACATGGAGTGTAAGCATTCCTATTCCTATTCCTATTTCTCCACCACCAAAGCCTACAGCCTTTAGAGTCCATTCTTCAACAAGTCTGGTAAACCAACCACATAGACCTTCAGGGAATGTAGCCAAAAAATTTACCTAATCCTATAGTAGGAGTCAGAGGACATCCTCACCTCATAAAGAAGAGCATCCCAAGAAAACCAAAATGTAAGAGAATAAAACAAGTGAAGATGCTAACAGTCTTGTTTTGAGTGGGCATGAGAAAACAGAAATAAAGGAACAACTGTATATAAAAAAAATACAACTCAACTGGAAACTAAGAGACTTCTCTTTTGGCTTCTCAGAAAACATCAAGTACAAACCTCTCCAATATCCCTGGTCTCCCTGCAAATTCTATTCCAGTTATCAAGGATTCAATAAAACTGAGATTTAACTGGTCAAAATAACTTCAGTGGTCCATAAACAATATCTGCCAACTTAACCTGTTGTCTTCAAATGCTAAAAAAGGAGAATAGAGTGTACAAGATTAGACATGACTAAAAAAGGATTTAGGTTTATTTGCTGGCCTCCCTGACTCGGCTAATCAGCATTTATTAGGAAGTCCTAATTAGTAAGTGCAGAGCCAGGAATGCTATTATTAATTTGTTATCAACAGTATGAAGGATGGCAGATATTGATAAACTTAGTTATTCTTTCTTAATCTGGCCAAAGAAAACTAACAGATTTTTCCAAATAACATGTTTTATGAATTCTCCATTGTGCTCCTTTCTGTCATATGTACATTTTTCATGAAAAATTTCAATTATTCAGTCTCTCCCTCTATCTTTCTAAATTAGTTTTCCAAAGTTGGAGTATAGTCTTTACACCTTTCGGAGATGCATTAATTGAGGATTTCTTTTCACCATTACTTAATAGGTCTAACATAGGTACACTATTTCTTCTTCCCACATTTTTGTTCTCTGTAGTCACTTTGCCTTCCCTTCCGCTACCTGAGAAAATATGGTATATTAACAAGTGAAATGCACAATGTCTGGTATTTTGTGTAGCTATGGATTTAGGATTTAGATTAATCTCGTTTTGTTTACACAATGGGGAAAATTCAGCTTTTTAAATACTTCATAGAATTGCACCCAAACTTTGCAAGTAGGAAACTTGGACATTTTCTTGGTAGTGACTTTTTAATTCTAATTTTCATAACCTAGAGATCAGGCTGTTGCTTTCACATGATGTATGTAGTATCTCATGACTGGAATTTGTTTTGTCTTATAATATCTATACTCCTTTTGTTTTTCAAGAGCTATATTGTAAACAGATGATATATTACCTCATTGAAAATACATTTAAAACATGCACACACACACATACACACACACACAAACTTGCAAAAAAAAAACCCAAACAAACAGCAACAACCAACGCCAAGGTTAAGAGGAAAAATCAGGAATGAAATAAGCTAAATGTTTAGTATTAAAGGAGTTGGGATTGTGAATGTATTTAACTGTGCTCAGTATTTCTAATTTTCTGTGACACAAGTATACAACATGTGTAATGTTAAGAATATAAAAATAGAAGTTTGGAGCTGTTGATTTAGAACAAACATTAGAGAGCTAAGGATTTAGATTTTACTTTAAGTGGTTAGATTAATTTAATGATAGTTTAGATTGTCTATACATTTAGAAGTTTTGGTGGGAAATCATAGCATTTCCACTAGATATATTCTATATATATAATGTATATGTATGTATGTATAGACATGTGTATGTCTCTGTAGATGTTGTGTGTATTTCTGTGTATGTATGTAAAGTTCAAAAGCATTTTATTGCTTATCTCATTATATATAGTACTTTTTAAGTTACAGTTGCAAAACTTTACAACAGATATGGAACTCTGCCTTGCTGGAGCCTAGAAAACTATAAAGCAATAAAGAGCCAAAATGACTTTTTATACATGTTTTCATGTGGATTTAATGGGACTATGGGATATTTGATGGTAGAAATGCCACAGTGTTAGCTGAATCATCAAATAATTCCTAGACTACTTCTAACATCAATGTCTGGAGGTTATTTCTAAGTTATACTTGTAACCTTGGGTCAACTTTATGATGCCTTTAAGCTTAACAACACTAAACTCTTTGAAACTGTTAGGGGGGTAGTCTAGAGCCTTAAAAAAAATCTAGATAATACTGGTCTCAATACCTTGTAGATAGCCCAATGTTCCAAAAAGATTTTTGCAAATTCCTGGTAGAGGCGCTAAAGTAGAGGGAGGAACTCCAGCTCTGATTGTCTGCCTTCAATTAATTCTTATCCTCTACTTTGTGTCTCAGGATTGTTCCTTTCACTCCACCTTAAGGGGAAAACCTAATATGAGACACATACCCTACTCCTGGAGACCTGAAGCCAAAAGCAAACAGGATATTATTATTTTTTAATTCTACTGAATAGTATATGAGCCTGATATATCAAAGTAAATTTAAATTGTATGTTAGATATACTTAGCCTTCAAATCCATTGATTACCTGAGTATAGGATATTTCTCCCCAAATCCACTGCCTCAAATAGCACTTTGGCCTCTTGACACTTCCTGAATCCTTCTACTCATCAGTTGAACCATATTCTCCCAATGACACTATTTTCTTACTCTATTATAGAAAACAATTCAGGGTTTATTAATATCTATTTCTATAACCACCACTTATAACCACTGAATGAGAAAAATATCAAAACAAAAGCCATATGGAAAGGAGATCCCGGGATGGGGAGAAATTTATATTTATTTTTTACAGATCCATTGACTAAATTTGTCCAGTCCATTTTTAAAGAGAGTTGAGACAGCATTAATTCATACACGTTGAGAAATATTGGCACTGTGCTTGGCTCTAAGAATACTGTACTGAGTGAAATAGACAAAACCCCTGCGCTTACATATTTCCTTGTCTGGAGGAGACAAACAAATTATCCTATAAATAGGCACAGTCAAGAGCCGTGATGAGTGCTGCATAGAATGTAAGTTTTGTTAAAGTGTACAGGGAACCTAAGTTCAATTGAAAACTCAAGGAAAGCCCTTCTGAGATGGAATCATGTACAGCATGCCTTCAAGTATGAGAAGAAGCCGGGCATGGAAAGGGCAAGGAGGAAGATGGACAAAGGGCCGGAGGTAAGAACCTTGGGTGTTTGAGAGAATGAAAGAAGGTCAGGAGTGAGAAGCATAGGGAGCATGTTAGCAGGGCAATGCAGGGCAAGAAGTTTGTAGAGGAAGATAGAGGTCAGCTACCAAACGATGCGAGATATTATTTTTGGTATAATTCTTGGAAATTCTTGAAAAGTTTTGGGAAACAGGTGGCATGATCCAGTTGACATCTTAAGGAGATCACTCTGTAGTTTAGGAAGAATAGATCCAAGAACAACAATGAATGACATTTATTTTCATAAATCTAGAAAAGGTTATGAAATTGGAGATACATTACACAAATTAGATGTCAGATAACAGACCTTTTCTGGAAGAATTAGGTGTCAGGGAATAGATTCAATTTGTCTAATGAGAGAAGTGCCTGTTAGGAGCATTAGAATTCTAGAATAAAATTCCTAGTAGACAATACATATATGAACTTTCTCATGTAAGTAAAGGTATCAACTACCTGAAATGCCTTTTCCCATTTGATCGTCAAATGGAACATCTGATTCTAATATTCCCATGGATCAAAACCTTGTAAGGTCATTCAGACGCAATTTCATGGGGGCAAAGCCAAAAACTGCAGGTCTAATTCATACTGCCTTTGCCTTCACACATCTCCACACAGCTGATTGTGCAACTGCTGCAGTGAAGAATAGGGCTCCTAAATTTGAAACTATATCACCCACATCACTTATCATTAACATGTGTCCTAGTCACTTTATTAATTATATAAATCTTTTGTGCAAGGGTCCCTGGGATGGTGGACAGACAGTACGTGCAGCACCATCGGCTGTCGGTGCCAATCATTTGGTGAATATGATTAACTATATTATAGATTCGTTAGGTGCTTTTTAATCATGTTTACACATTTTAAGAAATAATTGAATTGGTTGCACAGATGTGATAATAAGGAGGCAAAGACAGAAGACCACTATATGCTAAAATTGGTTTTACGCATTTCAGCAAAAATACACCACATTAACCTCACGTTAATATTCAGAAAATTTTCTACAGCCCTTGCTTACCTTCTGGTACAGATCTGCATTTTCCTAACAGCTGGGAGTGTACAAGTTTAAATCTGGTGTAGGTTGCTCTATTCCCCCAGTATATTTCCTTCCTTGCAAAACTATTGTGGAGCCTTTAAATTTGAATTTTCACAGTAATTCACAGGAAGTTATGCTGCAGCCAGTCTCAGCTCTTAATGGCTTATTCACATGTGATGACACACGAAGTAGGCTTTATTTTGTATTTCAGGAAATTGACTGGTGCATTGTGTTTTTCTTTTCTGGAGGTTGAAAATGTTAGCTAGAAATGCCCCCAAGCATAAAAGAGATGAAGACAAAGCACAATTGGTCAGAGGCCCTAAAGGTTTTCATAACATTCATTCCTAATCTTCCAGAAAAAAATCTTCAACTTTGCTTTCTATGAAATAAAAAATTCTGGCATTGATTATTACCCATTCTTAGTCCATTCAGATATCCATTGAGTGGAACTTTCCCTGTAAATCAATAAAACAGGTCTCAATTTCAAAAACGCTTCATACAGTTTCAGAATTTGTTTTCAGAGGGTGCCACCGAGG
Organism: Globicephala melas; assembly: GCF_963455315.2. Classification (NCBI taxonomy): domain Eukaryota; kingdom Metazoa; phylum Chordata; class Mammalia; order Artiodactyla; family Delphinidae; genus Globicephala; species Globicephala melas. Next base: position 96,620,584 of record NC_083335.1, read on the forward strand.
GAATCCTAAATCAGTTCTTAATTTTCTATAATATACAAAATTTTGGGTTTGCTCTCTGCTATCACACTGATGAAAATTTTAAGTAAAAGGGGTTAAGAGAGCCCGAGGGAGAGCACAAGGAATTTTCTGAATCTTCTTTCCTAATGTCCTGAATAACAGAAAACAAAGGAATTGGCCTCTCTGAATTTGATAGCTGGAGGGGAGAGTATGGGGGGAGGGGAGGTAGAGAAGCACATAGTTAACTAAACAGAAGTCACAGCTGCTCCCCTATCCAACTCCTTGCCTGCTTGTTCTGAGGCCTTTCGTTGGGCAGAATTGGAGAAATAGCATGGTAAACGATGATACGAGATGGACGGATTTGCTCTATACTGGAAACAGCAGCGAGCAAGTGGTGAAGACAGAGAATGGATTGGATGGTATCTGGGGAAAGAGAAGACAGGGGCTGGAGGAGACTAGGTTTGGGAGTCTGGGAGCATTTGGGTAGAGGGGGAGGAAAGACTTTGATTCTACTGTCAAGCCTGTGATACCCTGACAGAGAGAAAAGGACAAAGAGGTTTAAGTTGTGTTGACTGTTAAAAAGTATAATCATGCATAGCCATTTCTTTAGAGACTAAAGTCTAGATATCTAAATAAATAAATAGGTAGGAAGATAAATAGATAGGAGGTAGATAGATACAGATGTACGTAATAAAATAGCTATCATTTACTGAGAACCTACTATGAGTTCAGCTTTTTGATACAATATCTCTAATCCTGACAAGGTAATTAATATATTGTGCTCATTACACAGATGAAAGAACTGAGGTTTGGAAATATTAACTGGCTTGTTCAAAGTCACACAGGTATTAAATGGACATACTGAAGATTTTAACCTGATATGTATGAACCCAAAATCTATTAACTTTTTCCCTCTATCATGCTGCTTCCTTGTGCATTCTTCTTTCTAAGCAAAGTACAGCAAGCTTTAGGAGGAAAGAATTTTTGAGCTTCCCCTTTCATCCTTCTTCTGCCAACATAAATATTTCCTCCCTAAATTGAAACTGGAGAGCTAATATTTATTACATAATAGGACATAATTTAAAGGAACAAACAATTATCTGGTTCAATTGAATATCGTTTGACTTATTTCTTCAGATAGACAGGACTTTTAGTGGGGGTGACAGAACACACATAGAAATATAGAATCACTGGTTTGTGATACTGATCCATAATAGGCATCCTCCCTCTCTTCACACATATCACAGGCAAATTTGTGTTCTTCTCAAAGACCCAAAGATTCATACAGAAACAAGAAAAACAAAAAGCAGTACAGAAGGCCCAGTTCTCCAAATAAAACAGGAATATCACAGAAACACAAGGCAGCACAGCTTCACTGATCATTTGCCTACCTGGAATACTGTCGGCAATATTCAGGTTTAGCCCTCTTTTTCTTATCAGAATGTTTGTCTGGCAGTGTTCTTACGGATTATCTATTTCTGCTGAATAACTTGCAGCAGGGCTGCTAATCAAGAGAAAAAAGAAGCTGCCTTTGGTGATGAAAATTGCTTTCTAGTGACTGATTGTGCTAATCAATCTTCTACAAGGGAAATCAGGAGTAAAAGATGGCCAATAATTGCAAAACACTGCTGCACACATGAAGAAAAATAATTGACGCACAAAGCACAGAAAAGCAACTCTTGAGAAAATGTTGCGGAGTTAGCTATTTTAAAAATATATACATTGGAAAGTAGTTTTTCACAGTTTAACACCTAAGCTTTATTTTATTTTATTTTTTTCTAAGCTTTATTTTTAATATAGGTAAGGACTATGCCTACTTTACTCTGGCATTATAGTATTTAATGACACTGCATAATCTGAGAGTAATCTAGGATTTCTCATTTGGAATCTGAAAACTCATTGAAAGTTATAAAAATTATCAAGATTGTTGATGCACAGATTACATTTAGCTTCTGATCATAACTTTTTTGTGTATGATAATCACAACTGAATTAATAGCAGAAAATCTTTATTTCTAATGATCCCCACCTGTCAGTGCAGCTCAAGTAATGATCTACAGTGTTTCAGCCTCTTTGTTTAGAGCTTGCTTACAAGTTCACTGTGATATTACAGCTATGAAATCCAATTTGGCATTGACTCTATAGCAAGTTTTGTGCAGACATTGTAAAGTAGAAATAAAACTTACACTCTTCCCCATTAAAAAAAAAGTATGGATGCTTTTTCAATCTGTTGTGCATCTAAACCAATTTTTCAGGACTTTATATAACTTAAGAGCCAACTACACAAGAGATCTGGAATCATACATGTGAGTAAAATATGTGAGATAATGCCTGAAATTTGGGAAATCAATTTTGGCTCCTTAGAAGCACATACATATCATGTTTCTTCAAACCTAAGAGAGCATCAGTTGTAAGACTCACTGAAACAATTGAGGAAGAAATATGTCACGAATTAAATTATGATGTATTGCATTAATGAAAGTCCTACATGACACATGATCTGGTCACACCAGCCTCTTTTTGCTTTGAAGTTTTCTTCTGTTTCCAAGTGATTCGGAATTTTTTCCTGCTTGCAGTATATTAGACAATTTCAAAGGAACGTAATAAAACCTGAAACAGCAAAGTCTCTACGATGGGAATCTCTCTAAGGTCTCATGAAGCTTCTTTTGTATTTCTTTGCACAAAATCATGAAATTGTATTCACTCCTCCAAGGACAAATATTTGCTTTAATAGCAACAAATTTGTGCCCTACTGCTGTATTTTTGAGGTCAAATAATTCTATATTTCAAACCAAACGATACCGATAATTTTGTAATGCAATGAAACTCAACATGCTTAGTAACATAACCCAACTGAAATGATATTAAAAACTACAACCAAGAGTGCATATGTGCAGGCAATGACAAGTACGATGTAACTGCCAGCTGGACAACATAGAATACAGACACATCCTGATTTCAGAGAAGTTAAATGTGAAAAATGCCCATCTTAGAATTGATATGATACAGTAATATATTGCAAGGTGAAACTTTAGAGATGATGATGTTCAGTTCCTTCATTTTTCACAGTAGCTCTGTTGGGCAGCACCCTGCAGACCTATAAGGCCTGTACTTGTCCAGCTTCAAAACCAAAGAAAGAGCCCAGCGACAGAGACATCAATGGTTTAATGGATGGGGGAGCTTACTTCTGAAGCAAGGTCCTGGAGCAACACCCCACCAACCACCACATGTGGCAGATGGCGGGCAGGACATGGCAGCTGTCTTTGCTCCTGGGGCACTGGGGGTGGTGGTGGGGAGATGGCCAGTTGTAGGGGAATTGATGTCAGGTGGGCTCATTAGTTACCAGGGAAACCAGTAGAGGGGCACGCCCCTCACAGGCCCTTTGAAAAGAACAATCACTAGCTGAGGCCTGGGGCAAGTATGTAGGAAGGTTGGTCAAGCGGGTAGAGTATAGGTGAAGCAAACACTGGTCGGGCAGTGGATGTACAGAGAGCAAGAGAGCAGCCATCTTGAGTGGCCTGTGCATACAAGCTCCATGAGGCTCAACAAATTAAGAAAAGCTGTCCCAGATGGTGGTAGAATCTAGACAAAAATCCTAATTTTTAAGACAACAACTTACACAATTTTGGTGATCTGTCCCTTTTAAATGATTTATTACTTTATGATTTTCTTATTATCTTGTGCTCACAGCTGTTATTTGATTGAGGACTGGTTTAACTCATCATTTTATTAATCACTGATTATTGAACAAGACACAGGTTGCTTCTGTGCTTTACTAAGTGAACCTACTTGGCAATATAAAATGTTAATCCATTACATAATTTCAATGTCTTAGTTTCTAGTAAGTAAAATTATTATACTTGATTAATCTTCCTAAAATAACCCTTTCATTCTGTGAAATTAAACGTCTTCCTTTTGTTTGCTGCATCATTTCTAGATTTCTCCATCCAATTTTGAAGGCTTTTCTTAATTTAGTGTCACTACTCAATTTGATTTCTCTCCACTTGAAACCATATTATCCTGCTTTTTACTTTAGTCATTATAACTACTACTAACAAAATGCCTGTAAAATTATTGTTTAATCTCAGTTTTAATTACTGACCATGGAATCTTCTGAAAAGTAATTTATTATATTAATTGGCTTTGGCTACTAGCACACAATGTACACCATATCTGTGCTTTGACTGTTACTCACTTTTCGATGCATTTCACAGAATCAGAAAAGTAGGTTCTGGAGTCAACATACCATTGGCTATGAGCTGTCACGTTTGACTTCTTCACCTGGCTTTAACAGTCCTTTTAAAAGTTGGCTTTAGTGGTGTGCAGTAGACATTGGCACACATCAAGTATATGTGAAGGCATTCTCAAGCAGAATATCACCTTTTCAATTCTTCTCTCATGAAAATATATCTCTGTCAGTAATGAAGCTTCTTCCTAAAACAAGAAACAAAATTTAAAAACCATTAAATCAGGCATCACTGAATACATTAAAATTATTGCTGTATAGCAGATGGTTGATACTGACTTCTGGTTATTATGTCTCACACATCTACTCTGCCAAAAACAATAGTGCTCAAAAAACTGAAGGACTAACCCAATACAAAAATAAGAAACTTCATAGTAAAAACAGACTTACTAGTACCTACATATGTTTGTCATCATTCAGAAAGTGTTCTGGATCAGTAGAAGTATGTTTAACTATGGATCAAAGGACAAAGGAGGAATTATATGTTGTTTGAGTTGGTTTGTGGTAGGTGGTAATTTCCTTTCAACTTTTCTCTTCTTCTTTATCTTAACAGACTGAAATCCTAAGAACAATCTTTAACCTGAAAGCCACGGTCATTTTGCCATAAAGATTAGTCAACAAGGCATACGTTATAAACTGTTGATCACATTCCTATTTCAAATACAATTATACCATCCTACATAATTATAGATATTATGATTGAATCATCACCTTTTACATGGTAAAACATACACACATATAGCATTATACATAGCACCATATAGACATGAAATTTTATTTAATTTATTTATTTATTTTTGTGGTACACAGGCTTCTCACTGTCGTGGCCTCTCCCGTTGCGGAGCACAGGCTCCGGACGCACAGGCTCAGTGGCCATGGCTCACGGGCCCAGCCGCTCTGCGGCATGTGGGATCCTCCCGGACCGGGACACGAACCTGCGTCCCCTGCATCGGCAGGTGGACTCTCAACCACTGCGCCACCAGGGAAGCCCAACATGAAATTTTAGATATTATGACCACAGGCTTTACAAATTCAGGTTTCTTAAATCAGAAAATAAATTAAATATTCAAAAATAGATCATTTAATTAATATGGTGGAATATTAATGACTATTAGAAATTATGGCTTCAAGCAATTTCTCAGTGTATAAGAAAAGTTAAACTTATATTAAGGTTTTTTAAGTTTTAGTTATATGTTTTTTATTGTAGTTATATTGTTTTTTAAAGCATATCATATTATACAACTAATGTGGTCCTAGTTAAAATCTATACATATTATATGTAGCTACCAATATATATTTATTTATCTATATATTAATATTTAGAAGGTATACCTCCAAATGTAAAATGAGAACAGTGATTGCTATGAACCATGGCATTATGAAATACTATTCTGATAAATTAAACGGGATTAATTTGGTGTTTTAGTATGTTCATTTTATGTTATTGTTCTTTTTTTCTAATACAGAGTATTCATATTTTCTGGAAGATTTATTCATAATACAATATGAAAATATTCCATTATGCCTACTGATTAAAAAAATAAAACTATCTACTAATAGGCCAGGATATTTGCTAATTGCATGACATTGGTCAAATATGTGTTCTTTGATCACTTTCATTACCATCAAAAAATCTATGGTCATATCTGTAGAATTGATAGATCCTTATTCTGACAGACCCATGTAACCTATGCCTGCACTGGGTATAATAATAGGTAACAGGATTGTTTTAAGAATGAAATGCAATAATGTATTAAAATACCTAGTGTACTGACTAAAAACTAGCAAGCACTCAATAATAATAGTTAAATTTTTCTTAATAAAAATGTTATTTTGGATGTTTTTACTGACATATCAGCAAACATATGCATCTTAAAAATTATGACAAAATTAGTTAAATAATGTTAAACCAAGAGTTGAGGACTTTATTACATTGTATTGGAAACATGCAGACCTTCTGCTTACAGATACTTCGAAATCCCGTGCATATTTCACTAATCAGTGGGTTCTATGCCCATCTAAAGGTATTTCAAATAACAGCTTTTCCGATTCATAGATTTCTATTTAAGGAACTAAATTTACAGTTCAAAATTAATCCAGAATTAAAGTATTGTAAACCTCACCTCACCTCTCCATACCTCCAACTTATTTTTCTAGCCATGTCTGCAACTCTTAGAAAAACAATTAGGTTAGGGAAGAAAACCATGACTTTCTTATTAAAATGAAACATCCAATAATAATAAAGTGAGAATTTCTCAGAGGGCAATCATCATTGTACATCAAAGCTCCAAAATATTTCCTGAAATTTATTTTCTCTTTGTGTTTCTTCCTAGGTACTATAGAGACTACTATATTGGCCAGGGGTGGAAATGGAGATTGGAGGGGAGACAAGTAGAGAAACTCTCTAAGAGCCACAATACTCATCTCTGGATATATTACAGCATTGTTGTCTTTATTAAAGGTTAACATAATGCTTTCAATTTATCATAGTGTGTCCATGAAGCAAAATCTCTCATACCTGTCATGAAAAAGAGCTTATACATGATTCTAGATTTTGGGAGGTTTAAATTCAACAAAGCAAAGTCCAAAATGAGGTTCTTCTCTGGCCCAAGTTTGACTTTCTAGGTTCTACTTTCTAGTCTAGGGACTTAACTCTTCCCAAGCATTAACACAAGAAAAGCCCACTTTTTGAAGGAAGACTGCAGGAAAAGTTTATCAAACTACATTGCCATACTCGAACATATACAATAGATCCACACCTACCATATCAGGTACAGTTTCATAACACAGTATTCCCCATCCCCTCAAAAGTCTAAGTCCTGATTTTATTTAGCACCCATTCTGGTATATTAGGACTAGCAGACTAACAGAATGGTCACTCCATACAACCTAAAGAATGTCAGCTACTGATTCTATTTGGAAATACCAAATTATTTTGATGCTACAAGGACCTATTAATTTTAATATTTCCAACTTAACTGACCATCACCAGAAGATGACATAAATATACTAAATAAGAACATGAGTATTTAGAGACACTTTCCTTGTTGAGGGATACAACAAATATTTTTAAATTATAGTGCACAATCCAATTTTAATTTTTTTCCTTATATTCTCACAGAGCTCTTCTTTACTGTAGAGACTGGATGTCTTATAAAAATGCAAATATATTCTTTTTATCTACATTAATATTAATAACTAGAATTTTTAAAAGGTAAAAATTTGTTTCAGTCTAGAGTCAAATCTGGAAAAAAAATAAAATCCTTAATTCAGTTGATATTTTTCAATATGAAATACTATTTTTCTTTTCACTTTAAAGGAAATAAACGTGGATAAATGTTATTAACGTTTAATGAATGATTAATAGCAGTGACTTTTCCATAATAATTTATTATAGAAGAGTTTTATCATGTTCAAGAGACATGTAAATAATTCTATGCAATGCCATTTATAAACGCTTTATAACGGTTTGATAGAACATTATTTAGAACCTGTTTCAAACATGAAAATGGTAAAAACAAGCCTCCTAATGACTGAATCATAAAAGTCTGTGTTCTCGTTAATCAAGTTTCTTAAATCATTCCTAAATGTTACCTCAATTCAAAATGCAACTTCCATTTCTTATTCAGTTTTGCCCTCAAGTAGGAATAGAAGAAATCTACAGCACTCAACCCGGAGTAAGCACCAGGCATAGAATTGTTAGGTGGAGTGGTAACAAAAGTTCTAGAGCATTACCTGTCATCCAAGCCTAGAATATTCTGTTACTAACTGTAGATAGATTTTTCAGTAAGAGACGTAGTAGGCAGGAGTTTATGACAGACTTTTACACAAACCTTTCCAACTAATTTACTGATACTAAACCTAACTTAGAAATGAATGTCACCTATCATTGGAATATGGGAAATTTCCAACCATATGTGGCATTTTTCTCCTCTCTGGCTTCTTCATGGAAATTTCATTTTAATTCTGCCATTGCAGATCCATGGTACATAATAAGCCTTCCAGAAACTGGCTGAGGAGAAAACTTCTCCCTGGCTTTCCCTGGGGGTAAGGAGTCAAGCAGTCCTGTCTCACTTGGGTGGGGTGGGGGGATTCTTTAGAGGTTGGTTCCTCCTTAGCCACTGGTCACAAATGAGATTTAAGGAATTTAAGAATACTTTCGTTGTACCTCTTCTCCTTCATGCCCTTCATCTGCTTTCTTTAGGGACTAAACCATTGGTTAAATTCTTGAGCATGTGCAATCAGCAATACCACAGTCAGGTAAAAAAAAAATTATATATATATATGTAAAATAAACAAACCAAAGAAAATTTAAAAAATAAGGAAACTCCTACAGTACTATAGTGAACACTAATCCAAAATTTAACAAAAACCATTTCACATGTAAAAGATGTTTTGAACTCTGTAGTTGTTGTGTTGTAAATAGGAGAGAGCTGTCCAGCCAATGTCTCCAGCCCTCATGCCTTCTCCCTTGGTTTTCTCTTCAACCTTCATCTTTCTCTCCTCACCACCCTCCTCCCTGCTCAGGTCTGCCTTCCCTGCCTCTATCTCCTCTTCTCTCCTCTTTATCTTACTTGCTGCTGCAGGATCCTTTTCCTCAACATAACTCTGGTCATAGCGCTCCTTTAAGGACCTGTATTTCCTTACATAAGCATGTCTGACCCAAGTCCCTCAGAACACATTTGTCTGTGGACATGTTACATGGTGTCTGATGAAAAGAGGAATCTTTGATCAAATATACTTGAGAAATTCAGGGTAAACAAGTCAGTTTCTCTACTTCTCGTAATCTTTGATATCCCCAAAACTCAGTGTGAATTTTTTTTTTTTAATTTTTATTTATTTATTTATGGCTGTGTTGGCTCTTCGTTTCTGTGCGAGGCTTTCTCCAGTTGCGGCAAGTGGGGGGCACTCCTCATCGCGGTGCGCGGGCCTCTCACTATCGCGGCCTCTCTTGTTGCGGAGCACAGGCTCCAGATGCGCAGGCTCAGTAATTATGGCTCACGGGGCCAGCCGCTCCACGGCATGTGGGATCCTCCCAGACCAGGGCTCGAACCCGTGTCCCCTGCACTGGCAGGCAGACTCTCAACCACTGCGCCACCAGGGAAGCCCCTCAGTGTGAATTTTTAAGTTAGAGCTAAGGTATGAAATACTTCCCAAATTTATTGGTCCATCAGAATCCCTTTTTGCAGAACATCTTCCAACATCTCAAAGGAGATTTAAGAACACTTTTGAGATACTGGTCGACAGTATAATGAATCAATTCTAAACCTGATGTTCCATGAACTTCATAATAGGAGCTTGTATTAGTTTACTAGAGCTGCCATAACAAAGTACGATAAATTGGGAGGCTGAAAACAATAGAAAAGTCTTCTCTCATAGCTCTTAATGCTTGATGTTCAAAATCAAGGTGTCAGCAGGGCCATGCTCTCTCTGTCTCCAGTCTCTTTCCATACCTCTTCTTGGCTTCCGGTAGTTGCCAGCATTTCTTGGCATTCCTTGCCTTGTAGCTGCATAACTCCAAACATAGTTGTATTATATGACTCACAAATATAACATACTTAAGGGAAAGACTTCTTATATTTCCTTCTACATCATAGCATATAATAACTGAAAATATTTTATCAAAACATGCCCACTGTGTTATTAAATCTGGGACTTGTAACTATCTGTAAAGGTGTTGTCTTCTCAGATAGTTCTTTTTGCTGAATCTTCTGCAATATTCATCAGACTGTGCTGCTGACATCCTCGTGCATAATGAACCTGGGGGCAAATATTTCAGATATTTTCTATAAGGAAGACTAAGTCTATAAATCGATTTCTTTGAGAGAAGAAATTTAAAAATTAAGTGTCTGGTACTCAAAGGGTCAGTTCAGAGTTTGTTCTTTGTTCAAACCATAACTTCTCTCTGCTCTTGGAACTCGACTCTTGGCAGAAAAATAGGCCTAAAATGTTCTTTTGGGAATTAGAGAGAAGGAGCCAGAAAGGGCTGATGCTGATGTTTGCAATAAACTTTGAAGAATTTGGTAAATGTTCCATTTATCCTAAGCTAACCTTCTGACAATCTTAGAGAAAATCCCTTTATAATAATGGATTCTGAAGGTAATTATATATGTTTGCCTAGGCCTGGCCCCATAGCATGGGCAGAGCCAAGCCTCTACTTAGCGACTTTGCTACACATACATACACATTCATAAATATGTACACATATCAAACACACACATTCATAAATATGCACTTATAGACACACATTCATAAACACACACACACACACAGACGTGCATGCACACACTAAAACCCTGCACTAATCTTTACATATCTTGAATATTCCAAATCTTCCAGGTAAAATGGAGAAAGAAATGTCCGTGATGGTTTCAGCATAAAATTTATAATTAGGAGTTTCTATTGTCTCACCATTGAGATAGGGAGCACAATGAAATAATGACAGCTAATTTGTTTTTAAATAGCATGGGAGGGCTTTCCTGGTGGCGCAATGGTTAAGAATCCGCCTGCCAATGCAGGGGACACGGGTTCGAGCCCTGAGCCGGGAAGATCCCACATGCTGTGGAGCAGTTAAGCTCGTGCGCCACAACTACTGAGCCTGCGCTCTAGAGCCCACGAGCCACAACTACTGAAGCCCATACGCCTAGAGCCCATGCTCTGCAACAAGAGAAGCCACCGCAATGAGAACCCCACGCGCCGCAACAAAGAGTAGCCCCCGCTCGCTGCAACTAGAGAAAGCCCGCGCGCAGCAACGAAGACCCAACTCAGCCATAAATAAATAAATAAATGGATTTAAATAAATAAATAAATAGCATGCGAGAAGCTCCAGACCTCAGATCCTGCAACAAGTATTGTTTTAAAAGAACGCCATGCCATGTCCTCTCCCACTTAATCTATGTGAGCCACACACACTGGCATTCACTTAATTTCTTAAATGCTGTGCCTTCTTCTTTCCTGATTCAAGACTTTGTCCTTGTTCCTTTCTGTCACCTAGTTAACTGGTACTCTTCTTCCAAATTCCAGGTTAAATAGGCCTTCCTTGTGGAAAATTTGACTAGAACAAGTACTAGGTGAGCTCCTCCTTTTATAGTCTTTTATAACCTTGAGTATATCTCTTTTTTTGTGCTTTCAAAGTTACAATTATACCTTTTTTTGTGATTATTTAATGAAAGTTTTGTCCCAAACTAGACTATAAGCTAAGAAAGCTAGGATTATCTAATTTGCACAAAATTTTCTCCCCTGCACCTAATAAAGTGACTGGCGCATACATAGCAGATGAACAAAAATCATTTGTTGACTTGATGGGAGGTTAGCTATGTAAAGTCAGAAAGCACAAAGCATCACTGCCTTGTATCAGAATACATTCAGCTGCAGAAAAGAAGAGCTAAATACAGCTCAAACTGTAAAGGAAATGTATTGGTTTACATAGTTGGAAAGTCCTGATGTGGGATGAATTTCAAGGATGGTTTAATTCAATAATCAATAGAATCTTCAAGAATCCTGATCCCTTTCATCTCTCTCCTTCTGCAGCATCATCTTAGACTTGGCTCTCATCCATGGTCACAAGATGGTTGCCAAAAACTCCAAAGGTTACATGCTTTCTTGTCCATATTCAGAAGAAAAAATATCTGCCACAGTAAAAGAAAGAAGTCTACAGGTTCACAGTAACTGGGCTGGCATAGATCATATGTCCAGCACTGTACCAGTTGCTGTAGCCAAAGAGAAAGGTATATGCTGACTGAGCTAAGCCAATCCAGGCTTACCGGTTGGTGCTAATGATCTCATAAACAGGTGGATACCTGAGGGAATATCTTGGTAGTCTAAAGAAAAGGAAGAGATAAATGGATACTGAATAGACATCACACAGACTAAAATGTGCCATACTGATGCTATATAACTGTGCAGGACATACTGGGATACAGCTCATTAAGAGGGTTACAGAAAAGTGATAATGGACCTCATGGAGTGTTATGGACTCAATTGTGTCCCCTTCCCCCAAAATTATATGTTGAAGCCTTAACCCTCCAGTAACTCAGAATGTGATTGTATTTGGAGATAGGGTCTTTAAAAAGGTAATTATGTGGGGCCATTAGGGCAGGTTCTGATCCAATATGACTGGTGTCCTTATAAGAAGAGGAGATTAGGACACAAACAATACAGACAGAGGGATAGCCATGTGAGTTCACAACAAGAAGTTGTCCATCTGCAAACCAAGGAGAGAGACCTCAGAAGAAACAAACCCACTGACACCCAGAACTGTGAGAAAATATATTTCTGTCATTTCAGCCACCCAGTCTGTGGAATTTTGTTATAGCAGCCCTAGAAAACTAATACATAGAGATAACATAATTTCCAAATTAATTAGACAGCTATGTAGAACTTAATGGAAGTACAGTGATAAGACAGTAACACAGAGCTCATTTAGGGGTATCACAGATTTACGTGGCTTTTCACTGGATTCCACCTTCCTCCATCACACACAGCTTCCTATGATACTCTCATGCAAGTAAATTCCTGTCAGAATTTAAAAACATTCAAATTCCTTTTTTTATACTCTGGCTTTTATATTACTTCTCTTTTATAATCAGACTTACATCATCCTCCTAGAATCTATATGTTTCCATTTAAAAGATGTTTATAAATTCTAGATACTTTGCCTCTTGAACAAAACTGAACGAGAGCATGTTCATGATACTTATGCAGCAAGAGGAAGTAAGGTCTACCTAAGAAAGGCTCCCTAAAAAATACACATGACTCAGCATCCCAGGGTTCTTGAAAGCCATTAGCCCCACAGTCTAACTCCAAGAACTGTTGTCATAAATCCTCTTCAGCAGATGTTCCCACTTCAACAACCTGACTGTTAGTAAATGTGAAGTGAATATTGACATTTTCCAACAGTTGGAGAATGACAGACAAATTCAGGGCCCTGCATCTACATAGACGCCAGGGGGGTTATTACAGAGGCCTCTAGATCAGAAGAGGAAGCAACTACAACATAAACCTACTAGCCCTTGAAAGAGTTGAAACCCAAATCCTCTGCTTTCCTTCTCTTAATTTACGGTTCCTATATCAGACATGAACGTAGGGTCATAAACTCAGCTGTACTAGAATTGCAGATTTATGTATTTCTTTAGGGCTCATTTTAATTCCTGTAATGATCTTTCATTCCACAGCCATTCTGGTTATACTCCATCTGCCCCACCATACCCATTCTTTTTTTTTTTTTTTTTTTTTTTGCGGTACGCGGGCCTCTCACTGCTGTGGCCTCTCCCGTTGCGGAGCACAGGCTCCGGACGCACAGGCTCAGCGGCCATGGCTCACGGGCCCAGCCGCTCCGTGGCATGTGGGATCTTCCTGGACCGGGGCACGAACGCGTGTCCCCTGCATCAGCAGGCGGACTCTCAACCACTGCGCCACCAGGGAAGCCCGCCACCATACCCATTCTTACCTCTCCCCTGCTTGGTTCTGTGCCCCAGAAGGCTGACATCTACAGGCTGCATATCCCATACTCCCTTGTTCTTGGGGCTTGAAATGAGAAAGCAGGGGGTAGCCAATTCCCCACCCTCACTTTTTTGCTGCTGGGCAGAGCCCTGAGCAGGATACAGGAAGCTTTTTCTTTTGCCAGCTATGCTTTCTGTCCTACTGGATTGTGGAGAAATCTAGGAATTTCCTAGATTCCACGTAAGGTGATGTCAGGCAGGCTGGTGCAAGGCAGGTGGGAGAGTACTATTTCCAAATGTTAACAATCATTTTAGCTAAATCGGTTCTTACTGGCTGAACATCAGCCCTCGTTCTTCTCTAATCCATGGCCCTCCCTGTGGGAGTGAGTGTGAGACTTCTGCTAGACTACCCTGTGGCTTAAACGGGGCACACTGACCTCACAGAATTATAACCCAATATTTTTTTAAAGAGAACTAGAACAAAACCTTGTTTCTGTAATTTCAACAAACATCTTACCTACTTTGAGACTCAATTTCTTCAACCAAAAGTGAAGATGATACATACCTCATTGGATAACTCTAAAGGTAAATGAACTCAGCATGTGTAATATGCTCAGTAATGTGAATGACACCTAGTTTAAGGATGGTACTGGAGCAACCAGTCTATGATATAAGTGAGGCAAAGTGACATACATACATATGTATGTGTGTGGATATATATATATATGTATATCAGTGCTTTGAATTTGTAATAATATGAGCAAGTATATACTTTATATACCAATACAGAAATCATTACTTTTCAAAATAATTTGAAATAGCTTCTCTCATTTTATTTTGTTTGAATTTACTTTTTCGATGGCAAAATCAGGATGGATTCATGCCCTCTTTGTTACAAGATAAAATTTTGTGAGGTTGTAATTTCAACCTTACCCCAACACAACCCTGCCCACTCTCAACAGTTGCACTTTTGCTGTGCTGGTTTTTCTCCTTCTAAATCAGAGAAGAAAATGCTTTCTTTTAGATTTTGAAAAGTCTTGAAATAGGCAAGAAAAGTATTTTACATTGAAATCAACCATCTGGTCATTTTATCCTATTCTACATCTAACATCCAGAGTCGCTACAATATTTATTTATTGGATTCTTTATTCATGAAAGTGATATTACAACTGTAAATTGCCATGAGTAGTCAGCAACTGCTTTTAACTGTTTCTTTTCCTTTTTTAAGTAATAAAAATTATCTTTAAGAACTATAATTAAGAAATGTCCATGAAAATTAGAGCATCAATTAAGAAATCTAGATACAAACCTTAATTCTGCCACTAATAATTTTGTAATCGCCAACAATTTACTCAGTTTCCTTACCAGCTAACGTAGGATTGGGATAGGTGATCCTTAAGGAACACTGCAAATTCAATTATTGTATCATGGTATTCCTAAGACATTTTTAGCATAAAATAGCACCTAATATATATTCAGAAATTCTACCTTGGGCCATATGCATTTAATAATCACAGCAACCCTATTTTGTAGATAAGAAACAAGACTGTGAGGTTAAGTCTATAACTCAAGATCTTACAGGTAGAAGAGTCATAGCTGGAAACGGTCATTTTGAATTTGAATCCTATCGTTCTGTAACTATTATCTTCTTTTTATTATGATTTTTCTAAAATAAACTGAAAGCTTAAATGACTGAAAAAAAAAGTTTCACAAGCAATCAGTCAGCCAGTAAGTAGATAAGCAACAATTTTAGCAAATTTGAAAGACTGATAAGTATTCAAAATGTGTCAGTTAAGAAACGTGGAGATATTTTTAATCCATTTATAAATAAACTATAAATATAACTCTGCATTGCTAGAGAATAGAAAAATAACAGCTACAAGAAAGAACACCCTCCTTCTGCCTCAATGGAACCAGAGATTGTTTTACTCTGAGCAGATGCCAAGGGTGTGGCACCTGCTACCTATTTTCCTGCTGTGCTTCTCTGGAAGGTGTTACTTTGTTGAGTGTTTGTGGAATTCAATGGATGGTTGGCTCATCTTCTTGAACAACACAGGAGTTAGGGGTGCTGACCCCTGCAGTTCAAAATCCATGTATAACTGAACAGTCGGCCCTCTGTATCCACGGTTCTGCATCCTTGGATTCAATCAACCATGGATCGTGTAGTGCTATAGTATGCACTTGGTGAAAAAATTCCATGTATAAGTGGACCCTCACAGTTCAAACTCATGTTGTTCAAGGGTCAACTGTAGTTCCTACCAACATTTAATAAGTTTCTCCTACAGCACTCACCTAGCCTATGAAATATATTTTTAGAGCACTGATCTGAGGAAATGTACTTTCAAATGAAGACTGAATGACAATCACCTTCAGTCTATACAGTAGAACCACAACACTCATGGTGATTATTTGGCTGTCAGTACCACCAAAATTAATATTCAAGCTCATTTCCATACAATTTCAGCCATCTTTAGAGAAAGAATATTTGAAGTGTGGCACATCTTTGTCTTTAAGAAAAAATATTTAAAAGTTCAAATCTATATGAAGTGGCCACTACAAGTAAGGCTACTAATCTTATCCATGTTAGGTTTGCTTTTCACATCATGACAAAAATAAGCCCCTCCTGCCTACAGGACCATTTCCCCAGGTCAGAAGACACTACCTGCCAAATTGCCAGTAAACAAAGTACTATACTCCCTGTCATTGAGCTATTTCATACTTTAGCTCTTTGGCCCCAAATTAGTGTACCAGTTTCTTGGAAGAAATTAGTGCAATTCAGGGCTCATTTCTTTTATTACAACCATACGGATAAAATAAACTTCAGAAGCTTTTTTGCTGTTGTTAAAATAAATGCCTCTTAGCAACATTTTATGCAATGAAGAATTTTCTCTTATTTTAAAAATATTGCTTATAAATGTGCATCTAACCTTTTATCCGTGGTAGAAATGTTGGAGTCATCCTTTACATTTTCCTTTTCCTTAGAAAAAATCACCATGATTTGCTCATTCCACCAAATAACGTAAACAAATCTATTCTTTTTTACCAACAGCCAGTGTTGAGCTTGTTAAGAGTGTAGACTCTGGAACAACATATCCTGGGTTTACATCCAAGCTCATCCACCTCTTAACTCTGATCTTCAATAAAGTACTCAAACTTTCTCCACTACAGTTTCCTAAAAATACATATAATAATAATTTCTATTGATATGGTTGTTGTATTAAATGACTCATTATGTTAAAATTATGTATTTGGCACATACTGACTGCTAAATAATGTTAGCTTTTATCAGTATTGTCTCTATTATCATTGTCATAGTTTCGAGCCCTGTGATCTCATCACTGGAGAACTGTAACAATCACTGAATTGGTCCACTTCAATTCCATTCTCCAAATACCTTCTAGAGTGACCAATCTAGAGTACAAATCTGACCACATCACTCCTACACTTATAATCCATCCACAGCTTTCTGCCACTGACAAGACCAAAAGACAAAAGGTCCTCATATGGCAAAGAAGAGCCTCCATTATTGGATGCCATATTATCTCTTCAGTGCTATCTCATGCCATGCAGCCTCTCACATTATACTTCCTATGATATATCATGTTGTCTTGTGCCTTCATACAAGTGAAACCACGCTGTGCACACCTGCATTTCTTTGAGAGCTTTCTCTGGCCATCAAGGCCCATTTTCTCACTTGTATATCAGGCAAAAAGTGCTGGGGAATCAACACCTCCCAGGAGAAACCTATAATCAATGGCTAACAGAAGCTGGTGCATAAAAACTCACACTCCCATCATCCCTCAGTAATCACTTAGGAATAACTCTGAAGTGTATAGTCTATACTGTCCTTCAGAATTCCCCAGCAGGATGAAGCTCAAGTTACCCATAACAACTGCTTGAAAACAAATGTTTTATTCACCATCACCTCTTCGCCATCTTACTTCCTCACTGGTGTGTCCTGGTGTCACCTCCCAAATAAACCACTCATTCTCAAATGCCAGTGTTGGGGTCTGTTTTGGGTGGATCCCAAACTAAGACCTTACTGTATTAATCTAGGTAATTAACATTACCTGCAGCTATAGCCAGACATCTCATAATTAAACACAATTAACATCTTTTCTCACTTTTGTGAAGTCTAATGAAGACTGGTCAGTTCTTCTCCATACTGTTGCCATACCATCTGGAACACACAGGTCATGTCAGCAGGCAAAGCAGGATGAAAGAGGTACCCCCACTCTTAACTGCCTTAGCTAAGAAGTGACTTATGCTACTTTCATGCATTGTCCATTGACCAGAACCTGTCATATAGCCTAACTTAACTGCAAAGCAGATTGTAAATTATAGATGGGATAACTGGTGAGCACCAACTGTTTCTTCCCTACTCAATTCTCCAATTGTTCTACATTGTGCATCATGGTTCAACATCTCATCCCTCTGATATTAGATCAGAGAGCTTTCCTATGTGATATCTTAATGCTTTTTATAAATCTCTGTTCATTATACCAATATAACATGTTTTTGTTGGTTAGGCTAAACTAGCACACGGTGATTTCCTTGAATATAGAGATAATATCTCACTTTTCCTTTAATCCAAACTCTTAATAGAAAATAAGCTTCTCTTGTCAAGGAGCTTATAGTCAGTATTTTAAGATTCTGATTTTTGATAATCAAATTCCAAAAGCTTTTAAGTATATATTCCATAGTTGTCAAAATGGAAATTAATGACCAGGGAGAAATCAGAAAGAAGCTCAGGATAGTGTTTTATCCATCTCTCTGTCACATCACTTGTCAATTTCCTAGTATTTTTGGAGATAGTGAGAAGAAATATAACATTGAAATAGAGATTAAATTGAGTGGTTTTTACCTCTAGTTTTCAGACTACCAATTTGGAAAATGGTTGTCCACACTTTATACTAAAAACTATGGTTTACATTTTGCTGATTTCTAGTAGACGTAGGTGATAATATAATTGGATATTTTCCTGTGACATACTAAATTATTGTTTATCTCCAATTTTTACCAACAATTATCAAATTATCAGGTTTAGCTTATTATCACAGTTACCTCTTTCTTCACAGTACATAATCTTTTGGGAGAGAGTCAAAATGAAACAATATATTTCATATTTACATATGAAATACATAAAAGAGAAAAATAATATATTTACATGTAAGGAAGGAGAGCATGTGTGAAGTGGCTTTTATTTGAAGCAGTATGGCAGACTTGAGACCTTGAACACCCCTTCTAAGGAAAATAAGAAAAATTTGCATAGAATATAAACATCTTTTTTTAATGTTACCACTGATCTGGCAAGAAATAAAGAACAGGCGAATAACAAAAAATAAATTGAAAATAGAAATCCCAAGATGTAAGAGAAATAAAGGTAGGCTTTATCCTCAGGGCGAACCCAATGTGCAAAGAAATCCAATGTTGCAATCCTCAGAACCAGAACATAAAATAACTATGGTTATATATTTCAAAACATGAAATAGAGGTTTAAATATTTAAACAAGAAATAACGAACAATAAAAAATAAGAATGCAGATCTAAAATAGAATCAAAAGAATTTGTAGAAACTAAAACCAAAATAATTAAAATGAAAATTTTGATGGTGGGTTAAACAGCAAATTAGACAGCTGAAGAGAGAAGAATAAATGAAAGATGGATCCATAAGAACTCTCTTGAAAGCAGCTCAGAGAGACAAAGATTTGGAAAAGGTGAAAGAGACTAAATAAAGTATGCATGTATAAATAGCTAGAATAAATACCAAAAGAAATAGAGTATAATATCTAAAATAACTTAATGGAAAATATAATAAAAAAGAAGAAAAACTAGCAATGGCAATGAAAGGGATAAACAGTACAAAATGAATGCCTGGAGATAGCAGAAATTAATTCTAATATATCCATAATCCTATAACAATGTAAATGGACTAAACTCTAGATTTGAAAGATAATGATTTTCCAGACTGTAAACAAAATAAAGAAAAATCTAGCCATATATTGTTTACATGAGACCTACCTAAATTATCAAAATTCAGAAAGATTGAAAGTCAAATGATGGAAAGATGCACCAGGCACACACTAATCAAAACAAAGGTGGTCTCAATGTATTTGAAAGCAAACCAAGTAGATTTTAAGACCAATGTATTATTGAAGATAGAGAGAGGCCTACATAGTGATCAAGAGTTTCAATTTGCCAGAAGATAATAATGATTTTTTTTTTGATGTGGACCATTTTTAAAGTCTTGATTGAATTTGTTACAATATTGCTTCTGTTTTGTTTTAGTTTTTTGGCCACGAGGCACGTGGGATCTTAGCTCCCCAACCACGGATCCGACCTGCACCACCTGTATTGGAAGATGAAGTGTTAACCACTGGACCGCCAGGGAAGTCCCAATAATAATGATTTTTAACTCACATGGGCTTCATAATATAGCCTCAAACTATATAAAGCACAAATTGACAGAATTAAATGGAAAATTACAAAACCTCTATCACATTGAGAGACTTTGACACATCTGTAGTAACTAATGGATTAAAGAGATAACTTAGCAAGAATACAGAAGATTTGCGTATCACAATAAATAAGTTTGATCTAAAGAATGTATATGTAACATTGTATACAATGACTGAAAAATACATGTTTTCTGCAAGAACTTGAGGAACATTATGAAAATTGGCCACATTCTAATCTACGAAGTGAATGGCAATACATTTTTTTTGTCTTCTTGCTTCCCTTTTGTTCCTATCCAATCTATTCTCAACTCTACCCCAACGATCCTGGGAAAACCTAACCTGGATGAGTCATACCTCTGTTCAAATTTCTCCAATGGCTTCACATCATGCTACAAGTGAAAGCTGAAATCCATAGTCATTACAGTAGTCCACAAGGCCTACACACCTACCCTTCCAAGCTGGCTTTGTTTCTCCAATCCCATAACCTCCCCTCTCCCTCAGTGTGCTCCAGGTACACTGGCTGTTCCATTAATACAGTAAGCCTGATTCAACCTCTGAACTGTACACTGGTTGTTTCTTCTGTCAGGATCCTTCCTGCAGATATCTGAACACTCACTCCTTCATCTCCTTTAGGTTATTTTACAAATATTCCTTTTTTACTGAGGCCTCCAACACCCTATCCATAACTCATTCTTTTTCCCTCTTCCCTACTTTATTTTTCTCTAAATCATTTCATGCCATCTAAAACATTACTTATTTTTTTATCTGTCTCCCTTCACTAGAACGTAAATTCCTAGAGTGCATAGCATTTATTCTGCTTTATTTATTGCTATATGACTAATGACTAGAGCAGTTGCTGGTATTTTTGTGACAAATACTGGTAGGATGAATAAAGAATGAAGGAATTTGGAGATTTAAAAGCACTTTTTTATATAACCTTTGAGTCAGAAAAAAAATTATAAAATATTTCAACCTAAATGACCAAAATCACACATATCAAAACTGTAGAATATAGCCAAAGTGGTACTTAGAGGAACTTTATAGTCTTCAGTATGTATATTCAAAAAGAAGAATCATTTAAAAATAATTAACCAGGCATCCAACCTAAGAATAAAAAAAGAACAACATAATAAACCTCCCCAAAATAACGGGGAATAAATAATAAATATCATAGATAAATAAAATAGGAACGGAAGAGGCCACCAAAGCCCCACAAAACAATTATTTGAAAAGACTAATAACTTGCACAAATCTCTGATCATATTAACAAATAAAACAAAATAGAGAAGGCAAAATGGACAATATTAGGAGTGAAAGAGATGACACAACTACAGATACTACAGTGATTAAAAAGATAAAATCATGTTCTGAATAATTTTGTTAATAAATTTAAAATATTAGATGAAATGGGAAAAAATTTTTAGAAATATGCAACCTACCTAAACTCGTCCAATTAGACAAATAGAAAGCCATTAAAGTACAAAATCAATAGTTTAAGTTATCCTACCATAAAACACACTAGAATCAGATGGCTTTGCAGGGAAGTTCCAGAAAATGTGAAATAACAAAGAATTCCAACAATAAATCAAATTTTCCAGTAGAGAAAAAGAAGGAATATTTCCTCCAACTCATTTGGTGATGACATAATAACCTTTATAGCAATTTTTAAAATAGTGTATTAAAAAGTTACAGAACTGGTATCCTTGGAGAAATGGCTGATTCTAGGACTGGGGCTGAAAATGTACACAATAAGCCTGGAGCATCTTTTAGTGCCAGAAAGAAAGCGTTTAACAAAACAAAACAAAACAAAACAAAATATTTCAATGGTTTGGGTATGTCAAAGGAACATAGGAGGCAACATTTGAGTAACAAAATAAATAACATAGCATTGAGTTGTAACCCAAAATATAAAATAAGTATCCATGAGTCCATAGTGATATAAATAAATAAATAATTAATTAAATGAACAAATAATTAGGGAATTCCCTGGTGGTCCAGTGGTTAGGACTCAGCACTTTCATTGCCATGGGCCCGGGTTCAGTCCCTGGTCGGGGAACTAATATCCTGCAAGCCTTGTGGTGTGGCCAAAAAAAAAGTAAAGGGAGAAGAAACAAGTCTCTTGTGCGGAAGAATTCCAAATAATTTATGTAAATCCTCCTCCCTTAAGGAGAGAGAGCGTAAGTCTCCACTCCTTAATTGTGAACTGTGTATAATAACTTCCTTCCAAAGAGTATACTATGAAAAGTTACAGGAACAAATTGTGAATACAGATGCACTACTCATGAACAAACTAACAACAACCTGAATATAGTCTTGTTGAAAAAAAACCATCATTACCAAATTGGTATTATCCAGGAATTATTTTAATATTACAAAAAATACTAGTAAAATTTACTACATTAAGAGACTATAGGAGAGAAAAAACACATGATCATATTAATAGATCAATAAAACACATTTGATAGAATTCAACATCCTTTCCTAATAAGAATTTTTAGAGAACTAGAAATAATAGGAAATCATTATTAACCTCTATCATTAACTATGGAAGGCAGATCAGCAGTTGCCAAGGTCTAGGTGACAGGGGTTGGGGTGGGGTTGGGGTGAGGAGGGATTGACTGCAAAGGAACATGAAGGGACATACTGGGGTGATGGAAGTGTTTTATATCATGATAGTGGTGGAGGTTACACAACTATATGCATTAGTCAAAAATAAAATTAGTGTTTTCATGTTCTTCGGATAAATATTCAGAAGTGGGATAGTTGGAGATATATGCATGCCTATGTTCATTGCAGCATTATTTACAATTGCCAAGGTATGGAAACAACCTAACTGCCCATCAACAGATGAATGGATAAAGAAGATGTAGTATATATACACAATGGAATACTTCTCAAGGATAAAAAAAGATGAAATCTTGCCATTTGCAACAACATGGATGGACCCTGAGGGTATTATGCTATGTGAAATGTCAGATTGAGAAAGACAAATAGTGTATGATTTCACTCATATGTGAAATATAAAAACAAATAAACCAAAAAAATAAAATAAATGAACAAAGCAAACACATAGATACAGAGAATAGAGTAGTAGATAGAGGGGAAGAGTGAGAGTGTGAAATGGATAAAGGGGGTCAACTGTATGGTGAAGGATGGAAACTAAATTTTTGGTGGTGAGCATACTGTAGTATGTGCAGAAGTAGAAATATAATGTTGTACACATGAAACATGTAATGTTATAAACCAATGTTACTTCAATAAAAAAGTAATTTAAAAAATCATTAAATTGCACACTTAAAATTGGTGAATTTACTTTATGTATATTTTACTTGAAAAAGCTGACAAAACTAGAAAAGGAACTATTAAGTTGATAAAGGACATCTACAAAAATGAAAACTGACAAAAATTATAAAACTTCTTGTGTGTTAACTCTTATTTTATCTCCTGCTGCAGCAACCACTTCCATGCTGCCTTTAACGACTTGTTTAACAGTTACTTTCAGGCGCTCCCTCTCCTGGGGCTGCATCCTCTACCTCTCCCTTCCTGGAACCCATGCTGGCCAGGGTTACCTGCATGAGTCCACTTGCACTTATGCATGCAAAACCTAAAAATACAGAGTAGGTAACACCCAATGTCCCATCTTGGACAACAGGGTAAAAAAAAAAAAAGTATCAATCAGTGCTTCCCTCCTTCTTCCCACAGCTGAACAGTTTTGAGATGTTTTTCCTAGAACTCTTCAGAAATTTCAAATGTTCATGAAGAGATGGAGCAACAGAAAATATATTTCATTTTCAGTTTGCAAACTGGCCCCTGTACACGAAGGGCCAAGGGGAGACCAAAGGGGTTGACCACTCCATATTGTTAGGTGGCTTGTCTTGGGTGGATGCAAGATGAGCAGATCTCTGCACCCAACCACCAGAATCTTAAAAGTCTATATAGAAGTCTTAACAGGGTTTAGTCACATATACCATCCAGATGGTCTCAACAACATATTACTCTCTCAAGGCTGCGTCCTTGGAACAGCTCCTAGTGTGGGAATGGTGGGTGTAATTCCAAGGACAGGGGGGTGGGTGAGGAGCCTTTCATTAACCGGGTCCAGGTTGCAGGTCAACTGGTGATCATGTCCGGTTTTTAATGCAGACATTAATGCACTGCTGGTGGAAGTATAAATCCAATAATGGTAAACAAGTGCATACTTGTTGACCCACAATTCCACTCCATAGCATGTAACACTTGCACATAGGCCTTAAGCAATGCTTCCAGAATATTTTGAGCAGCACTGTTCTTAAAGGCATATGAATGAGTCCAAATGGCCTTCCACAGAAGAACAAACAAATATTCATTCATTGTATAAATATGCAGTGGAACATTATGCAAGAGAAAAAAATGAAAGCATAGTAGCTGCATGCATTGGTGTTTACGAAGTTCAAAAAAGTCACAGAAAAAGACATGCTATAGGATTTTATTCATATAGCACTAAATGTGATAAAGCTAAATACTAAATTGCTTATGTGGTAAAAGTATAAAGTAAAAGCAAGAGAATAAATAATAGAAATTTTTAGACCATGTGCACATCTAGGTTGAAGAAAGGATGGGGAGATCAGTGAGGCACATACATGGGGCTCTGAGCTGCTAATATTCTATTCTAATATGGTTAACAAGCACTCATTAATTTCTTATTGGTTAAATTGATATACCTCCCTTTTGTAAATATGCTGTATTTCATAATAAAAAAATGTGATTGTGAAGAAAAACAGCTTTAGGTTGGCGGTTTGCTCAGAGGTAGACTCGGTCAGATACAGACTTGCTTCTCTAGAGTAGAGGAAATCATTAACAATATTTATGGTCATTTGGACATAACCCCTTCTAGGGACCTAACTACATTGTGCTCCAATACCCATCACCGCCTCACCCACGCTCAGTAGTGTCTTCACAAAGTTAAAACAGTATACACAAACCCAGTGGAAACTGAAAAATAGGATTTTAGCTGAGAAATAACCCACGGCCTTCAGGCCATGGGAGAGCCTGTGAAAGCTCCCTCCTAAACAGTGAGAGGCCTTGGATGCCTTGCACCTCTCCTCTTTCCTTTGTGAACCTCCTAAATACCATCTTATTCCCTCAGTTCCACTGGCTGCCACATCCCTGGATTTTACTTCTTGGTCTGGCACTTTTAGGGTTCAAAATCTGTTTATGTGGTCTACCTGGCTTCTCCCCAGGATGCAGGTTCATATATTAATCCTTTATCTGCATACCTTGCATGGCCCATGAACAAGTAATGCTCCAGCCCAGGGCCAGAACCTGCCCTGCTCTTTCATGAGGGAGAAAGGGGTACATATACCGGCTTTAGCTTAGCTCTTTTAACTGTATATTGACATCATTTTTGTGATGCAAAAAACAACTAGCCTGGATGGAGCTGAGCGCAAATATTGGTCCAACTGCAATATCAAAACAATAAAGTTAATACTAAAGCTGTAAAGAATTTTTCTAGGATATGTACCTCTAAGTGAAATTATTGGATGAAACAAAAGCAAGAAAATAACTTTAAATTGAATGCGGAAATTATAATTCTTTTTTGTACAAATCAGAATTTCTCTAAATCTGTAGCTTTTTACATTTGGAAATAAGTGGATATTAAATAAATGTATTTCTTGTTTTGAAAAGATAACTAGATCATTTTATATTCAATCTAACAATTTTTCCTAAAATGGGGTTTAATGTTGATGACCTTTTTCAATAGGTTGGGATGTAAACAAGGTCATATCTCTTTTATTTTTCAAATTGATTGCTTAAAACCTCACATGTTCATACTAGTAGTATGTCCAATTTTCCCTTTTTGAGGGCTTTAGCTTGCATTAACCAAGGAAAAGAAATTTACTTGGTCAATTCTTCTTCCAGAATCTATGCACACAGAAGGCTAGAGAGTCTGGTTCTAATACCATGGTGTTGTCATATGGAGTCACAGCTAGACTTTGGTTGTCTGGGGTCTGATGGTTCCTTGTCCACTGCTGAGGTGAGGCCTTTGGTGGTTTGGATCCTTTGTGGGACAAAGGAGTATCCTGGTCTATGGTTCTAACTTTATCATTCTGTGTGTATGTATGTGTGTACACATGTGTATGTATTTTTAATGTTGCACTCACATTCTCAGCCCTTGTTCTTCCAAGTGGAATGGTACCTCCTCATAAAGGAGCACCTATTTATGAATCTAGTGATATAGGTCCAAGACATTTCCTTTGAATGACTCCTTATTAGAAGTCTCCTAACATCTTTCATAAATAAATGCTTATCTGGGTTCTGTTTTTGCTTTTATTTTAAGTACAAAGAGAACTTAGACACTTAGGACTTATTCCACAGCTGGACTGCAGCTAGATTTTTGTGTAATTATTTCGAACTTTTCACCATTGCTTCTCCCACAGTTAATTTGACAATTACTAAAACATGGGCAAGCACCATAAACAGGTATCATAACAAACAAATAATTCCTAGTAAACACTCATCTCCACAGTGAGTGGGGCTACAATAGATTAGCCTAGTAGCCCTGAGTCTTGAGTATGCCCTGGGCATCAGTTGGCCTGCTTTACCCAGACAGTGGAGAGTGTTAGTTAATTTGGTTAGTTAGTTGGTTGTATAGAAATAGGTTTCTTACATGAGATCATGATACGTTAAAATGACATACAGGAAATTCCCTGGCGTTCCAGTGGTTAGGACTCAGTGCTTTCACAGCCGAGGGCCAGGGTTTGATCCCTGGTCAGAGAACAAGATCCCACAAGCTGTGCAGGGTGTGACCAAAAAAAAAAAAAAGGGCTTCCCTGGTGGCGCAGTGGTTGAGAGTCCGCCTGCCGATGCAGAGAACCCGGGTTCGTGCCCCGGTCTGGGAAGATCCCACATGCCGCAGAGTGGCTGGGCCCGTGAGCCACGGCAGCTGAGCCTGCGCGTCCAGAGCCTGTGCTCTGCGGCGGGAGAGGTCACAACAGTTAGAGGCCCGCGTACCGCAAAACAAAACAAAACAAAACCAAAACAAAACAAAAAAGACATATAAAGTATGACAGTACAAAAGATATCTGAACTAGGACATACTGTGTCCCTATATAATATCTTTCACTTAAGATGACATCACTCATCCCTGGTTAACACAGTAGTCTTACAAATTTTTGGTCTGTATTAGTATTCAGATCATGCTTTGCACAAAGTGACCTTGGTGTGTGATTTTTATAAATATTGCTTAGTCTGAAAGACTAAATTTCAAGGTGGAGAAAAAGGCGACTAGCAATGACAGAGGAAGAAAAAGGATGGGGCGGGGGTGGGGGGGGAGGGGGTGTCAGTCCTGAGTGGAAGTCTACTAGCAGGAATAGAACAAAAGGCAATTAGCAGTGCTTGTCAACTCTTGTTCCTTCAGTATAACATAGCTTTAGGCCTCCTTGTAAAAAAACATTAGTTAGGAATAATGTAGCGATCTTGATGTTCTATCAATTTCAGATGACAGAAGAGAAAAATTTCAGCTTTACTACTTAACTGCATGGCCTTAGGTAAGTAACTCAAACTTTACGCAACTCAATTACCTCACCTGAAAAGCAGCACTGGCACCTTCTTCTTTGTGTGGCTGTATTCATTTAAGACATTTAAAAAGCATGGGTAAAGCACCTAGAAAATGCTAGAAGTTGATAGGTGCTCAAAAATTATAATTAATAATAATATTAATAAAATGATGTGCAATGAAATCTGATTTGGAGCTACTTACATTTCTCACACACTAGGTTATTAATATTCATGTGTCACAACTTTTAAGTCTCTGACAGTCCTTGACCAGTCATCTGAGTGATGCCCAGAGTATTTTCTCTTTTTCCCAACCTTCTAGCCAAACTTGACAGCACATCATAACAGGGTCTTATAATGGAACTCTCCTTCCCTCAAATTTAGATGAGATACCAAATAGAAAAGATATTGACATGCCAGAGTGAAGGTGACAGAGATTCCCTCTTCCAATTACTGAATTTACAAAGAAAAGAGTAGGATCAATTCCATCTCTTGAACCCCTCAGCCTGATCAACAGCATAAAAAGAGACCTAGAATAGAAGCAGCACCCCTTTATAAAAAGAGTGGCTTTATACGTCCAATCTACAAAGAATTAATGCTAAATGAAGTTTGGAACTTTGATTAATATATTGCAGCTGGACATTCTTTTTTTTAGGCTGCACTGTGCTGCATGCGGGATCTTAGTTCCCCAACCAGGGACCAAACCCATGCCCCGTGCACTTGGAGTCTTAACCACTGGATCACCAGGGAAGTCCCACAGCTGGACATTCTAATTGCTGAATCAAAATTATATTTGCCACCTAAACTGACGTGGGACTTGCTATTACATGAAAGTGAACAGACACCTATGAGCTCTATAAGAGTTTTCAACAAAGAGTGGAGGAAGATTACTCTGCACTAAAAATGTTTAAAGGGACGTTGGAGGAAAGAAAAAAATTGTTGCCTTTTATTCCTTCCAATGTTTTTATAGTGGTACAATACACATAACATAAAATTTACCATTTTAACCATTTATAAGTGTATGGTTCAGTGGAATTAAATTCATTCATAATGATGTGCTACCATCACCACTATCAATCTCCAGAATTCTTGTAAAACTGAAACTCTAAATCCATTAAACAGTAACTCCCCATGCCACCCTTCCTCCCAGCCCCTGGCAACCACTACTCTACTTTCTGTAAGTTGCCTTTTGAATCATATTTTTTTCAAACAGACTTAAATTGGGGAATCATTTTTAACTCTTCACTCTTTAGTATCACATACCTTGGTTGTTTCCAAACAGGCCTTGCATGTTTTTCTATATAATGCTTTTCCAAACTTTTTTCTTCTTATGGAGTCGTTGTCAAATATATTATTGAAAGTATAGTCAACTCTAACTAAATCTAGAGAAATTTCTCTATTTCTGATCTCTTTCCATTTAAAGCACCATTAATGATTACCACCAACACTATCCTCGTTTATGTACACAATTTACTATCTTAACATTTGTTCTGATACTACCCAGAAGGGATAATGGGAAGGCAAGAAACCCATTACAAGACCAAACATTGCAGCATTAGCAGATGTGATGAGAAACTTGGACATAGTTGGAAAACCATTTGAAAGAGTGAAGGGAAAATGGAGCGGTGAAAAAGCCACTTCAATAGTGAAGAAGTCTGGCTGAGAGCAGGGATCAAAGACAGAGTGAACATTTTGCACTACAGATTCAGCAATCCTATGTCTGGATTTTGCAGGGCACTTTTGATTTTTAATATTTTGCCTTGTTGTTCCTTTAGAACACTTAGTTGGTCAGACCTTGTGTACTAAATTTTGGTTTGATGACATGTTGATTGGAATGGATCTGGCTTGGTAATGGCAAAACCAGCCCCATATTCAGTAAAACAGCAGTAGGAATATTATCCCAAAATACACAGACAGTTTTCGGTTTGGGGAAATTGCTCACACCCAAGTGAAATTTGACTGTACATCAGGGAAAGAAGGTTCTACATATTTCCTGGGGAGAGACAAGGATATTCACCAGTATTTGATGTCATACAAATAATTGAGTATGGGCTGTGCGTGCTGTGTGGTGCTCTGTGTGTGTGTGTGTGTGTTTCAATTTGATTTACTGCTTGCTTATTAAAAAAAATAATAAGCCAGAATGTGGATCATGTGAGAGACTAAATATGACAACAGCAGAAAAAGAAATAAAAAGAGATAAGATTTTTAAAATGGGAAAAGGTAAATCATGTACACATACTTTAGAAATGCCTTTTGACTGTTTTAACCACTCTCTCCGTTTTTCTCACTGGACTTAGGGAAAGGGAGTAAACACCAAAAAACATCGGGAAAACACCATGAGTTTAAAAGAATATGATAAATGAAAGTAGAATTAAGAAGCATGGCATAACTGAAGGGATTTTGCAGCAAGTCTATCAATATTTAAAATCACACCCTTTAAAATAATTTCTATTTTAGTTTTGCTGACTCCAAAGAACAACATTAATGTATTTACTTTTTCTTACATTATTTGATCCTGTACTCAGACACTTGCGCAAAGAATGAAAACCAGATTTGGGTTTTCTCCTAAAAAGAAGCCTGTTTCTAAGAGAGAAATGTACTCCAGGAAAGGCCTGAGAAACAGCAGCACACACTAATTCAGTCAATGAAAAAATATGTTAAAAAAGATTTAAAAACCCAAAGCACAAAAAACACACACAAAATATGTGCTCTCCCTCCTGGACACACACGAAGTATTAAAATGTATGACCAAAGAAATGTCCAGAAATTGATATGAAAGTGACAGTGAATTGGTAAAAAGGTTCAAAACATGTTGAGAAAAATTGCAAAAGATATTGAATAGAATATATTAGAAAAATGTACTTCTCTGAATGTGTTTAAGAATCTGCTTTATCTGTCTTGCTTTATCAAAATTGGTGATATCTTGTCAAGAAATAATAAAGGGTTATCAGAAATCACAGCTTCACTTAGTTCACTGTAGGGTGATGGTGTCAAAACATAGAATGGTGGCGTCAATCACCCCAATTCTATGCCAGCTAAGAAAAATTGGTCCCTACAAGGGTTACTAGCCTGTCCTTCAGTCTCAATTGTCAATTCTAATAATCAATAACTTTTATTTATCTTCTATTTTTTCCCCTGACCTGCCAACTATTCATATATAATTGAGCTTTTATAATTTTTAAAGTAAATTTCATTTGTCTTTCACTTTAGTTTTCTCTTCATCATACTGAAAAATCCTGTATCCATTCACTCCACACATCATGTCCCCTGGATAAACTTTCCCAAATGACATCTTTAGCTTACTCTCGCCTCCACAGGCAGCTTATGCTCTCAACACTGTTCACTGGCACACCATTTTTTGTTTGTCAGTTCATCAATTAAGAATAGTATATGTGAGTTTCCCAAATCTAATAACTGGGTTGGCTAAAGATAAGGAATTTAAAAAGAGTCTGGAGATCAAATGTCTAAGTGGCCTGAGTTTGAAAGCACAACAATGCAGCTTCATCCTCTTTCTTTACCTACACATATCATTTCCAGGCCTGTGACTCTCTGTATTTGATGGTCTTTATCAGTGTCCTGCTGTACTTTGTTCTACGATGCTCTTTCAGATGACTAGGCTAATTGAACTTTTGCCTTTCACTTCTTGATCCTTAGTAGTTTATTTATGTGCTGTGAAGTTGCAATAAATGTCTCAAAATGAATTCAGAAAAAGCCAGGGGTCACTCTTAGTGTTCCTCAGTCTTAAAAGTTGCTATTTAATGTGCACTTGAAGAAGCATCATCATTTGTCTTCATCAGTCAGTTAACACATCTTCAGACTCTTGGGACTACACTGAGAATGACAGCTCTCAGAAGCAGGTGAAAAAACAACAAAAAAAGGTGGTTTAGAACTATTGAATCAAGAAAACCCTGATGACCCTTATGGAGTAATCATTGCCAGTGGGATCAAAATCAGTGACAATTAGAGCCTGCTGAGAAGTGGACATGAAAGAAACTCCATTCTCCTGGTCACCACATAATGCATTGAAGAGTAAGGAAGAAAATGGTGATTTTTAAAAATTCTCTTAGCAGCTGCTTTCATGCAGCTACCTGCAGTAGAGGTTGAGCCCTGAGAGACCTGAGAAGATGATGTAGATCAGGCACTTCCCAAACTTTAATTTGTACACTGATCATTATGGATCCCACTAAACTATAGATTCTGATTCAGTTAGTCCAGGGAGAGGTCAGGAATCTGCATTTCTAGTAAATTCTCAGGTGACTCCAGTACTGCTGGCATCTGTGGACCACAGTTCGAGGGGCAAGGATTTAGAGCCATAGGAATGAGCAGATGGATAGAGAAGGAAGGGTTGGGACTGACAGTGAGAGAAGAGAGAACAGATGCGGGCTCTGATGAGACAAGCAAGACGTGGAAGGCTTTCCTCTTTACAGTGTAGCACCCTTTCCTCATGACTCCATAAGTCATCAGAAAAGTTTCATAAATTCAAAACTATACGGTGCTACTTGATGTGTTTTTCCTGGAAATTTGCTGAGGGCTGACATTTGCACCTAGGTTGGTTAGGGGTAGAATTGAGCATTTGACTAGATGCAGAACCAGATACAGAGAAGAACAGAAGCAGCAAGGATTTGGGAAAGGATTTTGGATTCTGAAGGATCATGAAATTATAGAGTTAAACAAAGTTTCCCTAAATCTCCTAGGGACAAGAAGGCCTTAGCTGACATCTGGCTTATGCTAATATAATAATTATGATTAGTGCTTACCATATGCCAGACATTACACATTATATAGATTACCTCATCAATCCTCACAACAACTCGATGACATAGGTATCACCCTATTTTATAAAGAAGGGATCTGACGTTAATGGCAAGCCCAAATCCATACACTCAGTAGGTTCCAGAGTGATTATCTTAACATTGGTCTGGCTGAATCAAAACAATCCCCATTCTTGTTTACCAAAGACCAGAAAGCCTGAAAGGAAAGAGGGGAAAATGTGAAACAGGTAAAGTTGAAAAAAATGATTCAGGGAATGATAAAAAGCTCTGATCTTCATATTGTTCTGATATTTCTACCAATATCTGTTTGGACCTGAATGAACTGACATTTTGAATTTTGACAAACTACTGATGAATCATGCAGTACTCACTAACTTTACCGACACATTTTAAAAGGTGAAATCTAGAGCTGAGAGTTACACTGGAATACAATTCCTAAGAGGATCTTTTTTCCACTAGCCTCAATCCCCCAGCATTGCTGACATTTAAGACCACCTTTTGGAAATTCCAGAGAGAAATCGCTTAGCTGCTTTCTTCTACTTGGAAGTGTGAATATAAGTTGCTCCAGGTACCCTCCTTTCTACTTAATCCTTTTTTAATTTCAGCCTTTCCTTCAATTAACTTTGAGCCATTGCTATACTTGAGATGTATGAATTCGGGTTAATTTTTTTTCCATCGTGAGTGTGAGTACTTCAGGCCACAAAACAGAGAAGGGATCCACACTTTCTAATGAAAGAGAACTTTCTTACACTACAGAGTCCCTATCAGGAGAGCGCTTGTAAGGGCTTCCAGTTACAACAATTTTAAGACCATCTATGTTACAAAAAATAAACACATGGGAGAGGATAAAACAGTGCCAACCATCATGGATGAAACTTTTTTTGAGATGAAAAACTGACACTGTTGCAGTCTAATTTGGGAGGGGAGGTTCTAAGCAGGCACTTAGAATTTTTCCATCAAGTCACAGGTGTCTTCATTTAAATGTCCAAGAGTAAAAGGGCTCTGAAAACCCAGCAAGAAGTGCACAAAGATGGCTTTAGACTGAAATCTAAAGTCACAGAGAAAGCTTAGCTAATGGGTTCCAAAGAGAGCAATGGAAAATGTGAACAACTTCCCATGATGATTCCTAATGATGATGATCCATCTCTACTCTAACTTCCCTTGACTTGTGTTTAAGTCAAACCCAAGTCATGATTCAACACTAGTCCCCTTCGAGCTTCACCAAGCAAAATCTAGACCTGGTCATCCTACCCCTTTATTTTTGAGGCTTCCATTGTTCCAATTTCG
Organism: Globicephala melas; assembly: GCF_963455315.2. Classification (NCBI taxonomy): domain Eukaryota; kingdom Metazoa; phylum Chordata; class Mammalia; order Artiodactyla; family Delphinidae; genus Globicephala; species Globicephala melas. The sequence goes on from NC_083335.1 coordinate 96,654,313, forward strand.
ATTTAGTCCTCAAGCGTGGGGCACACCAGGAGAGATGTAGAAATGATGTATCCTGATGATGACGGCCAAGGATAACTGAAATGCCACTAGGATGAGAATGTGTGGGTAGGCATGCATTTGCTTCAGGGTAACTGAAAGTTTCAATTTATAGTTGTAGAAACAAAGAAACCAGAAGTTTAAAAATGCAGGCATACACTCCAATAAAATGTTTTTTAAAAATGCAGCCATGGGGCTTCCCTGGTGGCGCAGTGTTGAGAGTCCGCCTGCCGATGCGGGGGACACGAGTTCGTGCCCCGGTCCAGGAAGATCCCACATGCCGCGGAGCAACTGGGCCCGTGAGCCATGGCCGCTGAGCCTGCGTGTCCGGAGCCTGTGCTCCGCAACGGGAGAGACCACAACAGTGAGAGGCCCACATACCACAAAAAAAAAAAAAAAAAAAAAAAAAAATGCAGTCATGAAGTACAAGAAGTCCTTATACTTACTTGGTCATTTCTCCACAAAGCTCTAAGTGAATACAAATAAAATATAAATGTGGAATAAAACTTGTGCCATAATTGATTTTGTTAAGAAAATAGAAGCTTGAAAAAGAGATGGAAGAGGCATTTAGAATTAATCCCACTGGGAATATTCTGATTTTCCCTGTATTTCTAGTTCCCGGGCATCTGACACACTTCTTTCATTACAATAAACATATTTACTTTAAAACTAATCATCCTTCAACTCCAGTGGCCTCTTGTGTTTTCCCTTTCATGATTTATTTCCTTTCTCTGTGGGCAAGTAAATTATTATGGTCATAGGCACTATTATGAAATAAGAAGTAACTTGAAGTCAAAACTCACACATAATGTGAAACGATGGATGTGCTCTTATTGACTTAAATCTAACAGATTCAATATTATACATTTTTAAATCATAAAAGACATTAGAAAATGATTGAATATAGTTATTTGGATGTGGAATTCTTCATCGTCATCAATATTCTTTTCTTAAAAGAGCAGAAGTTGTAATTATTAGTCACAATTATTTGTGATAACTCTAAGCCAACAATTTTGTGACAACAGAAGAAATCTCAATAATGCAATACAGAACACACCATAACCTGGAACTCTCTTGGACCTTATTAATTATCATAAATAGCAGGCAGGACTTATTATATCGTGGTTTCACTCACATCAGAATCCTTCTAGCATGGACCTCGAGAATGGAATTATAGTAAAGAGAGTAAACCCTGAAGTAGTCTTTGTTTCTAATTTCTAAAGTATTTTGCCAACATTATTATCTGTTACACTGGACAAACAGCTGGTGGATATTTCTAATCTTTTAACGGTTGCTTCATAATTTTCTCCTCCATTCTATTTCTTCCTCTCTATAGCAAACTAGTGCCTGCTCTAGGAAGACCTTTCCAGCAGCTGGAAAGAGAAGCATGACTTAAAATTGCAGAGCCAAACTGCCCTGTCCCTGATGGATAAAGCTTACTTTATATGCATGGTGACCTGGATTCAGAAAAACTGGATGACACCTCCCCACTGCCTACCTAAAGAAGGGGCACAGGATTGACATTGACCAGAGGCGGCTGTGACAGTGACAAGTTTGGTGACTTGAAGAGTGTATGAGATTTTCTGGGATCATTCCTGAAAACAGTACATCATTTCTCCCTTCCTAACTGATTACATCCCTTCTGAGTGATCCCAAAGGACTGAACCTTAGTAGTTGTACCTTTCAACTGCTAAGCAAATGTAGAGATGGTGCCCTTGCTGACAGGCTGTGAGCAGACAATGTGACATTTACTCCTCTTTATTCTCTCAAGACACATTCAAAGTCTGGAACGTGCTCCCTCCTCACCCCCCCATCTCTTCCATATCCTCTACCTCCCACCATGACACTTCCCTACTTTTCTGAATGAACTTCTCAATCTCTTCCATCTGACTTCACCTCTCACATTGCTGCCCTGTTTTTCTGGCCTGACTGATGCAAGCCTGAGGCGGATCTCTTCCTTTACTTCAGAGTCTGGGAATGACTCCTTCCTGTCTTTCCCTGGCTATACAACTCAGGCAGAGTTCCATGTCAGAGTTCTATGACTCCAATTCTCATGGAGCTCCTATACCATGGGATAGAATTTGGGCCCTTAGCCTTTGCCTCCCTGAGGTCTAGGGAGAGGGGTGACCATGGTGATATGGTGCCCAGGCTAGGTTCAGGTGAAAGAGGGGGTGTCTGGCCTTTGTGTGGCACCATAATGAAGGGCCAAAAAGTCATCACTTCCAAGAGATCTCTAGTAAATTCGCCTAAGCAAGGGACTCTTTCTTCACAGTTCAATGTAGGCCCATATCATTTCTCAGTTATGGGTCTTTTTTTTTTTAATTTATTTGGCTGTGCTGGTCTTAGTTGTGGCATGCAGGATCTTCATTGCCGTGTGTGGGATCTTCGTTGAGGCATGCGGAATCTAGTTCCCTGACCAGGGAACCAACCTGGGCCCCTTGCATTCAGGTGCGGAGTCTTAACCACTGGACCACCAGGGAAGTCCCTCAGATATGGGTCTTTTTCAATTCTTGTTTCTACTCCCCTCCTACACACACACACACACACACACACACGCACACGCACACGCACACACACACACCCCTTAGCTGTCACCTCCCATCCTACTTCCAGACAGATACCTTTTTTGTTTTTTGGTAGGTTTTCATTCAATGTTAACTATGAATCTCTGCTCCACCGTTTCCCTTTTTAGAGTAAATGCAGGTCCACTATCCCTTATATGAAACCTCTGGGGCCAGCTGTATTGAGGAACTTTTTCAGATTGTTGAATGACGCTATGGTTCATATGTTGTAAATTAGACAACACCCAACAGGGTTTGTGGCTCCATATTTATTCACACTAAGTGGGATAAACCAAAACCATACATAGCCTCACATCAGTTTGTAATTGTTTTTTGTTTTTTTATTTGTTTGTTTTTACCAAATGAGTTTGCTACAAACTTATGAAAAGGAAAAAAAAAAAAAACCCTTCTGTCTTGAGAGCTTTTTGTATTTTTAAAATGAGGATTAAGGATTGGTGATCTGTATTATGCTGTGCAAATTCTAGACATATTAAAAGAGGAATGGAGTATTTTAGGAGAATTTGGCTTTTTTGTTGTTAAAAATGCCTTATTTTTCTAATTTTTGAGACAGTACAGAGACAATTTTATAGGTGGTACAATGAAGGATGGAGTTGTTCAAGTAAGCAGTTTAGTACAAGCCGGAAAAACGAAGCAAGGGGAGGGTGGGGCCGGAGGAGGAAGGAAGCCCAAACTAGATGGAACGAAGATAAAGAAAATACTGGCAGACTGGGACTGGAACTTATTAAAGGGCAAGTGATAGAACTTGGAGAACAAAAAGATAACTTTGAGGGCATAGTCAAGAAATATTCTTAAAAATTATTTTCAAATGTACCTTATAAATCCACGAACATATATCCAGGTAAAAGAAAGATATTCCAAGCCTGGTCGTCCCTATTAATCGTCCTGGTTTATAACTTTGCAGTGTTCCATTAGGAACTGTTTTCAAGGATAAGCATGTAAGCTTCTTTCTCCTTGGAAGGTTGGGAGGCCAAGAATCCTGTTGGAAGTTAGAGGTTCCGGAGCTCAGAGTGCTCTAGCATTCTTTGTTAAGTGCGGTAAATATCACGATGGAGAGGTAGGGGAACAAATGTAAGAAGACAATGGGTTTTTATTTCACATTGAGTTGGTTCTTACTCTCGTCATTTGACACTAACTCAACTGTTTCTTGCATTCAAAATGTTGCTTCGGTCAAAATGTAGTCAGCCCTATGGAAAGGTGATTAGAAGAAAAGAAACTGTTATCCGCAAAAAGTATGAACTCCCGCAGCGTTGAGGATGGTGTTTCATTAAAAGAGAGAAGGCATTTCTTCCATTCTTCAGATCTTAACCACTATTTTTGGGTTTCTTCCCAACTTTTTCAGACAGTGAAAGATCTGGGAACACCCCTACCCCCAATGAACTATCAATAAGTTGTTTCTTTTATAGGAAAAAGGGCAAGTAGTCAGAGATACAGGAGACAGATAACCTACCAATCACAAGCTGAACTATAGTCAGTTACAAATTGCAAATTCAGTTTCAATGGGAGTTTATTCCTCATGTACAGGGGGAAAAAAATAGAGCGTCTCCTTAAAAACAGAGACAAGGTCGAACTGGGCTGAATCCTTAGCCCCAAGCACACAGTAAATATGCGTAGATTCATTACTTAAAGATATGCCACTTTTCCTATGCCAGGCCCTGGGCTAGGTCTTCGGGGCACAGGAAAAGGTTAATGCAATGGAGGGATTCAGATCCCACTTGGCATAATGTAAAGCCGAATGAATAAAGGTTTTAAATAACGTACAAAGAACACAGCAGCGGGGAAGCAAGTACGGTTTACATCACATTTGGTGGGAGCTCTCATTCCCATTTTAGCTCCTGCGTTCTTTCGTTTCACGCCGCCCTTCCTAGGGGGCGCGAAAGGAGGCGAGCCCAGAGAATAGAAGCCGCAGTAGGCCGGCGGGGAAAGTTAGGAAATAGGGAAAACTGGCGGGAGGGGGCGGGGGGGGGGGAAGAGATCGCGTCCAAGACTGCGTCCATCCTGAGTTTGAAAAGAGAACAAAATGCCTTTTGTCACTTTTCTCCACCTTCTTCCAAATCCCCCCGGGATGAGAAATTGGCGGGGCGGGAGGGGGTGTGTTACATCGCTGAGAGAGAACCTCTCTTTGCTCCAATGGCCACAGCCCAAGAAACCTAGGAATCTACAGCTGACGCCTTCTAGAAAAGGACCCACCCCAGCTCGCTAAGAAAAGGAAATCCACGTGACGGGAGGGGGTGGGGGCGGGAAGCCAGGCGACCCCGGAGCGAGCGCGGCCAGGGGCGGGGCCGGGGGCCGGGCAGCTTCGAGGAATTGCCCCGCGCAGCGGTTCTGGGGCGGAGGGCTCGCATGGGGCTATGTGGACACAGCACACTAGGGTAGAGGACTCAATGCGCGCGCACAGCGCACGGTGGGCAGAGAGAGAGCGGACCCATTCCGCGCGCACCGGGCAGGGGTGGGGCGGCCGCAAGCCTCTCGCGCCGGGAGCCTGGAGCCAGGAGCCGGAGCCTGACGTCGGCCCGGGTGCTGACCGCTGCCCCTCCCCGCTCGGCACCGCCTCCCGCAGCCGGGGAGGGGCCGGGGCGGAGCGAGCGAGCGGGGCAGCGCCGGGGCGGAGCGGGCGCAGGCAGAGCGCTGCGCGGGGCCGGCGGCGAAGGTCCACGGCGGGAACGGCGTCGCTGCGGCTACCTACGACCCGGTCCCCGGCCGGCCGCCCCTCAGATCCACCTTCGTGGCGCGGCGGAAAGCGCGCGGATCCCCGAGGGAGCGAGTCCACGCGCGCGGCGGCTCGGCTGCTTCCCTCCGTGGGAGGTCGGGCTCCCGGCTCTCCGGACCCGCCTGGCATCCTAGTCTCCGGCGGGGCGGGCCGGCTGCGGCGCCCGGGACATGGCTTCGGCGGGCAGCGGCATGGAGGAGGTGCGCGTGTCGGTGCTGACCCCGCTGAAGCTGGTCGGGCTGGTGTGCATCTTCCTGGCACTGTGTCTGGACCTGGGGGCCGTGCTGAGCCCGGCCTGGGTCACGGCCGACCACCAGTACTACCTGTCCCTGTGGGAGTCCTGCCGGAAACCCGCCAGTTTGGACATCTGGCACTGCGAGTCCACACTCAGCAGCGGTGAGGGCCCGGCGCGCCGCGACCCCTGCCTCCCGCCCCGGACCTCCCCGCGCCCCGCTGCCTGGACAGCTACCGCCTCTACCCGCCTCTCCTTGTGTGTCCCCCACCCTAGTCCGCCCCCTCCATCCTGGCCCTTCGCGGATCCTCGGGCTCCAGCCAACTCCCTGATCTCCACCCCTCACCTCTCCCCAATCCCGGTCGCCAAACCCAGTACAATGTCCCACGCCCTCTCCTCCCGTGGCCATTCCTCGGGCTCTGGAGTAACACGTATGCTATTTTGGGTAATTGTTATCATTTAAGGCGAGAACCATGTGGCTGTGTTGAAAATGCAACGCCTTCCACACCCGCGTTAAAAAAGACACAAGCAAAAGCGCCCCAACTCCCATCAGGATGCTGTGGGTTCTGTCTGCCTTCCCCACTTCTCTCTCAAGGAGGAATGTGCCTGAGTTTACCTCTGAGTGCCCCCGTTTCTGTCTGTTCTACTCCACTTTACCTGGGTTTTCCCGTGAGTTTCGGTTTGGATTTTAGTTCCTTAAATTTTTGAGCGATGTGAAGAGTTGGGAGAGGGACAGGCTTTAATTTCCTTGCCTTTTTTGGTGACGCCGTCCTTGGTTGAGAGTTGCTCTTCTTTCTTTCCCACTCCAGATGCCTCTTCAGTCCTCCAGATCTTTCTTGCTCTTCTGCATGAGGTACTCACAGATGCCTGGAAAGTTGTGGCTTATTCAGCCAGCCCTGGAAACAGCAAAGGGATGGGGTGGACGGCGGAGAATTAGGTAGTCACGGAGGGCCTTTACAAACACTTTACTCTCTCCTTGAGCCCCGGTTGCCTTCCCCTGCCCTCCCAATGTTACGCCCTTAGCAGAAATCTGACAACTTCCGATTTCTTGCTGCAAACCCCTATTCCTCGCTAATCTTGATTCTTGAGCTGCTGGTGTCAGTGCAGAGAAAGGGGAATAAAAGGCAGAAGACCAGGCTGTGATTTTATACACTTACACGCGCACCCCTGAGAAACTCATTAAATTCCTTCGTGACAGTTCCCTGTCTTCTCTGGGACTATTTATAAAGCCTTACTGGAAACGTGTCAAGTTCCAGGCAAGTTGAAATAGGACAAAGAGCCACAAAAATCAGATTTGCTTTTGTCTTTGGTTTCTTGTTATAAAAGAAATTAGTGCACTTGGTTTAGTTTCTTCCATAAATTTGTCTGTTTACAAAAGGCTTTTTCTTTGATATTACCTCAAAATTTCTATTGAAGGATTTCGTCTTTGTTGCTTAATTTACTGTGGAGGGGACTGGTTGGCAGCGGGAGGTCAACATTTAGGTCTTTTAATTCTTTCAGGGTTGGTTGTTTACAACTAAAGATAAAATAAATTGGTAAAATGCCTTTCTTCAGTAACCAGGGGATCCAAATAAACTTTGGAGAAAATATGCTTTCTTTCCCCTCTCCAATAGAAATGGAAATTTATGTAGGAATGCCAGCTCCAGCACGTCTCCTTAGCAACGTGAATCTTTTGCCCCTTTCTCTCTGTCTCCTGAAATAATAGCCCCCTGATTGCATAAAGACTTTTCAGATAGGTAGGAGAAACAAGCTTCAACTCCCATTTTCTTTTCAGGCCCGTATCCTTTTCTCTCGGCCAGGAATGTGGGGAATGGGGAGAAGCCAGCTCGAGTTTGTGGCGCGTCTGCAGTGTTTGCTAATCTTTCCTTCATTGCCTCCATACCCATTTATCTTTGCTTTTTTCCTCTCTAAGCACAAGCTTAATGCAAATATAGTTGTAATAGGACTCTGCAAGGTAAAAATCGGAGGCTGGTACAGCTTCTGATTTTTTCTTCTAAACCCGTTATTCTACCCTCTTGCTGAAACTCATACTGCAGCATTTATTTCTTGTTGCGTTCCTGAAAATAAAATAGTTTTCCTCCTAGAAAAAGTACACTTCAGAAGCAAATTGGGCTGGTGGAAATGGTTTTGTTGGAGGCTATCTGGAACAAGTTATTGACTTTCTTTATGTAGTAGCAGTTCATTTTTCCTCCCCAAGGTGGTGGTGGACGGGGAGGATGCAGGAGGAAAGGAAACAAAATCTGGAAAATCGCTCATCTCCCCACTTTACAAAGTCTATTTTCTTACAGTGTTCGGTGCACTTGAAGCTTCTGTGCACCAGTATTCTGAAACAAGGGGGAAGCTTGAAGTGAAACGAACAATGTTTTCCTTGCCCGTTCCAAAGGGCAGGCAGCTTTTCTCAGTCTGTTTGCTGTGTTGAATAGCAGAAAGCAGGGAGGGAAATGTCTTCTCTGAAGATTTTAAGAGATCCACTTCTTTGTCTCGAAATGAATTACCTCAGGAGGAACCACCAAGGACAGTTTTACTGAAGGCCCTTTACCAGCATCTTCAGGGCTTAATTAAAAACCTTTGTCTTAATTAGAATTGAAACTGCCGTGAAGAGGCAAGCTTGTAAATACAGAAGGGAAATTTGAGGAATGTTTCTACCGATGACAATATGTCCTACTTAGGCCCAGTTCCTAGGGAAACTTTCCCCTCAGCCATTATTTTTAAAGCCGCATTTTAATTTTGGTACCAAATGTGCATCGTTTGCCGCTTATAACCTGTTTTATGGTTTTAAGCAAAAGCAGCAGAACCATTCCTTTTGTGTCCTGGTGTATTGTAGGTTGCGTCAGCACTTCTAGTACGAACCAGTAATCCGGGTGTCAGTCTACTGTAATGCTTTTCTCCGGTGTCCCAATTCAGTGTATGGGGGACTATCCAGGCATTCATCCTTAAGCTGTAAATTTCCCAAAAAGACAAATGAGAAAATGGCTAATAAACTGTCATTCGCGGTGGAAACAGGAAAAAAATAAATTAATTAAGTATGCTTGTTAGGAAGTTTAGAATAGGAAGTACTCACATGGCTGCTGGCCACAGAATTTCTAAGGATGATTTTGGCAGCCTTTTAATACATCTTAAATATTATTTTTAAATGATAGTAATGTTTTAGACTTTTGCTTAGTCGCATTTAGTTTTGATAACTTTTTTCCTAGAATATAATTACAGGGTTTCACAGCCATAGCAATTATAAGAGAATCCTTAGTACAAATAGGATTACTCAAGTGTATATAGAAAGCTGACACCCTAAACTTGACTTCAAATGTACTGTATAACCTCTAGGGTAATTTTATACTTCTTCTTTAAAATTTATAAATACGTAGCTATTTCATATAAATCAGATTGCTTTTTTGACGTCTGTGTTATTTACTGACTAAGCAAAATGTAAGGGTGTGCAGATGGCCAAATGAACACAATTTACTGAGAGTAATTTTGGGATATAACAAGTGGCATTTATCCAGCTTTCCATCCACAAAATACTTGATTAAATAGTTGGTTCCTTTTTCAAGGAATATTAACATTAGCGCACTGTCCTAAAAATAGCTGCATTTGTAACGAGTCACTGGCAGTTTTGAAATGGCAGTGTGCTGTAGGCTAATAACAGGTGAATATTATTATTTTCAGTTGACAAGGGGTTCTTTTAAGAGTGCTTTGTATGTAGCTCATTTTTTAAAAACTGTGATATAAAAATCCACTTTAAAAGGCATTATAAGAAAACCTGTCTTGGGTGGTAGTTTAAGATAAACGGAACTGCCTAAACACCTGCAAATCTTAGAAAATCTGAGATACAGTGATTCTGAGTTCAGATGTGTATCATCTGTGCATATTTTGAATCCATATCTTAATTGGGAAACGTAATTTCATTGGAAAACTTTGCAATGTGATTTACTCCACGGAAAATTCAGCTTGTTGCTTGAAATGAGTTGATATTGATGCATGTTTACAAATAACTCAGCAAGCCTGGAGGTCACAACAGTTATACTCTATTCTGGTTTCCTAAGAAAGAACAGAAGTAGAACAAATGGAATTTTTTTTAACCTATACAGCGTAGACTGGTGGAAAATTATTCAAAGAGCAGCACTTAGCACCAAAACTTTCTTGATTAATAATCCAGAGAAAACCCAGTATAACATTTAAAGATCTTGATGATGATTTCCTTTTAAGGTCTCCTAAGACTCTGAAGTTCCCCAGATTGATTTTTACAAAGGACATTTTAATCTGTGGGCAGATATAATTCCTCTTTTGTTCACATTTGTAGAATGATTGTAATCTCCAGGGAGCCATTTAGATCAATCTTTGTCAGCTAAGGGATTTGATGAATATGTGAGAAGCCTGGCCTTTCATAAAACCTTTCAAAACAAAACCAAAACAAACAAAAGCATATCTCAAGCAATAGATTTTGCCCGCTGTCAGGAATAAATTTGAAGAATCACTTTCAGGTTTCTGTTTAATACTAAGCCCACTTAGTGAGACCGCAAAGTACTACTGGATATATTAGTGAAAAGGATTTTAGGTGCTCCAAAATAAGTCCCTGGATTATATTACCTAAATATCACAGTAAACTTCTTTATGAACTCTGATAAATTATAACATAATCCTCTAGGAGGGCAGAGTAGTGTTGTGAAGAATATATGAGGCTTTGGATTCAAACTGCCCTGAACTTGACCACTTACCAATCATATGACCTCATACAGCTTACTGTCATCAGATGATTTGTCATGAAGATTAAATATGCAAACATACCTGCTCATTAGGGTTGCATTTCTTCCTTATATATTCAGAGAAGCAAACCCAAAGTGATAATTTTTTTCAATAATTGAGGACTTTTTCCTCCTTAAGTGGTAAACTTTTTTTGCATTGAATGATGAAGTGTGTTGTTAGTCTCAAATTTAAATTTTGATATGTACTTCCCAGCATTTAACAGTGCTCTTGGTAAATCATGATCACAAATTTATTGTCTAATAGCTACCTTTTATTCAGTACTACTCCAGGCCAGACATCTCTATTATTCCCAGTGTTGAATAAACTTGCAGTTTAGCTAATGTTATCTCCATATATTATTGAGGAGACCAGGTATTTTTGTAAGTTTACCAAGTTCTCAATCCGTGGTAGGGACAGGTTTTCTCCAAGAGTGTTCCAGTTATTAATGCTGGAAAACAAACCAACCCCAAAGTTAGTGGTGTCAAATGACAGTTATTTTTTTATGCTCATGACTTTTGTGGGTCAGGAATTCAGATAGGGCCTAATGAGGATGGCTTGTCTCTGCTCCAGGATGTGTGGAGCTGGAGCTGAGGGTGATTTGAATGGCTGGAAACTAGAACATCTGGAACTGCAGGATCTTCTTCCAAATGGTTTCATGGGGTTTGACTTATTGTTGGGAATGGCTGGGAGGCTGGACTCAGCTGGGACTGGCCTTTCTAGCATGATGGTCTCAGCATAGTTGGACTTCTTTTCTTACAGGATGAGTAGTTTTGCTGAGAGCAAGGGTTCAAAGAGAACCAGTCTCTGTCTAAAGCAGCCTGGGAAATCACAGAGGAGCCATATGTATAGTCCAGATTCCAGGGGAGGAGAATTGGGCTCTACTTCTTGATGGAGCAGTGGCAAGGTCACATTGTAGAAGAGCATGTAGGATAGGAAATGCTCTTGGGCCACATGTGCAAGTATAGTCTGACACTGGAGTCTAGCCGGAAATCTGCATTCTTTCTTTATTGCCTCTGAAGAACCAAGACAACTACATAGCTTCTTTCTTTAAGAACTTTGAATCAATTGTATAAATAACATTTGGCTGGGGCAAAAACTGCCCTCAACCAACACATGGCTTTAATGATTAGTCGCTTGTATGGGATTACTCTAGATTTGGAATCAAATGACCTCAAAAACTTAACCTGTCTACAAAATAGAGAACGTTTTTCTCTCTATATATTCAACCTTAGGTCATTTTTGGATTATAGTCTCAAATGACCAAGGATCAAACTGATTAAGAATCTGAACTCTTAATTTGCTACTTCATGATAAAATTTTAGCCTTTCTTAGAAGGTTTTGTATGAGTCTGACAAGATGGTTTGTACATGAACACTAAAATGTAACAATTCCATACAGGAGCCAAGTTTTGTAGTGCTAGAAAGGTATGAGAATTGCAGGGATGTTTTTTGTTTGCTTGTTTTTTCATTACTTTAATAACATGATTCTTCTCTTGATAATTGCCCATATGTTGAGTCACAGAATCACAGCACATTTGGAGTAGAAAAGATTTTAAAAAATAATCCTGCCCGATTAAATTTATTGCATGGACAAGAAAAATAAGGCAAGACAGAATATTAAAGACTCAATAGAGAGATTGTACTTAGCCATAGTATTTTTGCAGGGTGGGTTTTCAGAATTTCCAGTAATATTGCAGATAACTATCTCTTGGTATTTGAAGGATTGTTGAATACTATCATGTATGGAATTTTCGATGAAGAAGTTAAGGACTGCATGTGAAACAGCTGTCTACTTTTTAGAAGATTATTTATCATCCAAGATTTGATTTCCCATAGATTTTATTTCCCATAGATTTTTGATTTCCCATAGAATTTAAAGAGTCTTCAAATAGACTCACTGTTGACAAGTCCATTAAGTTTTAGATGTTTTTTATCATCAAATTTTACATTGTTACCGTGGCTAGTCCTTAAAAATCAATGAAAACTTCTTTTTCTTTAAGTTTCTCTATGATAGGGTTCTTTAAAACAACTGCTTGATTTTAAGTTGAAAAACACTTCCAAAAGTCTGTGGAAGCCAGCCGTGTAAGTTTCTTAACTTGATTATATGCATATAAATTTCACTGGATCAACTTATTACTGCATTCTGACTTTATTTTTTTTTAAAGATACATTTATTTATCAAGAGACTGATTTTTCCTATCAACTTATTACTGCATTCTGGGGGACTTCCCTGGTGACACAGTGGTTAAGAATCAGCCTGCCTATGCAGGGGACACAGGTTCGCTCCCTGGTCCGGGAAGATCCCACATGCTGCGGAGCAACTAAGCCCATGCGCCACAATTACTGAGCCTGCGCACCACAACTACTGAAGCCCATGCGCCCTAGAGCCCACATGCCACAACTACTGAGCCCGTGTGCTGCAACTACTGAAGCCTGCGCGCCTAGAGCCCATGCTTCACAACAAGAGAAGCCACCACAATGAGAAGCCCGTGCACTGCAATGAAGAGTAGCCCCCGCTCGCTGCAACTAGAGAAAGCCCACACGCAGCAGTGGATTCCCAACACAGCCAAAAAATAAATAAAGATTAAAACAAAAACAAAAAACAATTATTATTGCGTTCTGGCTTTATTTTTTTTTTTTAAGATACACTTATTTATGAGACAGATTTTTCCTTAAGCAGAATTTCATCCTCACATGTCAAAGGCATGGACAGTTAAATCTTACCAGTCTTTTTAAAGTATTGGATCATCTCCCTTGAAAATTAGACAAGGACACCTTCCTTACCCTTTTTTGCTCCTATATTTGTTTGGGATTTTGAGACATAAGTAGACCATCAATTTTCTGTTCTATTGTAGTCTTGCCTTTGGCACCAAAGACTCCTATTAATAAAACAAAACAAAACTAAACAAACAATAACCCCTACAAAAATGAAGCATCCATGGTTTCCAGAAAACCAGGAAAAAAATATCTAGATCATTTTTATCTCTACCAGCTTATTAACTGTTGTGAGATTTAAAATGATAGTTTTAATGAGCCATGTTTCAAGATAAGGTCACAAATATTGATCGTCTTTTCAAAATATATGCGTATTAGGCAAAAAGATGTTAAAAAAATAGAAGTTGGGACTCCGAGTCACATATTCTCTATGCATGAAAAGGCACATCCACAAAAGGACTCAAATTTCCATCAGAAGGAGTTTTATTTCTGTCATGTTTTATGGTCCTGAAACCAAATGTTCATCATAATGCATAGTGCTTTGTGAAGGCAACCTGGAGTCTTTTCCTAGCACTAGTAGGTGACTTAAAGAGAGATAGAAATGTCCCAGGAGGCCTTTTTCTATCTTCTCGTATGTATCCAAGTAGTTAACCTCATTGACACATATTCATTGATTTCCTAGCAGGGAGTAAGCATTGTCCTGGTACAAAATCAGCTAGTCGTTCTGGTGGTGAGAGCAAGGTGATGAATGAAAGTTTCTTTTAAACAAATTAATGAAATAATACAAATGTACGAAGTACTATAAAGGAGGAAATAAATATAAATTCACCTTCTGCAGGGGGGTAGAAGAAGGGCTCTCATCTAAAGAAGCTTGCTAACAGGGAACTGGTGGGGGCACTAGCTTGCCAAATTTATCCCTCCATATTTACTGGGGGGTGTTTTAATACTGATCGTGGGTGACTGGCTGGCTGCCTTCCATCTGCTCTTTATTATTAGCTACACTAAACCCATCACAAAAGCTTTTTAGTTGCTTAGAGGCAGGTCACCCACTCCTAGTCTTGGCATGGGTTTTCTTCTCGTTTTTCCAAATAACCAAGTTTTCCAAATTGTAACCTTCTTAGGTTTTTTCCAAAGAGTAGAGAAGAACAATGTTTGATGTAACAAACACATCACAAGTTTATATATGTACTATGATTAGGAATTACTATTGAGAAATACCAGTACCCATTAGATAATACTAGTTACCATCAAATGCTAACGAAATCTTTAATATAATACTTGGTAAGAAACAGCAGCCATTAGCAGTGATGGTGTCTTTCTTTTTTGTCTAAATACTGAAACATACTTTAATAGCAGGGCTTTGGCTAAGCAGTGTATACAATGGTTTTATTTGGGGAAAAAAACACTATGTTATGGTGTTTAGATGATAAATTACATTTCCCCAAATTTTCTGTGATAGAATTCTGTGAAGCAGCTAAAGTGCCCCTTTATTTGTAAAGAAAAAAGTATGTGTGTTCTTCAAACATCAACACAAAACAACTCAGAAGTCTTGAATGAAATTATCATGGATTGAAAATTAATAACCTGTTTGGCACTCTTGGACCCCCAGAATTTTCCAAAATTTTGGTAAAATTGACCTGCACTTTGGTCATTAAAATTGTTGCATTATGTATTTGGATGGTTACCTGGGGTAATTTATGTGCTTAAAATCAGGTTGGCGCTGTATTTCTGACACATTTTTTTATCCATAAATGGGCCTAAAGAGTGAGACTTAAATCATATTGTTGCCAACTTAACATGGGTTTTATAGTAGGTGCTTCTCTGACATTCCACTTGACTGTGTGCAGCTCGGTGTACACAGTGTCTATACTGTTTGTCATTTTATGAAAGACGTAGTTGTTTGCCATAAATATTTGTTTGCATGTGAATGTTAGTTTTGATATTAGTTGTTTGAAAAAGGAGATGGTCATTTTAATTATTGAAATTAGAATCCGGATTCTTCTTTTGGCTGCCTTTGCTTGTGTCTGTATCCCATGGAACAGTGGAAAATTAACGCAATGCTGACGGATTTAGGTCAGGATGCAACTTAGCCAAGAAAACTAAGTTTAAACTCACTCACAAATGGTTCCGATTTTCCACTTCATCTGCCACATGCAGAGTAACTTTAAGGAGAACTTGTGGATGGCTTGTGAGATAGCGTCAAGATGACAGAAAAGATTACTCTTCTAGGTTGAGTAGTGAATGATTTTGATTGCAGTTATGGATATCATTTTGGTGAATATTCTTTTGGAGAATCCAAAGGTAAAAATATAAGTGCCTTTCTGGCACATTTCAGTGTGATTATAAAAGTTATGAAAATCAATATTTTACTTTCTGATGAGAATTATAGGAATAGTGAGAATTGTGCATTAAAATATTAGAATACACTCGGGGAAGTACCACCCACTCCTGCTGTGGGACTTGAATTTATAAGGTTAAAAATGTATTTCTTCATTGCTTTTTAATTATATCTAATTTCCTAGAAGAAGTGACAATTGTGTGCTCAAGGATTTACATACAGTAGAACTAATCTCAGCGTATAAACAATACCTGCAGAGGTAAATAAATTAGCCAGTGTCTGATGAGTTAAAGGTTTTGAAATGAGACGGGTGGAGGAAAGCTTTAGGCACTGGTGTGGTACACTGACCTTGGCTCAAAAGTGTGGAAAATGTATCATCATTTAGATTTTGCTTTTCCTGAAAATCGGAAGTAAATTTTGACCGTGAATTCCCCAAGGGAATGTGAATTCTCCAATTTGGCAGTTATAATGTGGCCCATAGAATTTTCATAATGCAGTAGCAATTTCAGGCCAGTCTCATGTATTAGATTGTAAAGTAAGTCAGCACAATTCTGCAGAATACTAAAGCATTTATAGACATTGGAAACTGTGGCACCCGCTAATAAAAATACTTAGAAAGAGGATTTGAATTTAGTTCCTGAGTTGCACATTAATGTTGGACTTGATGTTTTGACATATGGACTGCCCAATTTTTGTTCTGTAGCTGCGGGGGAAAGTATAACATTGTGTGTTTGTCTTTTATCTATATATATTTATTTATTTTAATTATTTTTTTCCTTTTTTCTTTTATCTTTTTTCTGTTAGAGAAAGCTGTCATAGGGAAGCACATACTTATCTTTAGCCTTGGCTTTTGTAGGTACAGTTCCAATGCATCCGGTGTGTCACTGTGTCAGTTTTGCCAAAATACTCTTAAGTGGAACCTGACAGATACTATGCCAGCCTCATTTCAGGTTTCATTTCCGGATCCAAAACATCCCTCCCAGCCCACTTGAGACCTAACCAGTTTATGGACCAAGGTTGTACATTATTTCCTCCAAACCTATTATCACTTGTTCTCTCAGGTCTTAGAAACCAAACTCAGATTTCAAATCAGGTGGCCCAACTTTGAACAATGAGCAGTTTTACTTGTGCAGAGCACTGCAGTGTGTAAAACAGAACCATGGCCACTGATGTTCTGCAGAGCTGGTTTACGTTCACTGCTCCACTACAGTATCAGTATATCATTTATAGAAATGTATAAAACTAATGCCGAGTAATAAATCTCTAAGGACTCTTAACACTTCATCTGATTAAATACTGTGAGGGCTATAAAATTGGGGGACTAAGATTGATATAGAAATTAACAAATTATGAGAACTTAAAATGATTTTTTTTTGAAGAAATGGAGCTGAAAATTGAGAATTTTATGACATTTTGTTTTGCAAACACTGAATATGGGATAGCAAGTATTTGTGGCATGCAAACCTTCTAATGGAAAAAACGATTCATGTATAGTTTTCCAGTCATTTATTATAGTATTAATGTAAAATTGCCCGAGTCCTG
Source organism: Globicephala melas (assembly GCF_963455315.2). Classification (NCBI taxonomy): domain Eukaryota; kingdom Metazoa; phylum Chordata; class Mammalia; order Artiodactyla; family Delphinidae; genus Globicephala; species Globicephala melas. Next base: position 96,671,204 of record NC_083335.1, read on the forward strand.
TAGTATATAGCAAAATATTTTATATGTATATATTCTTGTTAAATCTACATTTGGTAGATAAGTAAATACATGTCTTTGTAAACATGAATCCCAGCCTATTATTTTAATGGCCATTAGTAGGTATCTATAAAAGTATTTTTGACTTGTTTTATTCCCCATCTCCTAGTCTTGTTCAGTAAGAAAGAGGAAAATGGTATCAGACCTATCTGCATAGTCCCTGGCTTTAACTCATCTGTGAGGCAGGTCCTAATATTTGGACAGTGGATTCTGTTGCTGTTTACTGAAAGAGACACAATGCCACGTGCACTATTCTCAGCTCCAATGTGCCTAGTGCTGAACCTTGAAAACTACCCTGAGCCTCCTTGACTATGGTAGCCATTTCAAACTGCTTTTTCAGCTTACTGATTGATGTTCAACTGGTCAGCGAGTTAAAGCTTTGGTCCTGGGCAACCTGCCCAAGTGAATCATTCCAAATGGGTATAATGACAGCAATCCCGAAACTTGGCACCGTCCACCAGAGATATAGCCTCAATACTTCAGTCTAAGCCCCAGCTTCTGGCCAGGACAGTGGCAGACATATGTGGCCCAATTCTAGTCTCTGGGAAAATAAAATGGCTTTTCTGTTTGAGCAGGCATAGCTATGGTTGTGGACCAAAGGGAAGGGTAGCAATATCATAACTGTGGAGATGCTGGTGACTGGTGCTCCTTTTTGACTTTATGTCTAAAGTGACTTTCTCATTAGCCACAGCCTCAATACTTAAAATTAAATACAGGACATATAGAAGAAAATCAGAACTGGTTGTATTCATCTACTTTTTAGAACTATTTCCTTTGCTACAAGAGGTTCCCCTCCTAATTAGGTTCTAGTCCCTTTTAATACTTGTTATTCTCCTGTAGCTTCTATTGCATTTTATTGGCTTTCGGTATGAAATAAAGTATTACTATTTTAAGGAAATTCAACATGTGAAATTAGGATTTTTTTTTTGCAGTTTTCTATTGTTATGCTGGATATGCATCACTTTCCACTCCTGTATTACTCATTAATCAAATTGACTTCATTATGAAATTATTATTGTCTGAGAGGCCTTTACCTAAAAGAAAATTCAACATTTTAAAATGGTACATGAGGACTTCCTTGCGGGGCGCAGTAGTTAAGAATCCCCCTGCCAGTGCAGGGGACACGGGTTTGATCCCTGGTCTGGGAAGATCCCACATGCCGAGGAGCAACTAAGCCTGTGTGCCACAACTACTGAGCCTGTGCTCTAGAGCCCACGAACCACAACTACTGAGCCCATGTGCCACAACTACTGAAGCCCATGTGCCTAGAGCCCATGCTCTGCAAGAGAAGCCACTGCAATGAGAAGCCTGCGCACTGCAATGAAGAGTAGCCCCCCTGCTCACAGCAACGAAGACCCAATGCAGCCAAAAATAAATAAATAAATTAAAAAAAAACATTCTATCAATCAATCAATAGATAGATGATAGACAGATAGATATAGATATAGATATAGATATAGATATAGATATAGATATAGATATAGATGAGGTATAGACCAGGGGTCAGCAAACTATTGCCTGACAGACCACCACTTGTTTTTGTAGATAAAGTTTTATTGGGACACAACCATGCTCCTTTTATTTACATACTGCCTAGGGCTGTTTTCACACAACACGGCAGACTTGAGTAGTTGCAACAGAGACCATGACTCACAAAGCCGAAAATATTTAATATCTGGCCCTTTAGAGGGAAAGTTTGCCAATTTTTTTCTTAGTCTTGTTCTTTACAAAATGCAAATAAATACATATATTTTAGCTATTCTTTGAGGATATTTAAAGTAGAGAAAATTGATCAAAATTCCTGTTTTATTTTGGATTGAAAAGTAGAAATAGTCAAATGTATGGCATTTTATGCCTTTTGGGCTATGTGAAAGAGCTGATTGGAAAAAAGCAATCTTGTGCTTTTATTTTTAAGATATTTTTAAAGTGAGTGAATAAGTTGTATCTTGATTTAAACAAAATTGATACTTTCAAAATTCTTATTCATTTAAAATAAATTGGAGTAAGTTGCTAAAAGCAATACTCATTTTATGAAAGTAATACTCCAACAAGAAAATGTTCAGCATTGGCTCTTAAAGCCTCCAGGAATTTGATTGATGTCTGGATGGATTGATTTTATTATTTTTTTTTTTGTACCTCAAACATTTAGATATAATGAAAATTTGATTTATTATTCAGAAATTTCAACTTATAACTTTTCAGAAGGATTTTTATTATGTTAAAGTGCAATAAAATTGTGCTATGCATAAACTTTTTCAAAAAAATTTAGAGACTTCCAAATGTAAGGATTGTTCTTTTGTTTTTTTAATTCAAAGCTACATGCTTTTATGGAACAACAACAAAAAAACCCCACAGTATGGCTATCCTTTTAAACTCTAGTTGAAAGCCAGATATACTTTTGTTTGAAGTTATATTGCTTTGTTACAAATAGATGGCATAAAAAAATGCTCTCCACTTTCTTGTGATTCATCTTTATATTTTAAGGAGTATGGACTTGTTCTGTTTTCTCCCTTGTTTGTTTGTTTATTGAATGCTGTGCGAGTTCTAGTTCAGTGCCAGCTGTATTTCCAGAATTTATTAGGAGGAGAGGATGTGGAAGAGGATGCTTGAGGCAGGGTTATACAAGTGTGAATAAAAGAAGGAAATCTTAGGGCATTGTAGGGTCCTCTACTTGTCCCTTATCCTGCAGTGGTAAAGAGTGCACTTTGGGAGCTGTCTGGAGGGATAATTTCAGAGTGCAGCATCAAAATATCATGAGTTCTTGACTTTGGATAGACTGCATTGCAATTTAACCATGGGTTAAAGTCTATTTTTATTTCTTGCACATACATTAAAGTGAGGACCAGAAGAGGCAGCCTGGGACTTTGAAACAAAACCCACGAAAGAATGTTCTCCACAGTGTCATTTTCTGTGATGCTTCCTAAGCTGGATAGTGCTTTTATATATTCACTTTACTTCTTAGAGAACATTCTACTCTTATAAAATGGAAAATGGGCCAGTTTTGTGTCATACTCTTTCTAAATCTTTATTTTATAAGAAATAACAAATACATTTCAGTGAGGTTTCGGTTTCATTCAGGGCATGGGAGACTCAAAGTATCTGTACAGAAGCCTGCACATAGTAAGTGGTTAGTATATGCTTACTGTTAACGCGTGTGAATGAAGAAAGGAGCCAAGGAGCCACTTAGAGTCCATTCTGGCACCCTGGGAATACTTACTTTCAGAAACCATCCCTATGGTGGTAAATACAACAGTAAGATTAGAATGAAAGGAAAGAGAAGAGGAAAAAACAAACAACAAATCTTCCTGATGCTAATTTGCTGGGGGAGTTGTTTTAGTTGGGGGCGGGGGAGGGAGAGAAAGGCAATTAAAAAGTTGGGTTTTTCGTGTGTGTGTGCAAAGGAAGGCTTTCTAAGAAAGCACAGCAATAAAAAAAAGAGTATGTACTACAGCCACATGCATCAACGTGGTTGAATATCAGAGACATAAAAGCCAGACAGAAAATAAATACAGACTTAAAAGCCAGACATCAAAGAATTGATACCATTTATATAAAGTTTAAGAAAAGGCAAATCTAATACGTAAATAATGTTGGTTCGTACGTAGCCTGGGTAGAAGGGTGATAATTGACTCGGGAGGGGCATGAGGGAACTTTCTGGGTGATAGAAATGTTCTCTATCTTAATCTGGGTGGTGGTTACGTGGGTGTGTAAATATACATGAAATTCATCAAGTCCTCTACTTTCTATACTTATGATTTGTGAACTTTACAGTTCAATAGAAAATTAAATAATAATAATAATGACAATAGGTTGTGCAGGGGGCACCAATTTAGCATGAATGCTTAATAGAGTCCTTGGAAGAAAAGCATGGCAAACCTGTGGTCTAAAAACTGTGCTTAGCGAAGATTTCAAGGTGGGTCTGGAAGGATAAGTGAGATTTGGGTACATGGATAAAAAAGTTTTTAAAAAAAACCCAACTGTGTTTAGCTTAGTGTAGGAGACTTTTCTGAATAAGGACATTTGTAGTAATTTTTGTTGCAAAACATCTCAAATCCCAAAGGATGCTTGGTATGCAGTAAAATCACGTCTATTTAGCTGCAGCAAGGTGACTGCGGCTGAGCATAGTGTACTGCTTGAAAAAAGCAATGCCTTTCTTTTTTCTTTCCAGATTGGCAGATTGCTACTCTGGCTTTACTCTTGGGCGGTGCTGCCATCATTCTCATTGCATTCCTGGTGGGTTTGGTTTCCATCTGCGTGGGATCTCGAAGGCGCTTCTACAGACCTGTTGCTGTCATGCTTTTTGCAGCAGGTAAATATATTCATTACTTTCAAACATTAAAGTTTCATGAACCTTTCTACCATCCTCCCTTCTCATGCAGAAACAGTAATGTGGCTGCTGTATTACCTACAGATCAAGAGGCATTTGTTATATTTTAAGGTAAATTGGCTACAGGTTTATCATAGTATCAGTTTTCAATGTGTTAAGCATTTCACAGAGCACAGTGGCAATTTCTAAACTTCGAACTAAAACACGAATAAATAATGGCTCTTGACAAGGGCTGTTGCCTTAGGAATTGCAGCAGATGTGTTTACCAACAGTCTTTCTTCACATCCAGTATTTTTTTCCTCCTTTTACTGCCCCCTTGGTGATCTTAAGGCAAAATTGTTTTTTTCTGACATAAAACTGAAAAAAAATTCCAATATGTGTACTCTTAAAGGTATAAATCTGTTTTGAAATAAACATGGTTATACTGAAAAATCATAATGTTTAACGTGACCCGTCAGACAACTCAATCGTTTGAGTTCAATGGCATATTCATTAATTTAGCAACCCATCTTTCTATGAAGCACAGCTTGGATTAAAATATCAACCCAGGTAAAATGGAACTTTTACTAAAAGTCAGGGAGCTATTTAGAAAAGGGGCTTATAAGACTAAAAGCCCAGTACATTATTTGATATGAATTTAAGTTTCATTTATAAGGATCTCCTTAAATATTCTTATAAATGACTGAAACTGAAATATTCTTGTTGGTGCCTTCAATTTATCCTGTCAGTCATATCTGATTTGAAGACTGCAAAATAAGCCCCTGTGACTGTCAACAATGAAGACACTGAGAGAACCATCTAGCCTGTTAGATGGATTTTTTAAAGCTGTTTAAAGATGGGAATAGATGAAATTTCTCAGGATTTGAAGGGTCATTTGGTCTAAAATTATAAAATCAGAAGTGTTCTGCTGCCCCCTGCTGTTTGTGTTCATCTTCTTATACCCATGAAGACTGGTCAGAATGCAAGGGTCATAAAAACAACGGTCCACAGGGCTGAAAGAATGTAGAAATAGATCTAATTAAAATCTCTTAAGTGATGTGCTCAAGATCACATAGTAGTTACTGGTGGACCTGGGGCTAGGAGGCTACTGAATCCTAAACGGGTGGTTCATTCACTACTGGATCCCTCATTCATTCATTCACTCTTTATTGGGTACCTATTATGGACTGGACATTATATTGAGACACCTATAAAACTGGCTAAATAGCATGACAGATACTTTCTAATAGAGTAGAAAACACTATTACAAAAAATATTTTGAAGTCTTAGGCGGTGGCCACAATATCATTATATTGTTGATCTCATGTAATAAAGGTCTCTATTGTGAATAATTTAGTATAACATGAAGATTCTCCTAAAGATTCCATCATTCTGCAGTTTATTTCTCAGTTCATGGATTTGCCACGCCTCTTTTCCTATTTTTACAATGAAATAACTTAGATATTTTAATTATAGTATAAGTTTATCTTTGCAGCTAGGATTTATTAACATAGTGATTAGAGTCAATTATAATAGAATTTCTTGATAAATTGTTCTGAAATGATATACAGTTCTTTAAAACTGGAATTATGTTTTGAATAATTTTTAGAATACTCATATTTCTGATTTATGAAGATATAGAGACAGTCTAGACATTCTCTTATAAATATCCAGTATTATTGTGCTACCTAGTTACTATCCCATTTAGCCTTTAACTTACTCTATAATGGCATATGCAGAATCTATAAAGAAATCTGTTGTTTAAAGCACCTATTATAAACATTCTTACAGAAATAACTGGAAGTTCCAGTTTTTTCTTAAAAAGTTCTATAGTTTTTCCCAAGTATAGCAAAATTTGTGAAAATGTGAAAATAAGCACTGGTTGTAACAGAAAACATATTGTAAATGAGTATAAGTTAAAGGTAATGGATTTGGTCAAAAAAAGATTTTGATTTAACTCTCGCTGCCACAAATATTAGTAAATTATAAAATAACGAGACGAATCCCTAAAGCAACATTCATACAGTATTATTCTACCTGCCGAGACCGAAAATGAGCATTATACTGCTACATTTTAAAACTGTACATGTGCTGAGATTTAATTTTACTCATTCTCTTTTGAGACTGCTTATGGAAGCTTTTCTTGAAATAACCATTAGTTTAGCGTTCACTTTGCATATAAGCAAGGTAAAACTTACTGGTTATTTGAAACATGTCATGAAAAAATTTCTCTCTCCCATCTGCAAAAGCCATTAAAGAGTTGCCTGTAGCTGACTTCTGGAAAAGATATTTATTAAACATAATAATCCATTTATGATTTGGATGTAAGATTAACAAAGTTGGAAAATCTGCCTACTTGAAACAATGCTAGCTAAAAATCATGGTTGTTTATCTTGCTTGCTTCTTAGGAAACATACTTATTCGAGTGGTTGGCTTGTCTCACCAGTTTAGTGATTCTTTGTAAATGTGTATTTGGGACTATTTTCCCTTTTTACTCATCCTGGTCTGCTTGAAAATGGTCTGTATTTCTCCACTTTTCTCACAATATTTTCTTCTCCAAATAATATTAGGCTTTATCTTGGTATTCACACACATAGGGAATGATACTTATCTCAACTAAGAAATATTCTTTTTTTTTTTGCTTCTGCTGAAACTTGCAGTACATAAAATCAAAACAGACATAGCACTACCACTTGGAAACATTTCTACGCAGAACTACATCATTAATTCAGTACCATATGCAGTGCCTGGTACTCTGGGGCACTCAGTAAATAGCTGAGTGAATGACGGAAAGAAGACTGAGGAATGTGGTTTATAATCTGATAGGGAAAAACAGGCATGAAAACAGCTAGCTAACTGTAATTTGTTTTTTCTTAAACCATTTCTCTGTTGGCAATTTATGAAGCAGCAAATTCCCTGTGACCACAAATCTAAGACCAAAACAGCTCAAAAAAGTAACAGTTGTAAAGATTATTTTTCATATATCCATATTTTCATTCATTTATTTAACAAATGTATGTTGGGTGCCTATAGTATGCAACTTCACTATCTTGGTGTTAGATAATATACTCTTAAAGGGTTTTTACTAAAAGCTGATGATTAAGTCTTATAAACACAGCCAGACAAATTTTAGAGGTTTTCTTGTCTTCTCTTTTTCTCTGAGGTCCTTGATTTAGGGTGGGTTTGCTACCTGCTTGAATAATTGCTAGAAGATCTAAGAGGCAGCCATCGCTGCAACCCATCTAAAACATTGTCCTATGTTCCACAACTCTTCTACCTTCGGTCCTACAAATTTAGACTTCAGAATAAGAAGTTATCTATAATGATACTGTTGATGATAATAATAATTAACTGAGCACCTACCATGTGTCATACTGCTAGACCTGTAGCACACTGCTATCTCTGCTATAACAGTCTTAAGATTAGGTATTTATTTTCCTCATATTATCAGTGAAGAAGCAGCCTCAGAAAGGTTAAGTAATTGTCTGGTGTTGTCCAGCTAGTAAGTTGCAGAGCCAGGGTTTCAATTCAGGGCAGCTCTCTAATTTGAGAGCCCAAGTGAGGTTTCAGGAGTTATCTGTACTTGGGTACATATAACACATAGAAAAATAAAAGCCGAATCAGCCTTGAATTTTTTTTTTTTTTTTTTTTTTGCGGTACGCGGGCCTCTCACTGTTGTGGACTCTCCCATTGCAGAGCGTAGGCTCCGGGCGCTCAGGCCCAGCGGCCATGGCTCACGGGCTCAGCCGCTCCGCGGCATGTGGGATCTTCCTGGACCGGGGCACCAACCCGTGTCCCCTGCATCAGCAGGCGGACTCCCAAACACTGCGCCACCAGGGAAGCCCCAGCCTTGAATTTTTAATTCAGCTGCCAACTGTGTACTGCAGTTGGAGTCCATCCTGTAACTCCAGTTACTCCATCTCTTGGGAGCAACACCTGAAGGATGGCAGCAACTCAAGGTGTCACAAAGACCACAAACTGATCAGTACAGCATGACTGAAACATAGTACATCATGAAAACTGTGCACATGTCCAGTACAGTTGACTATAGCATGTTTTTTATTGTGTAACTGACAATGACAGATAATGCATGAGGAGATTCTGATACCTGACATCTAGTTCTCACTAAAGACTTGGTGAAATTAGAGGGGTTGCCTTTTTCTGGGTCCTTTTCTCTTATTGTATGGTTTTGCAGATCTTTTTATGCCCCACTGGGACTTAGGATGATTGTTTCCTTTTTCTCCCCCATGGCCTTTAAGACAAGTTGCAGAAAAATCTGAGTCTTTCATAATTCAGATTTTAAATGACAGAATCCCCACTAATTGTATTATTGAGGATGTTCCTTTCTGTTATATCTGCAGAAAGCCTCCTCTAAATGATTATTTATGCAGAATGGGGATATTTTGGGAGGGGGTCCTGCATCTGCTTTCCATCTCTGATTAGAGGCTTGTGTATTGCAGCCCTCCTCTCCATCCTGTCAGGCACAAGGAGATGGCTGGAGGTATTTCAAGGCTAGATTTTGACAGAAAAATCAGTGTCCAGCTTATATTTCAAACTAAAAAGGAGTTCTATTCACAGATCTTTATCCATATCAAACTACCCTTTGGTTAGAACAGTTTACAGTATCACCATCAAAATTCATTTCATATGTACTGCTTAATTTTAAGTAGTTATAGATTAAATTAAAAAGGAGAGAAATTGATAGCTTCATGTTAACCTTTCATGGGCAAATGTTTTTTATTCTACAAATATTGTTTCCTTTATGTAAATTTGATATTTAGGGGACTTGGCTGGATAGTCCTATCAATTCTGTCTTTAAATTATCTTCTAAGTCTGTAGTTTCTTTTTATACACCACCATTACTGAGTTAGTTGAGGATATAACTCTTCCTCAAGTGCAACATCTCAGTTCCCAAATTTGAACTTCCCCCTAATTTATTTTTCTGTGGTAACGTCTGAGTTAAACTGTCTATGTGACTCCTTCCTTTCCCTTTCCTGGAATCCAGTTACTCAGTTTTTCTTTTATAGTCTTTACTTTCCCTGACCTTTCCCACTGATGTTACCTTAGTCATCACTGTGCACAGGAATCCATGCACTGACTAACCTCCTAGGGGCCTGTCCTCCTCCAGTCTCCTCCCTTTTAGGCTGTCTTGCATACAAACACATGAGATGTAGTTCTGAAATACAAATCTGGTCTTGTCACTTGTTCCTTTGGTTTCCCCAGAGGCAGAATCTGAAGCAAGGAATCAAGTGCAAGTACTTAATCTGGGAGGTAAAAGAAGGGATATGGAAAGAAAGTGAGACAGGGAAGAGAAGGCAGCCAATAAAGAGTACATTATCAAACCAGTGGTCACTGTAAGCACCTGGAGCTTAATCTTCCTGGAAAAATTTTGGAAACCAGTGCAGAACACACCCCTCAGAGTTACCTCACTGGAAGGACTAGGGAATTGGAGTATTTATAAAGCAAATGCTGATAGTCATTGGTAAGGGCTGTTGGTGATGATGGGGAAACAGCAATGGTAATTTCCCAGAACACTGTACCTGCCTCGGAGTCAGGCAAAGTAGCTTTTGTGGCCAGAGGAAAAGTCAGGCAAAGAAGTGCAGGTGCTGACAATCGAAAGTCAGGCTGACATATACTGAAATTATGAGGATGAGAGTATATGGAAAGCGTACCAACAGCATCTACAATTCAAATAACCTCTGAAATGTCTCCCTATAGAAACCAGTCTGTATTTTTATGACATGCTAATAAGTCTTTTATAGTCTAAACCAAACATCTCCATGTGACTGTGCCCTTCATTCTACCCATGTGAGTTTTCTATGGGCACAGCCTTTTATATCTCCAAGCTTTATGGAAACTGCTTCTTCTTCCTAGAGGTATTTTCATGTTTCTCTTCTGACCGAGTACTGTCCATCCTTCAAGAACCAGTTCAAATAGTGCTTCGTCTCTGAAGCCCTCCCTTCTTTCTGCAGGCAGAAGTGGTACTTGAAATATCATTAGAGCTCAATAAACATGATGAACGGATTATAAGTGAACATGCCTCTACTACTACTGTTGAACACATTTGTTTGTATCTGTGTGTCTGTCTCCACGATAGAGTATGAAATATCAGAGGACAGGGCCGTGTCCTATCTGTCTTACCTCTTTCACCTAGAATGCAGTGGGCATCCAATAAATGTTTGTTGAAATATTGAAATATCCCCATGTTAGAAAATATTGACTATTTGAATATTGAATATTTTGAATATTTCAATATTGAAAACATTGAAAAATATCCCCTTAAAGAAAACTAGAAATAACACAAGAGCCTCTAAGTTCTTGTCATGTTTCTGTCTGCACAATTTCATGGCTGGTAGTTTTGTTGCCTCTTTTCCAAAAAGTAGGGAGGGGGAATAAAATGAACCTCAAATTCCCTTCAAATTCTAAAACGCTATACAACTTTACTTATGCCTCTGAGATAGAGCATAGAAAATACCACAGCCAATGCCTGTTATGTTTCATCGATTGGTGGTAAAGTAGAAACATAGTATGGTGTTATTTTCTTGAGTTCTGGACTCTAGGTGTGTTTGTTAGTTTCCTTTGCAGCATCTGTGAAAGGCAAGGAAACATTTTAACCTGCATCTATATATTATATTAAATGAAGAAAATTATTTACAAATGCAAGATTATATTTTTTTCTCAATTTTGCTATTACATGCATTTTTCTCAGTGATTCCAAAGGGATTAAAATAATTCAGAAGCATAAAGCATTTTAGGGTTATTTTCATCTGGCAAACAACACAATAAAGTTCCATCTCTAAGAAAGCTGCTCAAGAGAGAGAAGGAAGCCAATGGAGCCTAATGGAGTCGTGTTTCTACTTTTCCCACTAGAGGGAAACTATATCATTATATTATACCATGAAGACCAAATATTTGCTAAATAAAACACGTTGAAATGAATATTAAAAGCAGGATAGGTGAACACCTCACTCCAGGAACTGGCTGATTCACAAAAGAAGCAGTATAATCCTTTTAGAATATAATTCAGATCAGTTTTTACTTCTCTGTTCACATTCCTCTTGCAGTTGCTCATCACATTTAGAATGAAATCCAGACCCCTGACCATGGTTCACAAGGCCATTCCTGAATGAGCCTCTGGCTGTCTTTTCTATCTCATCTCATGCTGTTCCCTTCCTTGCTCTCTGTACCGCTGTACTGCATCCACAGCATCCTTACTGATGTTCCACTGTACCCAGTGTGCTCCTGCATCAGTTTTGCACTGCCTGTGCCCTCTACCCAAGATCGCTCACTTCCCACTACATTGACCTACACCCCTCACTTCATTCAGGTCTGTGCTTTAATGACTCCTCCCCAGAGAGGCCTTCTTCAGCTCTCATCTAAAAGAGCAGCCTGCATCCCTCTGTCTTGTTTTCTTGCTTTCTTGTATTTTCACGTCTCTTAGCAATACCTGCCGTATTCTATATTTATTTACTGATAATGGTGTGCCTAGCCATGAGGGTAGCAACTTGTGTTACCAGTGCCTTAAACTGTGTCACTTTAGAAACATTCAAGTATTTGTTGAATGAGTAAATGAATTTTACTGTTTCTAATTCACATTCATATTTCAATCATATCCTGGCAAGATCAGTCATGATTTGACTAGTGACCAGAGTATAGAAACCAAAGGAGAAAAATGCTTTTCTTTTTAATTTACTTAGTAACTTTGGATTTTTTTTTTCTGTAGTTCATGGTTGATAGTAATTGACTTCTTGTTAGTTTTAAGACATTTAAAACATGAAAGCACCCTTTCCATCACAAAGGCACAGAGCCAGCCAGTTTTTAAATTAATACACATTTAGCACTTACTGGCTGGAAATAGAAGTGTGGATTATATAATATGCTGTTAATTGTTCTAACAACGACTTAAAACTTTTTCTGAGATTTTTAAACTATAAACAACGTGTGATTTCTGTTTTGAATGTTGAGAGATTCTCCTGTTATATGGACCTACTTATCCATCCACTGTCAGTAGTAATGTGGAAGTATGGTAGGCTAGTGCTGGCCCAGAGCAGTGTTGAGCTACATGGCAAAAATGTTTGGAATTCTTATATCTGCTTCCAGAAAGGTCATTTCACCCCTAGTCTGAGCGTTATCGAAAGTAATAATTTTGAGGAATCATGCCCCCTCATGAGTTTTCTGTAGTTCATCAGTCTTATGCCAGAGATAGATGACTGTTAATGTAGACTTTCTAGGAACATTAGTCATATTGGTATTAATGATATTTTACAGGTACTGAGAATAGATGAGAGTAGATTTTAAAGCAGGAAATTCCAGTTTAATTAAACACACTATCCATCCTCTTGCTGTTTTCAAAAAATGTAATAAGCTGTATCATTTTTACTGTGTCAAAGTTTATTCTTGTCTCCTACACCTTAATCATTCACATTTTTGGAATTTATGGTATTTTTAAGATGAGTTAAATAATAATTATTTTAACCCAAAATTTACGTTATATATCAGGGGTTGGTAAACTTTTTTTTTTTTATAAAAGGCCAGATAGTAAATACTTCTGGCTTTGTGAGCCACATGGTTTCTGTTGCAGCTACTCAACTGTGCCATGGTAGTGTGAACAGTACATAAATGAATGAGCCTGGCTGTGTTCCAGTATAACTTTTTTTCAAAAACAAAAAGCAGGCCAGATTTGGTAGTTTGCCAATCCCTGTCACATATTACTATATCTCAGATTTTTCAGGGTGAAGATTGTCTCTTGAGGGTGGAAGCCATCATATAGTAGAGAATAAGGCAGATGCATCCCATAAATTCTCATTAAATTGATTTAAATAAAATAGAAGGGAATTCCCTGGTGGTCCAGTGGTTAGGACTCTGTGCTTCCACTGCAGGGGGCATGGGTTCAATCCCTGGTCGGGGATCCCACAAACCGTGCGGCGTGGCCAAAAAAAAAGAAAAAGAAATTATATAATAGTTGATCCAATAGAAAGTTATGATTTTGAATGGAAGACATCACCTCATATATAATCCAGTGTCTCCCATATAAATATCCACTGGATAAATACCGACTGCATTTTAGATATTTTTTTAAAAAGCACCTCCCCCTTCCCGATTAACTGGTTTCTTTTATTTTATTAAGTATGACTCATCACATTTCCCCTTTAGCCCTGCCTAAGAACTAAGATTTAACTAAGAAGTAAGAGCTAAGTTTTGTGCCCTATTGTGGTAGACATCATTAACTTAGGTTTTCTAGTACGATTACCTCCCATGCCTTCATAGACTTAATTCTTTTTTGAAAGTAGGTGAGGAATAAATATATAATATATTTATACCTGTTATATCTAATAAGGGTGTAAGTTGGTGTGGCTTCTTGACAAAGATGACTTTTGAACCCATTTTAAAAGATGAGAGGTATGGACTGGATGAAAAGAAAAGAATAAAAATAGTTTTTGATCAGAGTAAGGACATCAAGGTAGGACTTGGAATATTGGGCTGAGTTAGATGATATTGAGAAGTGACAGCAACAAAAGCACATCTTGAATGACAGGTACACCGGTTTCATCAGTACAGATGAATTCAAAGTCCCCAATTTCTCAAGAGTATAAATAAATAACAAGGGTTTTTAGCTGCTATTTGGGGTCACTATTCTTGGGAAGCTATTTACAGGTGTTGTATAGTGAAACAGTTTAGCTAAACTAGTACTACTTGCCATAATAGTGATAATTATATATGTGTTTGTAAAGTGAGAACCATTATTTTGTATGCTCATATAAATTATATTACACTAATTATTTCATCAAATACTATTATAGTGATTTGCTAATTATTAATAGAGTAATTCTTACTGTACTGTGAAATAGTGTTAAACAGAAAAAGTTGTCAATATTTTAAAGTGTACCATCTAGAATAAGCAATGCTTCAAATTTTTTGGCTTTTTTGTTTATTTGATTAAAGTGTAATTCTCATACATATGTATATTTGTATATCATTTTATTTCCTGTAAATAACATTTTCCTAATTTTGATTTGCTTTTTTTTTAGTTGTTTTACAGGTTTGCAGCCTGGTCCTTTACCCAATCAAGTTCATTGAAACTGTGAGCTTGAAAATTTACCATGAGTTCAATTGGGGTTATGGCTTGGCCTGGGGTGCAACTATATTTTCGTTTGGGGGTGCCATCCTTTATTGCCTGAACCCTAAGAACTACGAAGACTACTACTAGAACCAATAGTCTAAAATTTTAAAAAAAATCAACCATCCAACAAAAGGATTACATCTGCATCTTTTCTAAGTCACTATTTTCTAAAACACTTGTGGAGCATCAAGCAGTTTGCTCAGTTGATTTAATATCTTTTGCCTTTTGGCTGTCAACATCATAACCAGCTTTTACATCCATTTTAGGGACCTGCACAAATTAAGAGAGCTGATTAGACATAGGCAAATGCTGCAAACTTCCAATATGTTCATGTCACATTTCTTGACAAGTGAAGGGTCTATATGACAGCAACCATTGTGAGAAACTAGTTGGAATGAGAAATGCCTGAATCTTCTATTGCCTGCAGGGGAGCAGCTGGCATAAGCAACGTTTAGAAGCTCCATTGTGCTGACAAGGATTCCTCTGTTAGAGTCCTTATCGCCTGCTTATCCCACCCAGTGACTACATTGGCCGTTGGTTATTTGCTTGAGTGAACTCTTGAAAAGTGAACTTCCCTTCAGCATCTAATGGGGGTTCTGAATGTAACTGGTTAATGATACATATTCCACCTTCAAGAATACTTGTTTTAAAGGGAGGTTATGCTTTGGCAATCAGCATCTCCCTGGGAAGGAAGTCAAGACTTGGAGACATGTGCTTTTCATTATGTGGTTAGAAATTTTGCCTCAGCCATATCTAGAATGAGGAAAAATTGAGTCTCTACTTTCCTTGGGGCAACTAGAAAGAAATATGCATGAGTTGCTTTTGTCCTAAGTACCCTTTAAATCACTTACCAAACATTACAGCAAACAGTTGTGCATATGTAACAAGCTTAAATATTTTTATAGAAGGTGAACCATTAGTATAAATGGTAATAAGTTATTCCCTAGCCCTACACATGCATTTGCCTTTTGCACATAAAATAAATGTTTGCTCTAGTGAAGTGATTTGAACACTAACCTTGTACACATTTTTAAGAGGCTTAGATCGGTATTCACACTTATTTACCATACAAAAGTGCATATACCCTAAAGCTTTTGCTCTATGTTCTCTACTGTTTCACTGGAAAGTGTTAATAGAATTGTATAAGAAGAAAAACTGAAATGGTGTTAATCTGAAAATTAATGATTCTTCTGTAAGCCCTGTAGTTCAAAAGAGAGTAGCAATTAGGATGATCATTTTGTTTAAAATTCATTAAAATAGAAGGCTGCTTTTTTTCCAAGTATTTTAAATGTCTTCATTAAAAAATAAAGGAATAGTGATAGATTTATATAAATGTCTAAATGTCAGTAGAGGAGTAGAATTCATCTGGTTATCACCTGGTCCTCTGAAGTTAACTAATGGGCTAACTGATTTGTGCACACAATTATGATGGATTTATAGTAAGGGAATCATTTATTGACTGGTCAAATGGAAGGAACTATCAATAATAGGGAATAAGCTTGCAACGAGTCTTACACTGCAAACTTGTGTTAATCCTGTTTAATATACAAATTTGGTTAGTTTAATTGTAAACATATTTTTATATCAAATATACAGTTCTAATATAAAAATTATAAATAATTATTTTTGTTAACAAAGACACTATTTGGCCCTCTTGCAGAAAGAAGCATTGGAGAAATCATTTAAAATGTACCTGTGTTCTGTTATATTGCAAAATCTGTTAAGAGCAGGACCACATCAATAGTATTTAATAATTTGCTTTACCTCCCAAAGCAGAGTTCTGCTTTCAGCTTGTCTTAAGAACTGTTGCCAAAACAACAGGAAAAAAACAAAACTATTTTATTATTCAAAGGCTTAAAAAAACCCTCTTATCTTGTGACTTTTCTATGGAATCACAAAGTAAATTTGAAAAACCAGGCTTATTCTTATTTTAGCGATGACAGACAAAAATGATTAAATGCATCCTAGAGAGAAACCTTTATAAAAGTATATAATTCTGTATAGAATCATAAGAAACTATGAGTGGAAATTTTCCAGAAAGATATTACTATTATAGAATCTTTTGAAGCAATTTTCTTGAGAAATAGTAAAATCTGGGCCAGACTATCTTGCTGTTAATTGCATATTATCAGAGCAGCATGAGAAATAACGGTATTTGTTGGAAAGGGATTTCAGCTACTAAACACTCTTTACTGGGAGAGAATCTCTTTATTCCTGAATAATGGACAAACAGTACTTTGGTGCTGACATCAATGAGGCACTTTTCTTAGTCCTAGTAGAGGATGCAGTGTGCTGTTAGAACAATATCATATCTTGAGTCTTACAAAGTTTTCATTCTCTGTCAATATGAAAAGCTGGAAAGTGACAGAATATAGTATAAGCTAAGGCACACATATTTGCTGTTTACTGAGAAGTAGATTTCTTATATAACTTTTTTCCCCTTCCCAGTGAAGAGCCCTATGCTATATTTCTACCATCACTAATATTTGAAAGTGTTTCATTACTAACAAGTCCAATATAACATGAAAGTTGTCATTGCTCATCCAAAATACTGTTTTGTCTATCAGAATCAACACAAGTGAATTTTTCACTCACAATAACATTATGTCTTTGCAGCTTTAGGTTTGTTTAATGTTTTCTTACAAGCCAAACTATTAACTACAATCCCATTGTTTATCTTAGAGAGAGAGAGAGAGATATACATACATACATATAGCATAAAGTACTCAGCAGGGCTAGTTATTTGGATTTCTTGCACAACAATTTAGCTTTTTGTAAGTTCAACATGTAAATTTTAAAGACATAAATATAGAGAGACCTATGTGTTTGAAATATAAATGATATATATGGATTAGCATGTACCTGTATATTATTAAACATGCAATGAACTGACTGGTAAGTGACGTCTAATTGTATGGCTAGCAATGTAATTTATTCAGACTGTATTTTTGTACAGAGCAGCACACACTAACCTATGCCTCTGTGTCCTCTTTAATGCCTAAAACTGTGCCTAGAAATTTCATCTGTCTTAAAAAATAAAATATACTCCATGCTGTTTATGCTATTAGTTTCTCTACTGCTGTTATATATTTATTATTTTAAAATGTATGACATGTTTAATACTTAAATATGAATTCATGCTATTCTGGTTATTGTTTTTTTAACAGTCCTCTGGGGGGAACCTGTTTATCACTCCAGTGGTTTTGAGTTTGCAGTTTCACGATCAGTTCTTAATTTCATGATTTTTGTAGCTGACATGAAGTTATCTATGTGGAAAAAATAAAAATAAAAGTGGCTTCACTGATGTGGTTTGACTTTGTGTCTTCTCTACTGTGTGGACTCTTTAACAGGTTTCTAAATTACAAGTCTTCAGTTCATTTTCTCTTTTATAAAGTATATGTTATTTAGAAAACATAGCTTGATATGACATGTTCATTTTGTGTAAAAAATTTTTTAACTATATTTTGTTTCAAATTATCTCCCAAATCCTTTCTATCTTCTGCAGCTGAGTTATATGAACAATAAAAGAAAGAATATTAAGTGTCTTTTTTAACTTTCTATCTTAAAAGGCACAGAGAGGAGATATAGTGTAGGCTCTCCTTTTTCCTATTGTCTAATCACACAAGTAGAAAGAGGAGTAGTGAAGGGTTTGATACTCTATTTTGGTTTTTGTTTAGTTTTCAGTAGTTGCAAGGTATGTTAAAACAGGCTTTCCTGCATTATTTCTATTTTTTAATTAGACACTGAATTTTCAATGTGCATATGTGTATGTGTAGAAATTCATAAAGTCCAAATTTCCCATCACCCTTTGTGTATTAGATAAATGTTAAGTATACTTGGAAAGAAATATATATTAGAGCAAAAAATTCACTTGTATGATTGTCAGAAAATTTTCTGGAAGGTAGAAATAGAGCCATATATAATTGAGCAAATTTTCTTGTGTTGATAAAATCAGTTTGAATATAAAATATATATTTTTTGTCATGCCTTTCATTTCTCATGAACGCTCAAATCTTGACAGGTTCACAGTATATTTTTCTGCTGAAAAAATATTGTAAATCATTCATAAATCTATGAGGTATTTAATATCAGATGTTCAAAAGTATGCACATTTAAGTTATGAATTCTAACATTTTCACAAATTTTCTATCGTAGAAATTTTCCTTTTCAATGACCTTATTCTAATTCGATGGATCAGCATCATTCATTTGATGTATTATATTTTCAGTATAAGGTACTTTCATTTTCATACAGAATTCTCACAGGCAAAACACCTTTACAGTCATGTCCTGCCTGGTAATTATCCATGACCCAGTTTCTCTGAATTTGGAAGACATGGAGAGATAACTTCACTAGGATTAGACAAGGGAAAATCCATTGCCTTCAGATATTTCATTGTGAACAGGAAACAGGAAAACAATTTTAATTTGCTTTGCCATAGTGGCCATATAGTCAGTTTGTGATTTGTTTTATTAAGTCAGGCCCATGCTTTGTCAACACAATGTTCCATTTTGGTGGTCTTTAAGTCATTTTGGTTAGAAAAATTAACTGATAGCGAAATTATTTTGTATTCTGTAGAATAATCCACTGAATACCTGGATTTTTAATTTATTGGTCAAATTTTCATGTTACGACCTTCTGTTAATAGCTTTTCAGAAGTGCAACCTTAAATGAGATAAGATTAAAGGAGCAAATAAAAATGAGAATTAAGCGCTTAGTATTTTCACAGGAAGCACTAATTTATTTGAATAATTTAACTTGAATAACTTCTGTGTCAAGTATTGGGAACACAATGTCATAGATACTTAATGTCAAAGTTAAAATCAGACTAAGTAACAAAACTCTATGAAATAAAATGCCAACAATTTTTCTGATATAAGGCAGGTTTGCAGACTGGGAAGTCCTCACATTTTTAATAACTACTAGATGTTGCCACGAGCAGACGGTCCATATATCCATACTTGGAAAATCTGTTTTCAAAGACTCACCAGCTAGGTGACTCACACATTTATATTCCAGCCGTAAGTCTAATGGTTCCAAAGTATAACTAAGAGAACAGGAGCTGAACTGTTCAAGTGGGAAGGATAATATGTGGTGTTTGTAAGCCAAGATTAACAGCATACAAAGAATGGTGTTCTTTGTAAAACTAAAGCTGTGTTGAGTGGTTCACCAGAGAAACTCAGTTTTGGCAAGCAATTATTTCCAAGTTGAATGACTTCATAGAAATAATGATTATAAAAGAAGCTTGGAACAAATACTGGAAAATCATGTCATCAAACCAGCAAAAACCTTGAATACTTCAATTTCTGCGTGTGACGTGGATTAATGAAGAAAATAGTATCTAAACTATGTATATAATTTATATACTAATTTTGGCATGGGTGAGGATGTTCTGTGTGACCGGAAGGCATTTCTTATACACAGAAGAGAGACAGGCATAGACTTTAACTTCAAACACTGCATATACATGATGGTACTGAAGATGGCCCCTTGGTTGCTTTGACTTTATCATCAGAAAGGTAAAATAAGAAATTAATATCTTACAACCTATTTAGTTTTTTGATAAAAATGTAGTTCACAAGGAAGAGTTCAAAGAAATTGTTTTAAAACTGAACAGAAGACATTTCTCTTAAGATTATTAAGGAAAGATAAGCTGGGACGAAGTGAGAGAGTGGCATCGACATATATACACTACCAAATGTAAAATAGATAGCTAGTGGGAAGCAGCCGCATAGCACAGGGAGATCAGCTCAGTGCTCTGTGACCACCTAGAGGGGTGGGATAGGGAGGGTGGGAGGGAGGGAGACGCAAGAGGGAGGGGATATGGGGATATATGTATACATATAGCTGATTCAGTTTGTTATAAAGCAGAAACTAACACAACATTGTAAAGCAATTATAGTCCAACAAAGATGTTAAAAAAAAATCCAACAACAACAAAAGATGATTATGAATGGAGAATTAAATTATTAAGGGTTAAATGGGGGAGAAACACTGCTTCGCTGGCCTCTGATACTGTGTGTTAACTGAAAATACAGATAATGCTATCATGCTTGGCAGCCTCTCTCTGGGAAACTTGTGGATCAAAGCATTTTTGGAGAGTAAGTTCCCCTTTGTGGCCATTTCACTGCTCAGTGGTAATGTGGCAATTCCTGACATCAAGAACAAGTTTTACCATTTTTAACTTTTAGGTGATTCTTCTTAAACATTATCTAGCCATTATGGTTGTGTCATTTATTTGAGCCATGGTGTGTCTGAAAGAAGCAAAATGAGATGTTGTAATAAAACATTTAACACTAATGATCATGTAAAGTATATTTTTTAAAAAATTTACTGAAGTATAGTTGATTTATAATGTGTTAATTTCTACTATACAGCAAAGTGATTCAGTTATACATATATACATTCTTTTTCATATTCTTTTCCATCATGGTTTATCACAGGATATTGAATATAGTTCCCTGTGCTATACAGTAGGAATGAAAAGTATGTTTCTCATTCAACTCCAAGCTATGGGTGCTGTTCACTGTTGGAACAAATTTGGCATAAATTTGATATAATACAGAAATCTATATGGAGGCATAATGTTTCATATAAAATTTCCAGTTATATTTTCTGAAGACCTTGATATTTTTAAATGCTTCTTAATGAAGCAGAATTCTGGAAAATCCATTCTTGGAATATTTCTTTGCAAACCTCAATATTTAGCACATCCTTCCAGACAACTTTAAAGACATGGAATGCTCTGAGTTTCTTTCCCGCATTCTTTTCAGGCATGGATAAAATTATTTTTCCCCATTTGTATCAGAAAGTCAATAAATATTAGTACATATTTGGGCAGGTATTTGAACTTTAGGAAGTTCAAGTATGAGCCTAAACACATCAACATCCTCCTGCTGCTGCTAACTGCATGACATGTTTGAATCACAAATGCTCTAAAAGTTGAGGCAACAATTAAGACTTCTTATGCCCATTCAAATCAAAAGCACTGTTTGACTTCAGTTAGGCTTGTTGGACTACTATGCTCTCTGGACGGGGAAAACACATGTGACATGCTCTTTTCCTAAAGTTAGGCTCGTATTGGTTTACGAGTATAAATATGTACAAATTTTGTGCATTTTTATATTTAGAATGGTTTGCATATATGTTTTTTATTTTGGAACCAGAGCATTTTTAGAATTATTTACAATCTATGTGATACAAAGTTAAAGTGAGCATAAAGATTGGAGAAAAATATATACAGGACAAGGAGATCTAACAGTTGGATCTTCCAAGTTTTATCATTTAGTCATAACTATGTGGTATAAGACCGTGCAGTTATGAGAGTAGAAACCTGACAGGTTGATGTAATTGATTAGCTTTGGAGTCTAGGCTTCACCCATAATGATTTTTCTGAGAACAGTAGAGGACTTGGCAGGCAGCCATATTTGCACCACATGACCCTGCACCCCTGGTCAGAGGTGATTACATACAGCAGAGATGGTTCCTGTCTTAAGCTAGTCCCCTCTGTTTCCCTTGCCTATTGATTTGGAATTGGTCTCTGCATGTAGCTAGTAATAAAATGCATAAACTATGGAGTTTGGGGGTACGTGCAGGGAGGCAAAGAAAAACTGCAGAGAATAAAGGAATGAAATAGATATGCAGAGAGAAGCAGTCAAGAGGGACCCTGTAAGACGCAGAGAGAATAACAGTGGGTGGTCCCAGTTCTTAGTAAGGTCAAGCTGCCTTGTGTTCCCTGAAATACTCCTGTGTCCTTCCAATAATTTCCTGTTTTGATTAAACTAGTTTTAGTTGGAGCCAATAGAACCTTTTGTTAGACAAAGCACCCTTTGTTAGAGGATTTAATATTCAGGTTGTGCTAAATCTCCAAAAAAGAATTGGGAAGTACATGAAGATTTCTTGACATACTTCCTATCCCACCCCAGCGTGCCTAACACTCCTATTTCCCCATCAGAATTGCTCCCAGTTCTCTCATTCACAGTAAAATATAACGAAGTGAAAATATTTTAGTGTAAACACTCCCTTCTGTGTGTATATTTTTCCCAGGATCAAAGTCATATGCTAAGGGGGAAAGATCAATAATTATTAGATGGCATGAAAACTGTCCTGGAATCTCTGAAGCCACTCATGGTAATTTCTCCCCCATCTTACATCACAAATGCACCGGCAATCTACCTTAGCCCATAAGAGCTGTCGTGCTGCACAACTCCAGACAGCACCATTCACATGCATTCTCCAAGAATGCTGGTCCTGCTGATTTTGCCTGTTTCTTTGCACTTACAGCTTCTCTTGAGCATTTCAGAGTAATATCTCACACACACAATACTATCAACCAAGGTTTCTATTGCCTCCGCTCTGGTGCTTTTTTGGCTCAGGTGAATCAGGACCAATTAGAATCAAGCATGCTGGAGTGTACACATTAATTGTATTTGGTAGAAGAGTCTACTCATCCAACTCTTCTGGACACCTGATCTGTATGGCTGCTTAAGCAAGTCAACCTAACAGTTCCAGTTATTTTTGGATCATCCTTTGGCTAAAATGGTGGCTCCACACATGAAAAAGCAGTTATACACAAGCACAGACAACTGAACCCAAGGTCAAGGACTTAATCTCCTCAACATATGTGTTCCAACTCAACCTAGGATTAAACAAGAGGTGGGAAGAAACCCTCCCTCCTGCTTCTTGCTATTGTATCCTCCTAAAGGCAAATGTGTGTGTGTGTGTGTGTGTGTTTTAAGAAAAGATCATTACTTGTTCATGAAAATTCACTGATGTAATAAGTATTTCAATATCAGATGCACTGTGACAGATAAATACCTTCAAAAAGAGGATTATTCTTTCTTGTGATGAGACCAAAATATTTAGGTGTTTAAATAATATGCTAGCATGATTTTTTTTTAGTTCTTAGAGCAAAGTGTTATAGGCAGTCAAATTATCTGTCATCTCCACAGTTTTCATCCAGGGGCTAAGCCATCCACTTTCAGAGGGTTTTTTTTCCTATTTAATTTCAAAACAAAGTTCTATTGATTGATGTGGATTTTAGCTTTCACATTTTTCTGTGATTTTGTATGACAGCAGGTGGCCTCGAGCCCTTAAGACAAACTGATTCATCACCAGAAGCATCCACTGGTATAACACAGGATCCTTGCTTTTTGTGAACAATACCTTCAAATTGTCCAGAGAAGCCACATGCACACAGAACATAAAACAAAAGAGTGGTTCTGACAACTGGTACTACTGAAAGAAAGGTCACTTAAGACTTAATTGATAGAACACTCCAGAGATATGGTGTGACTTCTAGACCATTTGAGTTGTTTTAGTATTTGATATCACTAAATATTCTGCATCATTATTTTCTCACTTGTTTAATTTTCTCAGGCCTTTAAAGACCCTCAAACACATTTAACAAAAAGCCCAGTCCTTTAGCACATTCTTTTTTCCTGTGGCCTGAGCAGCAAAAGCCATTTGTTTGTGAAATACCAGGCAACTGTCACATATCCTGGGTCAAGGGAAAGTGCATGCCTTGTTATTTCCATTCTTATTTGGATCTAACAATGCAAGGCAAAATAATTTTGCATTCCTGACTCCTTCATCAGGAAAATGACATAAGAATCTGCAGAACAAACATAGCATGAGGCATTTAGGAGTGCTGTATTTTACACACTATATTTAAATGCTGCAGGAATAAGAATAGAGTCTTAAAAATACATCCGGTCAGGACTTGCTTCCTCCTTTCTCCATTCTTTAAATGCAAACGCATGCATATTGACAGCTCTCAGAAAAATAGCCCTAATGAGAATTTCTCCCTTTCCCAAGGGGTGCCCTCTGCCACGATCTATTTATGGAATAATAGCGGGCTCCCTACTTCATTCTCACATTGTACGTTTAAAAGAGCAATTTCCATTTTTGAAGTATTGCTAAAAGGAAAGAAGTCATCTTTTATCACAGTCAGGAAAGGTCGGCAAGTCAGTAATCCTCCATTCACTTACTGACAGAAATATCCTCTTTCCTTCCACAGCAGACCAGAAAAGTGATTTATTTGAGATTGGCATTAATACATAAAATGGCCAGTGCACCTAGCTATGCCTGGGCAATCCCTTACATGGTCCAGAGGCAAAGTTCTTTTATTACCTGCTAAGGCTGTGAATTGAATCTGTTGGAGCAAGTATTGTAGATAGGAGTCCCAATCCCCTCCCAAGCACTCTTCCATAATATCTAATCCTGACAAAGCTGAAATATTTTCATAATGAAGACCAACAAAGAAGCTTTCTTTGATTCTGTGCCCAGATGTTTACTTTTACTTTGCATTCAGGTGCACACAGACACACACACATACACACACAGACACATGGACACAGACACACACACACACCCTATTTATGGAAGTTTTGTTTGTTTCTTGCTAACCTCATGTTGTTTTTCAGCCCTCCAAACTAAGTTTTATTGCATCTTTAATATGGGCCCAAAACGTACAAGGCAATGGGACATTACTAAAGGTATAATTTGAGACTTCATGGGTCTTATAATTCAAGTAGGGAACACAAAGTGTGCACATAAAAACAATAATTCTGCCTCACATGGTGATATGATTTACAGTTCTCAAAGTAAGTTCATTAATTTTAATTGCAACCTAATATTTTACTAACAATATAGAGTATGTAGCAAGATTTTGACCAAAATTAAAATGTGGTTAAACAGAATGATACATGGAAGAATAAGTCTGGGTTTTTCTGTGCACTTGTAGACTAAATATTTTCTTTTGGGAAAAAAAGAAAATCTCTACCTGTATAATCTAAAATACCAGGGATTGTAAGAATTTATGTACTTTAATAAGAAAGGAAAAAACACAACCAAGTTTGGGTGGAGGCATGGTCTAACAGGAGTCCTTTGAATAAAACTGGGTCACCCAAGGCTATATTAGTTTCAGTTTAAAACTAGGCTACTCAATACAGTGGCCACAGAGAAAAGAACAGCAAGGGAAGCTTAATATCTCAATCTTGGCACTGGGTGGAGAATTTGAACAACTAGTTGGTACTCATGCAAGTTTGAGGTCTGAATTCACAATTCCAGTGTGGTCCAAAGAACTTCAAGCAGAGAATTTAATTTAAAATGGTCTCAGGTGGGTAGTGCCGGAAGTTGGCTGGCAAAAGTAAGTGAAAATTCTCTCTGGAAGACCTTAACTTTGATCCAGGCTGACAAAGATTGAGGATGCAGTTGATTATAAGATGGACCTTGATTTCACAGGTGTGAAAAAATATGTTTTAGGATTAAGGAAATATGGTTATTACTTATTTGTGATTAAAAGACTTTCACTTCAGAATTAGCTCTTAGTTATGATTAAAATATCTGAGATTTAAGAAGAGTTACTTGTCATATGTCATAGTCATTATTTTTCAGTTTCTTTAATTTTTGGAGACTTATCTATATATCTTCTGAAATATGTTTCCAGCCTAGCAATTCCAGGCTAATATGTCACCTATTTACAAAATAATAATGGTGACAAATATTAGAGAAGACTTTAAGCAGTTTATTTGAAAGATTTGCTCTATAAAAAAGCACCCATTAAAAAAAGTATGATGCTTAATGGCAGCTTAGGCTAAAGGAATGGAGATGAACCAGAAGATGATCTTATAGGGGTGCTTCCAAACATGACATTCTAATTATAATTGCTTGTTTGTTTGCTTAATCTTTTTTATTGTCAAATAAAATACACACAAAAGTGTACAAATACATATGTAGAGCTCAGTAATTTATCACGGAGAGAACAACCATATAATCATAACCAAGATCAAAAAACAGAATTGCCAGCATTTCAGAGATCTTTCATGCTCCTCTCATCACTGTCCCCCGAGTTCCTCCACCCTAGAGACAATCATTTCTTGTGCCCTTTTTTTTTAAAGTAGCTTGACCACCTAACGACTCATTCCTATATAGTTTTATTTAGTCTGATTTCTGAACTCAGGAAAGTGAACTTATGCAGTATTTGCTTTGTTTCTGTCTTATTTTGCTCAACACTGTGTTCTTAATATTTGTTCAAATTGTTGCATGTAAGCTGTACTTTGTTCAACTCATTTCTGTATAATATTCCATTATATGAAGATGCCACAATTTATTTATCCATTATACATAAATGGATATATAGCTGGACATATAGTTTGCTCTCAGTTTGGACTATTACAAATATTTTGGTATGATTATTCTTGTACAGGCCTCTTGATAAAACTGTGCACATAATTCTGTTGTGTATTTATAACTTAGAACATAATTGATGGGTTATAGGGAATTCACATGTTCAACTTAATAAGTATTTCCAAGCAGTTTTCCAAAGCAGTGGTATCAATTTCCATGCCCAGCTGCCACATAATAGAGTGCCAATTTTTTTTTCAGATTTTTTTTTAGTCATCTGGCCTGTAGAAAACTTCTTCAATGACTTTTAAGAATACATAAAAATTTGCAAATAGCACTGTAGGATTATGGTGTCAGGATTCAAAACTATTGACAGGCTAGGACAATGAAGCAGTGACAATAAGGTAAAATTAAGCAGGAACTATACAAAGCTACATCTTCTGAGCAAGCACAATATAAAGAGACTAAGTATTACAGAATTTTACATGAAAAAGATGGTGGGATCTTATGAAGGTGTAGTTGTCAGGAAAAAATAAGTGCTATCCAAATCTACATCAAGCGCAATCAGTTTTCTCTTAGCAGAATTGTGTATGTCCTAACAAGGAGTCATAATTTTTCTCCCTAGATGTTTGTTAGTTAATGAATAAGTGAATAAATGAATGACTGAATGGTTTGTTTTCAAAGCTGAATACTAGAGAAAGTAAAGACACTCAAGAGCAAAACTCTTCTGAGTGTTCTTTCTCTTTTCCCTCTAAATTTCCTTTTTATTCAAAGAAGGACCAAGAAAATTAGATGATAATCATCAAAGGAGAAGAAAATGATTAAAATAAGAGCCAGTTAAATCAAACCTAGGATTTTGGGGAGATATTTATGAAACAACAGGTTTTGTATAAATCATTTAAGTCTTAGTTATGCTTTCCAAAGCAGAACTCTTTTCCTATAGTTTAATCCATTTCTTTGGGGTTTCTTTTTATTTTTCTTCTCTTTTCTTCTATTAAGTTCATTTTCTTCTTTCTCTTCTTTTAAAAGTGTCATCTCTGTGTTTTATAAAAAGAGGAATACTGCAGACAAAAGCCTTCCAAATAAAGAAGTCCCTCTTCGGGTCATGCCTTACTCAGCTTAGGTGCACACTTCTATGCAGAGTCCTGTTTCCCTTCAGTTCTCCCCATTATTCATTTCACCCAGTGCAGCATCTAGTTTTATTTTATTTTTGAAGAAAATAATAACTTTGGGGGGTACAATATATGTAAAAATGAAAAATTAATCGAATTTTTAAAATTCATGCCCATAGAAAATATTCCATGTAAATAAAATCACACCTCATGAACTTAATGCCTATTAACATCTCCAGACTTTTCTTTTTTATGTTTATTCCAATTTCTAGGCATAATCATCTTCTTGTTTTGCACCATTTATACTTGCATGCATCCTCGAAGCTGAGGAATAAATGCCCTGTTTCATTGCTATTTCCCTAGGTTTTTTGGTTCAGTGGTCTGATGTGTATAACGCTTCATAAAATTAAGAAATATCTTATTAATGCCTTCATTTCCCCTTCAGGTTTTTTGTCTGTGTGATCTATGCTACAGATTACATTTACTGTAAACTTAATCTATTATTAATGACACTTGCCACGAAAACAGTGGCTTTATTTTTCTGTTTACTTGGTAGTTGCCTAGCAAATAGCAGCAGTCTATCACTGATTCAGAAAGAAGGTGGCATGTTAAATTTCACCATTTATCAGTTTTTCCTATGTAACTGGCATATCAAAGAACAGTGCATTTTAAATTAGCTAGTACTTGCCTGGGGTTTTTAAAAATTTTTTATGAGACAAAGGAAAACTTAGCTGGAATTTTACAGCATCTTTTGCAGTTTCATAATAATGACTTATATTTTTAGTGTGCTTTAACACTGACAAAGCACTTTCAAAAAATAATCTCATTTCATCTTTACAAGAACAAAGCTGTTCTGTGTACTGGTTGGAATATGTCCTCTGGAGTGAGGCTCCCTAATTTCAAACCCTTCTTCTGTCATTTACTGTCGGTTAATATGACCCAAGACAGTTTACTGAACTTTTCTCTGGGTCACAGTGTCTTCTTTTGTTCAGTGAGATTAATAGTGCCGATAGTCTAGACTAGAATAACTGGGTGACCTTGACTCTGTTCTAGATATGTCTCATTCTCCAGGAGTCTGTCCTGGACATGTTCTCAAGTCAAAAGAGGGAAGCCCTGTTGCTAAAGTTAATTGCAAGCCTCTGTTTGCTCACCCATGCTGACATCCCACTGGCAAAATAAGTAAAGTTGTTGGACCCAGACTCAAGAGACAGGAAAGGTCAGCCCACTTGTGATGGGAGGACACTAAAGATGTATATTACAAAAGGCACAAATACAGGGAAGGGTAAAAAATTGAAGCCATCATTATAATCTACTATAACATGTAAAACATAGCAAAGAGCATATAAGACAGAGGATTCTATAAATGTGAAGCTATTACTATTAAGTTGATCTAAATGCAATTATCATTTTTGTAGATAACAATGATCAATATCAGCAATTTTATATGATTCAACCTCAAATTACTATGACAAGATCCTGTAAAAGGGAATTATCATCTATAATTTTCAGTGGAAGAAACTGAAGCCTAATTAATTTTCAAAGTTAATCAGCTAGTAAATTTTAGCTTTTTATTTCAATGTAGTCTTCTGAATTTAGTTGTCTTCTTTTATATTACAGCTGCATTTTGAGATGCTTGGTGATAGATGAATAATTCTGTGACATGACTTTATATATAACACAGAGACATAATTTCCCAACTCTTTATCCTCATAAACCTCACGCACTGCCAGTGAGTACTGATATCTGAAACACCTGGTCTTCTGCCAACACTAACCCCGGAGCATTCCATCTCCTGGTTACTAGCTCCTAGAAATAGAAATGAAGCTGGTAGTAGCTAAATGCTATATTAGTACTCTCAGAAAAGCCATCTCAAAAGCACTTTAGAATTTCTGAGTTATAGCAAAATACATTATTTCATGCTCATCTTGCTTGTATTTTCCTAAACACAGTGGCCATGGTATTTTTTCACATATATTTTGTATTCATATATCATTATATTTGAGCCAGTTAAACAGACATATTATGTACAAATATACATTTGGGTTATTTTTACATATGTGCCTATTACATATTTAACACTAAACTGTGCATCACAATGTTTCTAGAGATGTTCCATGTATTGTCTTTCAGATGGCCTCTACTCAATCTATTGACTAGATTAGTAAATAGCCATATGGTTACAATACAACTGATTTCCCTATGTGTGTTCAGATGAGTCAGTTAAATGAACATCAAAATGAAATTATTTCTCCAATTACAAATAATGTTTCATATAGCTCAGAAGGTGAGAATATTTACAAAGAGCAATAAACTATTGAAGCTACTCATTATCATATATTGCTGCTAAATTCAGTCTCCTTACCTGTTAGCTAGTATCTTATTTACAGTAGACCCAATTTCATCCCCCCTACCTATTTCCACTAAGGTCAGGAGTATCAAAGGACTCTTTGTTCTCTGAAAAACTGATCATTTTGAGACTGCAGAACTCTGTTACTTAATGCTTTTGAAATTGAATGATTGCATTTTGTTGGTGCTGTCAAATCAGGAAGGACATACGTTTATTAGTAACGCAAAAAGCCATAGCACCTTATCAACACCAGCAACACCCTAAGGACTAGCATTTCTTAAGCATCCTGTTTCTGCTCTGAACCTGAAAGCTGTGTGTACATGGAACACTTGCTGTATGTCATCTAAAGGAAGTGTGAGGAGAAGGGGACGTGACACCACAGAGTCCAGAGTTGATTCCTATTTCTGTCATGTACTAGTTGGATGACTTTGGAAAAGATATTTAAGTTCAGTGTCCTTGTCTTTAATATTTGTATAAGCCCTAACACACTATTACTTGTCATCAAATGAGATCTGTGTACACTGAAACTCCGCAGAGTTGTTGCTCAAGCTCTGATTTGCAGAAAGAATCCAGAGAACCATCTGAGAGATATCTGCTTATATATCTAGTGAAACAAAAAATGAAAAATAGCCCACACAGCCTCTAAAGCTGAGGAAGTTACCAATCACATCTCCCAATTATAGTACTTTATTTTAGGGTTTTCCTTTTTTTGCATATTATAACTGCCACAGATTATTTTGAGTCGAGAGTATAGACCTCATTAGTTTTCAAACTTTTTTTTGCTGTGATAAAGAAATTCATTTTAATTTTAGCTTATTATACACATGCTGCACACACACCTGAAAGAAAAGTTTCGTGAACTGTTGTTACCTCTTTTGCTGTCTAATATTTTCTACTCTGCTTTGTTCTATTGTAATTTATTTTTAAAAAAGTTTGATCAGTATCCCAGCAATAATGTGTCACAACATACGTTTTAAAATACTTTGAAGTAAAACAGATCTGAATTTAAATCTCAAATCATCCACTTACTAGCATAGTGACTGTGAACAAATTAAAATCTCAGTTTCCTCATAAGTAAAATGGGAATTATAATAGAAGTAAACCTTATTTCATAGAGACATAGTGAGGATTCTATCAGATAATTAATAATAAAGCACAAAGTACAGTAGATGCTCATTACTGGGGGGTTTCAAATCACTATCTTTAGTTGCATTAGAGAGAAAGTTTGAAAAACATATTGACTGTATTCTATCAAATTCAGAAAAGTTAGATAACAATATGGACAATCCAGATTCTTAAATTTATTTCTCCCTTGACTATTTCATGTAGAGAGGAATAAAAGATTATTTTAGGATGTTTAATATCTATGAAAAAACAAAGTTAATGTCCAAACACCACTGACCTAGTTTTGTGAGAAAGGCCATGAACGCTTTGGAAGCATCATTCTGGAACTTGACAAGTGCCTGACTGCACAAAGCCATTCAGGGCACTGGCCTGGTACAACTTAACTCTGTTCCCGAAAGCTCTAAATCCAGGTCAACATTTGTAAACACCAATGCACAATTGATTGCAAAGTCACCTTGTTTGTTCTCTTTTTTCCCTACTCACCCTACTTCATTTCCCTATCATGACTCAAAGTTTAAATTTATCTGAACCTTCCAAGTATGTCTAAGAAAATTGTATCATTGTTAGTCCCTTACTGCCCTTTGGGCTTAGGATACTTGGCCAAAATCAAATCTCATATTTCAAACCAGACCTCCTTTTGTTTACTACTAGTGTGAGGAGCAGAAATTTAGCTTAATTTAATTTGTATTTTCTCCCTAATTTAGTAATGCAAATTATTATCTTTTGTACTGTAGAGGCTACAATGCACAATGCAACTGGGACCCTGTTGGCTAGCAACCCAGATAAGTGAATCGTGGAGATGTTTACAGGGAGGAAAATAACATGCTTACTTATAATTTATTTCCTTTTGATGTTAAGAAAATTTCTTTTCAAACTGCAATCTACAGGTGTTTGCTAAAAGACCTTTTCAGTCATTACTGCTTTTCTTCTCCTCCATCCTATTTTGCCATGCCTAGTTAATATTGTTGACAATGGGTTTCAAAACATTCTGCTGGTATGTTATATTTCTATGTCCTGTGGCTTGCTTATCATGTCCTCTTAATATCATCTGAAACATAGTGTGTTTTTATGAGGAAACTTGATGATTACCTAATTGCAGTGTTTCTGTTTTCACGGGATATGCTGCTGAATAGAAATGAGAGGAATATGGTCTCCTAAATAAAATTCCCCAGCTAAGGTAGAAATCTGGTTTTCATATCTCACTCATCAGGTGAATCTAAGCCCCCCCAAATCCTCCTTCTGAATGGAAATATTTCATGTCTAGTCTCTGATGGAAGGTGAAGTTTATTTGATCTAACCTATTTCGGTCACTTTTCCACTAAGGAATCTTTAAAAAAATATTTTTGTGACCTATAAATGTTCAGGCAGTCTTAAAAATGGAATAACCTTAAATTAGCAGGAAATCTCATTAATAAAATCACTTACATGCTCTGTGTTTAATTGCAAGCCCTTTGAAAAAAAATGTTGCTGTAGAATGAGACACACTCAGAGATTTTAATGATATAGACTTTAGGCTTTGATATCTTTATAAATTTAAACTCAGAAATAACCAGGAAAGTTTAATCATCCATAGTGTCTTCATTATGCACAGGCAATGTGTATTTTTTATTATTTTATTACATCTTTATACCTTTGTAAAACGTATCTAGTTCCAGGGTCTCTGAGTCAATGGTAATGACTTGCCTTTGCTTAGGTCTACGGCATATTTTATCAGGTAAACTTTGGGGTCTGTCATTTCAATGAGACTGCATATGTGCTATTGGTATGTATGTGTAATCTTAGGATACGGCCAGTTTGTCCAAATACAAGAACAGTCACATTGGGAATAAGGACTAGAATTTAGACCAAAGGATCTAACAACAACAAAAAAGCCCTAAATGAATGAAAGGGATAAGACCAGAGTCATGGATTCTAGGCTTATTTAAGACTGTGGGTTCAATATTTCTAGGTTTTCCCATTTTCTATAAAAAGTCAGAAACACAGATTTCTAAATTGAAAATGTTGGCTGCTATTTTAAAAAATCACTTAAACATTAATTTATAATAACTTTTAGTTTTTACCTTAGAGTCCTCATTCCTCCAAATTTTTAAGGTATAATTTACATAAGTTATACATATTTAAAGTATATAATTTAATAAATTTTGATAAATGTATATACTCACGTAAACTTTACCCCAAACAAGTTATAGAATGTTTCCATTACCCCCCAAAAATTCCCTTTTTCTCCGTTTCAGTCAATTCCCCTGCCCCAGAGGGAACGACTGATTTCACTCACCAGAACTTAATTTGGTCTTTTCAAGAATTTAATAAAAATGGAATGACACAGCCAATTTGGATTTTGCTCCTTTTGCTCAGTATAATATTTTTGAGATTCATCCATGTTGTTACATTCATCAGTAGTTTGCTACTTTGAATTGCTTAGTAGTATTGATATTATATTCAATTCATTTTAAAGCATGATGTGGACTAATTTTGGCCTGCAGGAAAACAGTTGGTTGTTTCTGGATTGAAGAGAAGATAGTGGGTGAAGGCATAGAATCTTAAATGCAAAAAGATGGGAGAATGATCATTGTGCTCTGGAGAGTGTTAAAACAATGTAAAATAGTGCAAATAGAAGAACTGGAAGGCAGAAGAAAGCAAAGGAATTTTTCAGTAGGACTTTCAAGGGTTTTAAGAATTTGGGTGTAAGAGGGACATAAATGTGACTAAAGGTGTGAAGAAAACAGCTAATGAATGAATCCATGATTTGAAGGTTGAATTAAAAAACAAGTAATGTGGCTTTTGATACATAAAGTTATTTAAACACAAATGTTTGAAATGTTTTTAAAATAAAAGGGCACAGCACACTTTTTGTTGTACTTAAATGACTTATTTCTCCCCTGTCCTATTTTCTTTTCATTTATTTCTCCTATATCTTATTTCTTTCTCTCTTTTTTCTACTACCCCACTGATTTTTAATAAATTTTTTATTTTAGAATAGGTTTAGATTTATAAAAATCATTGCAGAGATAGCAGTTTCCATGCATCACATACTGTCTCCCCTATTATTAAAATCTTACATTAGTATAGAACATTTATTATAATTAATGAGCTAAGATTGATACATTATTATTAACTAACATCCGTACTTTATTAATATTTCCTCAGACTTTTGCTAATGTCCTTTTTCTGTTCCAGGAGCTCATTCACGATACCATGTTACATTTAGTCATCATGTTTCCTTAGGCTCCTCATGTCTGTTACAATTTCTCATATTTTCCTTGTTTTCAATGATCTTGACTGTGTGAGGAGTACTGATCAGGTACTTTGTAGAATTTCCCTCATTTGGGGTTTATCTTATGTTTTTCTCATAACAGGGCTAGGGCTATGTATTTTTGGAAGGATGGCCACAGAGGTAAAGTGTCACTCTCATCACATTATATCCAGGGTACATACTATCAACATGACTTGTCACTGTTGAGGTTAATCTTGCACACCTGGCTGAGCTAGTGTTTGTCAGGTTTTTCCATTGTAAAGTCCAAGGAGAAACTGGGAGATAGGCTTTTTTGCCTACTCCCTCTGTACTAGGCCCAGGTGTATAGCTGTGGGAAGGGGTGCTCCTGCACCCATTAATTTTTTCGTCTGCTACAGTTCCGCACGAGTCATGAATGCAAGCCCCATTGGCTATCAGAGATAGGTGATCCAGGGGCCTGTCTCTTGAGCAGAAGCCACAAAAGCTGCTGTACCAGATGTGTGTACAAGCTCCTTTCAGGGGGATATTGGTGATTTGTTGTCAGCACAAGTGATAAGGCAAAGGTGGTGTCTCTGGCCTTCCTGTTCAACAGGGAGGATTGTAGCCAGCCCCTAGATGTGTGCTAAATTATAAGCCTGATCCTCAGGGGGCAATTTTTAAAGTATGCAAATAGGTCTCTTTCAGGGAAAGACTGGGAAATGTGATTTTTTTTTTTGCCTGCTCCCTCTGTGCTGAGCCCTGGGAAACAGCAATGGCAAGTTCACAGAAGCCTGTCAAGAAATGTTTCTTTTTGACTATAGTCTTCCGGGTCTCACGGATGCAAGCCCTACACGTTTTCAGGGTTAGGTGTTTTGGGGGCCTGTTCCACATGCGGGAGTCTTAAAAGTGGGGGCATTAGGTGTGGGATCCAAACCCTTCACTCCCCAGGGAGAAGCTGGGAGTTGGAAGATCCCTCCAGACTGTATGGTTCTGTGCCAGGGGTGGGGTTTATTGTGCGAGAGTGTCTCAGCCTTTCCTATACACTTCAATGTGGGTGATGTGGGTATTTTCTCATTTACCCAGTGTGTAGGAGTTGTTCAGCTAGTTTCCAGATCTCTTGCAGAGAGAATTGCTCCGTGTGTAGCTATAGATTTGTATGTCCGATGTCCATGGGAGGAGGTGAGTTCAGGAGCCTCCTACGTCACCATCTTGTACTGTACTGGAACGCTTCTTATGGCTTTAATAATAGTCTTGATATTCTGCTACATGGATCATAAAGATTGTGCTTTTTTTCTTCAGGATTTTGTTTCTTTCCCATCTTTTATTCTTCTGTACATCTCACAGTAGTCTAAATCCTTTCCTATTTAGCATTGACTGATTTTCATTTTCCTGACTTGGAAGGTTAAGTTCACATTGTAAAATTATCTCTGTATTGATGATACTTTAAGCACAGGTTATATTTTCCTACTTCTCACATTTAAGAGAAAAAAATCTCCATTCTGTTTTTGGTGTTTTTTTTGCGGTACGCGGGCCTCTCACTGTTGTGGCTCCTCCCTTTGCGGAGCACAGGCTCCGGACGCGCAGGCTCAGCATCCATGGCTCATGGGCGCAGCCGCTCCACGGCATGTAGGATCCTCCCGGACCGGGGCACGAACCCGTGTCCCCTGCATTGGCAGGCAGACTCTCAACCACTGCGCCACCAGTGAAGCCCTCCATTCTGTTTTTCATCAATATCTCATGCTCTGCAGTGAAACTGAATCATAATTCCCCAACAGTACAGAAAACTTCAATAAGGCCATTGCCATCTATGACCATTCAAAAATCAGAGAGCAGATATAATAGAAATTACTTCTTGAATCTCAACATTCTAAAATTGCTATACTTCAGTCCAACCCTCTTCAATCCACAATTGTGTTTCTTGTGCGAAATTTTAATATTTGTGGCTTTTTCTTTGTCTTGAAGTTTTCCATAATTTAGAGGATTTTAGAGTCCCTCAGCTACCAAAAATGCTATCTTCCGATATTCCTGGAGATGGTTTGGTAAACCACTTCAGAATTAGATTACAGCATATGAAACAAAACATATCCACTTATTTTCTGTTGCTTGTGATGTAGACAAGAACCATGAACTATGCATATCCTATTTTAGCCTGAAACTCAGTGTAATGACAACGTATTTTACTGTGAATCAAGGCCTAAGTACAGATAATGAGATGCTTCCATGTTGCTTAGAAAAAAAAATTTTTTTGGTAAAAAAACTAAATTAAACTTTCCTAAACAATAAGGAAATGTATATCCTCGCATACCAGGAAGACTAGAGGTTAGTGCAGGGTCAAGTACAGAAACATCAGTGATTTAATGATTCAATAAAATATCCATCTCTCTAGTTTGTTCTCCTTAACAACAGCTTCTTTTCAAGAGAATGCCAATGGCAACCAGGGGTACTTATTGTTCACCAAAACAAAAGAAAGTAACTTCTCCTCAAAACATGGAATAAGATTTATTCTGATAAGTCCAACTTAGGTCACATGGCCTATATGGAGCAAGAAGAATAACCAAGAGAAATTCTTTGCTCTTATTCCATTGGCAAAAAGGAACTCCTTCTGGAGCTAGAAATGGAGTAGGTACCTAAACAAAACTGAGATTCTGTTAGGAAAGAGAAAGTGTGGCTTCAGCTGTTTTCCATTCTGTTTTATTTTCTATTCTAATATCTTCAAGGGAGTTCCCTGGTGGTCCATTGGTTATGACTTGGTGCTTTCACTGCTGTGGCCCGGGTTCAATCCCTGGTCAGGGAACTGAGATCCCAGAAGCTGCGTGGTGCAGCCAAAATAAAAAATATAATAATAATAAAAAATAATATCTTCAAGATTTTATTTACAACACATGGGCATTTAATAGTAGTTCATGCCATTCAACATGTGAAAAGGCAAGTACTAAAAATGCATTGGAGTCCAAGTACAAAGTGGTTCATAAAATGCAGACACTGAATTTTTATACTGAAGAAATTATTCATAACTTTCAGAAATAAAAATCTTTCCAAATTGTTTATTTTAATTGGATTTGTTCCCTGGCTGCAGAAATAAAAACTCCTTTTAAATTTGTGCAATGTGCCTTCAAACACTAGAGATGTGCTGAGTCACTGATAAATAATTCACTTAGCCTGGAAACAGATGAACCAATTTCTGAAAGCTGCAGACATCTAAGTTTCCCCATACCTTTCCTTGTTGAGATTAGCTAGAACAGATGAATGATGGCATTCTAATCAGGACAAAAAATGGTATCCCCTTTAAATTTTCAGCAACCTGCCGTGCTGAATTACTGATGTCATGCCTAGTCATATTATTTGTGTCAAAATCCTCTGATCTGCTGTATCTAAGTACTGCAAATCGTTGTGAGTACTTGGTATTTCCTCCAGAAACAGCCACATTTGCAAATTATCACATCTTCTTCAGGACATGTTAAATGGAGAGGCGTGGGATAATTCTCCAAGCAATTTTTCTTACGTCCCTGACCAGGGATTGAACCTGGGCCATAGCAGTGAGAGTGCCCTGTCCTAACCACTGGAATGCCAAGGAATTCCCTCTGCAAGTAATTTAAATATAAGTTTGAATTCATTTTACCCAAACCACTAACATAGTTCAAGGATTTTTCTCTGATTTTTATCCAGCACTGCAGATTACAAGGTATCTTAGGGAGCATTTATTCAATAACCTGCATGGTCTATTCTCCAATATCCCTGATTAAAATAAATTGAAGAATCTTCCCCCCCCCGCAAAAGCAATAACTTAGATTCACAGGAATAATAGTAGTTATATGGTTTATGTATAATTATTTAAAAGCTAACGTTGACTGTGGAATCAATAAATGTTCTTTGGTGACCCTGGATAACTTTTAACAATAGAGCAACAGAACAGAAGGTTGTTTTCACTGAGATTTCACAAGTACAAGTCATAAAATATTTGTGGTTCAAACAAACTAATCAGAGAAGGAAAAACAATGTTGCATGCTGAGCAAACTTCCCCTTGTATTATTCAATTTATATATTTTTTCTCAAAGAATTAACTTGTAACTTTTTTAACTACTGAAGTTAAATTTACATACAGTGAAATAAACATTATTCTAAGTGTACAATTCAATGATATTTGATTGTATACGTGCACATTCACATGTAATATAAGCACGTGTAATCTATAGCCACTCAAGATAAAATCAAAAGATGCTGGTGTTTCCTTATTCCAATCATATCTCACCCCCAGATAAGCAATCACTGTTCTGATTTCTGTCACCATGGGTTAAATCTAGAACTTCATCTAAATGGAATCATAAAATAGGTAGTGTTTTGTGTCTGTCATCTTTTAGTCAACATTATGTCTATGAGATTCATACATGTTGGTGTGTGTTTTAACAGTTCATTTTCTATTGGTAAATAGTATTTCATTACATGAATATGCCACAGTTTACTATCTTGTTGGTAGACTTTTTGGTTATTTCCAGATTTTTCTCATTACAAATAAAACTACTACAAACATTCTCATACAAGTCTTTGGACAAAACTTTTTATTTAAGTAAATACCAAAGAGTGAAATCACTGGATCATAATGGTGGTGTATATTTAACTGTTGAGGAAATTGCCAACCAGTTTTCCAAAGTGGTGGTATCACTGTGGTTTTAATTTTCATTTCCCTGATCCCTAATGACATTGACAATCTTTACATGTACTTATTGACTATTCACTTATCTTCTTTCATGTAGTATGTGTTCAAGTATTTTGTCCATTTTTTATTAGTTATTCTTTTTTTAATTTTTATTTTATATTGGCATATAGTTGATTAACAATGTTGTGTTATTTTCAGGTGTACAGCAAACTGATTCACTTATATACATATATGTATCTATTCTTTTTCAAATTCTTTTCCCATTTAGGTTATTACAGAATATTGAGCAGAGTTCTCTGTGCTATACAGTATGTCCTTGTTGGTTATCTATTTTAAATATAGCAGTGTGTACATGTCATTCTTGAGAAATCTTTATATATTCTGGACACAAGTCCTTTGTCAGGTATGTGTGTTGTTAATATTTTCAACCTCTTTGTGGAATGAATTTTTATTTTCATAAAGACAATTATTGAAAAACAGAATTTTTTAAAATTTTGAAGTCTACTATATCGTTTTTCTTTAAGTTCAATGTTTTCTTTTGTGGCTGCTCTAAGAAATATTTGCTGACTCCATGTTTACAAGGATTCTGTAATGCTTCCTTTTAAAAACTTTTATAGTTTTAACTTTAACATTTAGATCTTAATCCATCTCAAATTAATTCTTGTGTACCATGTAAGGAAGGAGTCAGGTTATTTTTTTCCATGTTTATTAAGTTTATCCAGCCCACTTTGTTGAATATATTTTCCTTTCTCCTTTGAATTGCATTGAGTTCTTTCCTGAAAATCAATTGGTTGTATGTGTGAGTCTTTTTCCGGATGATGTATTCTGTTCATTTGAGGTATTTGTCTATTTATAATACCATAATATCTCAATTACTGTAGCATAGAAAACCTTGAAATTAGGTAGTCTAAGGCATTTAAATGGAAAGTTAGTCACTGATTTTAAATCTTACTTATTTATAAAATAAGCATGCAAAGGTATAAATTTCCCTCTAAGTATTGCTTTAGTAGCATCCCACAAACTTTGACATGTTATGTTTTCATTAGAATTCAGTGTGGTATATTTTCTAATTTCCTTTGTGATGTATTCTTTGACCGATGGGTTATTTCAAAGAGTGCTGATTAATTTCCAAAGTTTGGGGCATCTTCTAAATATTTTACTATTATTAATCTCTAATTTAATTGTTATGTTCAAAGAATATTCCCTGTGAGTGTTTGTTTAGTCTTTTCAGATTTATTGGTACATATTTAGTGCCCAGCATATGGTCTATCCTGATGGAAATTTCACGTGCATGTGAACAGTG
Organism: Globicephala melas; assembly: GCF_963455315.2. Classification (NCBI taxonomy): domain Eukaryota; kingdom Metazoa; phylum Chordata; class Mammalia; order Artiodactyla; family Delphinidae; genus Globicephala; species Globicephala melas. Next base: position 96,711,565 of record NC_083335.1, read on the forward strand.
TGTTCAGTAGTTATTAAGGTGATATAGAAACGTCAATAAGGTTGAGTTGGTTGATAATGTTGATTAAATATTCTGCAGCCTTATGATTTTTTGGTTCACTTGTTTTATCAATTACTGAGAGAGCGGTAATGAAATCACCAACTATGACTGTGGCTTTTTGTGTTTCTTATCTTAGTTCTGTTAGTTTTTACTTCATCTATTTTGTAGCTCTGTTACTTGGTGCGTTCACTTTTAGGACTGTGAGGTCTTCCTAATGAAATGACAGTTTTTTTGTTTTTTTTTTTCTTTTTAACATCTTTATTGGAGTATAACTGCTTTACAATGGTGTGTTAGTTTCTGCTTTATAACAAAGTGAATCAGTTATACATATACATATGTTCCCATATCTCTTCCCTCTTGCGTCTCCCTCCCTCCCACCCTCCCTATCCCACTCCTCTAGGTGGTCACAAAGCACCGAGCTGATCTCCCTGTGTTATGCAGCTGCTTCCCACTAGCTATCTATTTTACATTTGGTAGTATATATATGTCCATGCTACTCTCTCACTTTGTCACAGCTTACTACCCTTCCCCCTCCCCATATCCTCAAGTCTCCATTCTCTAGTAGGTCTGTGGAAATGACAGTTTTTGCTGTGGTTTAACTTGAGTCTACCTTCTAAGCTATTTGTTTTCTATATAATTTCTTTTTGTGTATGTGATTTTTATTTTTTTAATTTAATTTTTATTTTATATTGGAATATAGTTGATTTATAAGCTATTTGTTTTCTATTTGTCTCATACATTGTTTCTTTTGTCCTCATTTACTGCTTTTTTGTGTGTTACCTGAATATTTTCAGTCTTTTATTTTATAATCTCTATTGGATTTTAATTGATACCTGTTCGTCCTACTTTTTCTTGGGATAATAATATGTATCCCTAATTTACCACAGTCTTCTTAGAATTAATATTATACCACTGACTGTAAAATTCAAAACATTTAAAAGAGTATAATTCTATTTTCCCTCCTATACCTTGTGCTATTTTGTCAAACAGTTAGCTTCCACCGTTATGTTAAACATCCCACAGTAAAATATTATTTATACTATAAAATTTTTTCTCTTAAAGAAATATAGAAACAAAAAGAAAGAAAATGACCACCTTTATATTCACCCACATATTTACAATTTCCATTACTTTTCATTTTTTTGCTGTAGATCTGAGTTTTTCTCTAATATCATTTCTCTTTAGCCAAAAGAACTTTCTTTATCATCTTTGAGAAGTTAGGTGTGCCGGCAACAAATTCCCTAAGTTTTTGTTTATCTCAACATGGCTATTATACCCTATTATTTTTCATTTTTTAATAAATTTTAAATTACATACAGTAAAGTTTATCTTTTTTAATGTAAACTTCTGCTAGATTTGACAAACTCATACAGTCAAATATCTCCTTAGCCAAGCTATAGAACACTGCCATTACCCAAACATATTTTCATGTAACCCTTTAAAGTTAACCCAGCCTCCTATTACCAGCCACTAGCAACCACTGATCTATATTCTGTCGTTATAGTTTTGCCTTTTCCAGAAGACCAAGAAATAAAATCATGCTCTATGTAGCCCTTTGAGTCTAGCTTCTTTCACATAGCATAATACTTTTGAGATATATCCAAATCACTGTATACATTAATAATTCATTCTTAAGAAAAGAATTGAGGACAGTCTCAGAGACCTCTGGGACAACATTAAACGCACCAACATTCGAATTATAGGGATCCCAGAAGAAGAAGAGAAAAAAAAGGGTCTGAGAAAATATTTGAAGAAATTATTATTGAAAACTTTCCTAATATGGGAAAGGAAATAGCCAATCAAGTCCAGGAAGTGCAGAGAGTCCCATACAGGATAAATCCAAGGAGAAACACGCCAAGACACATACTAATCAAACTATCAAAAATTAAATACAAAAAAATATTAAAAGCAGCAAGGGAAAAACAACGAATAACATACAAGGGAATCCTCATAAGGTTAACAGCTGATCTTTCAGCAGAAACTCTGCAAGCCAGAAAAGAGTGGCAGGACATATTTAAAGTGATGAAAGGGAAAAACCTACAAACAAGATTATTTCACCCAGCAAGGATCTCATTCAGAGGGGTGGGATAGGGAGGGTGGGAGGGAGATGCAAGAGGGAGGAGATATGGGGATATATATATATGTATAGCTGATTCACTTTCTTATAAAGCAGAAACTAACACACCATGGTAAAGCAATTATACCCCAATAAAGATTAAAAAAAAACCTAAAAATAGAAGTACCATATGATCCAGCAATCCCACTCCTGGCATATATCCAGAGAAAACCATACTTCAAAAAGATACATGCACCCCAATGTTCATTGCAGCACTATTTACAATAGCCAAGACATGGAAGCAACCTAAATGTCCATTTACAGAGGAATGGATAAAGAGATGTGGTACATATATATAATGGAGTATTACTCAGCCATAAAAAGAATGAAATAATGCCATTTGCAGCAACATGGATGGACCTAGAGATTATCATACAAAGTGAAGTAAGTCAAACAGAGAATGACAAATATCATATGATATCACTTATATGTGGAATCTAAAACAAAAATGATGCCAATAAACTTATTTACAAAATAGAGCCAGATTCAAGAGAATGAACTTGGGGTTACCAGGGGGGAAGGGTGGGGGAAAGGGATAGTTAGGGAGTATGGGATTGACATGTACCTACTGCTATATATAAAATAGATAATCATCTTCTTTATCCATTCATCCGATGATGGACACTTAGGTTGTTTCCATCTCTGGGCTATTGTAAATAGAGCTGCAATGAACATTTTGGTACATGACTCTTTTTGAATTATGGTTTTCTCAGGGTATATGTCCAGTAGTGGGATTGCTGGGTCATATGGTAGTTCTATTTGTACTTTTTTAAGGAACCTCCATACTTTTCTCCATAGTGGCTGTACCAATTCATATTCCCACCAGCAGTGCAAGACTGTTCCCTTTACATATATACAATGGAATATTACTCAGCCATAAAAAGAAACAAAATTGAGCTATTTGTAATGAGGTGGATAGACCTAGAGTCTGTCATACAGAGTGAAGTAAGTCAGAAAGAGAAAGACAAATACCGTATGCTAACACATATATATGGAATTTAAGAAAAAAAATGTCATGAAGAACCTAGGGGTAAGACAGGAATAAAGACACAGACCTACTAGAGAATGGACTTGAGGATATGGGGAGGGGGAAGGGTAAGCTATGACAAAGCAAGAGAGTGGCATGGACATATATACACTACCAAACGTAAAATAGATAGCTAGTGGGAAGCAGCCGCATAGCACAGGGAGATCAGCTCGGTGCTTTGTGACCACCTAGAGGAGTGGGATAGGGAGGGTGGGAGGGAGGGAGACGCAAGAGGGAAGAGATATGGGAACATATGTATATGTATAACTGATTCACTTTGTTATAAAGCAGAAACTAACACACCATTGTAAAGCAATTATACTCCAATAAAGAGGTAAAATAAATAAAAATTTAAAAAATAAAATAGATAATCAACAAGGACCTACTGTATAACAGAGGGAACTGTACTCAATATTCTTTAATAACCTATATGGGGAAAGAATCTGAAAAAGAATGGATATATGTATATGTGTAACTGAGTCTCTTTGCCATACACCCGAAACTAAAACAACACGGTAATAAATCAACTATACTCCAATATAAAATAAAAATTAAATTAAAAGAATGATTCATTCTTTTTTATGCTAAATAGTATTTATTTATGCTGTGGATATACCACAATTTGTTTATCCATTTCACATTTGAGAAATATTTGTGTTGTTTCAAATTTTGTTGATTATGCATAAAGCCACCATAGACAAACATGAACAGATTTGTGTGTGAGCATACAGTTTCATTTAACTTGTGTAAATTTGTACATTTAACTTTATGAGAAACCATTGCACTATTTTCCAAGGTGGCTGTACCATTTAACATTTACTCTAGCAATGTATTTCCAGTTGCTTCACATCGTTGCTAGAACTTAGAATTTTTTTTGCCATTCTAATAGGTCATCATCATTTTAATTTGGATTAATCCCTAATGATTAAATATATTGTGTATCTTTTTTATATACTAATTTGCCATCTGTATATCTTCTTTGGTGACGTATTTGTTCAAAGCTTTTTTTCATCTTATTTATTTTGATTAATATATTTTAGATATAAGTTCTTTCTCAGATATGTGACTTGCATTTATTTTTCCTAGTCTTTGGTTTGTCATTTCATTGTCTTGACAATGTCTTTTAAGAGCAAACATGCCTAATTTTAATGAAGTTCAATTTATCATTTTTCTCTTTTTTATATCATGCTTTTGGTGTTGTATCTGAGAAATCTTTGCCTAATCCAGGATCACAAATATTTTTCTTATGTTATCACCCTCTTTTTTGAAGGATATTTTCAATGGATCTAGAATTCTGAATTGAAAGGGTCTTTTCCTTCTCTTTTTCTTCTGGTATTTTAAAGATGCTGTTCTATAATGTTATGACAACCATTGTTTCTGGTAAGAGATCAATCACCATTTGTATTGTTTCTCCCCCCTTAGTCCACTTGGGCTCCACCTCCCTGTCCTGTATCTTGAAAATGCCCCCAGACAGAAAGTCAGATTGAAAAGTGGCTCACCCTAAGTGTTTCCCTTCTCTTAAGTATCAAAGTTTTGAGCTACCTTGTTCAATGCAGGGACACATGCCTCAAATAACTTGTCAAGTGTTACAGTACTTCATGATAAGAAGGTAAGTCTGATACCAGCTACTCCATCATGGAAATATGAAGAGTTCTAGGGAATTCTCTGGTGGTCCAGTGGTTAGGACTCTGTGCTTTCACTGCCTTCACTGCCAAGGGCCTGGGTTCAACCCCTGGTCAGGGAACTAAGATCTCTATCATGCTTAATCTTTTTACTCTTATTTCTCCAACCCACATATGAAACAATCAATAATATAGTTTTTTGAATACATACTATGAGAGTGTGTTTTTTATTAAAGATTCAAAGACATGGTCCCAACCCTTAACTTTTTGTAGGCTTATATTGAAGGAGAAAATAGAAGGACAGAAAGTATTCAAGAGTTTTTACAAATTGTTGTTGCAGCTCAAATATATCAAGATTTCCATAGTCATGGGCTGATGAACTCCATAATTAATGTATGATTTCAAACCTCATTGTTGCTCAGCGTTACCTTCTAATATTATACGCAATTGAAACCCTCATCTATTTCCCACAGTAATAACTCCAAGGTTTATCTCTCTAATTCTAGAACAATTAAATGCATGAGTTCTTAATATAGATCCACTAAAAAATATGATTGAACACCTTCACAGCTATCTTCTCTTGAGCAAATTCAACTCAAATGTGTATATTCAGACCTGTGTGAAACTGACCAATTGGGACCATTCTCTAGTTCATAAACATTACAAGAAGGGATGTCGTTATTTGCTATTAGGTTGAAGCCCTGCTGATAGGAGCTCCAGGATTTGCTGATACTTGTCTTCCTCCTGCTTCACTCTTTGAAAAACTCTTCAAGCTTGGAAATAATTCTTGAACACCTGTTTGACCTTGGTGACAAAAATTTCACAGGAATTAACACCTGTATTTGTGGCTTTAATCATTCAAAGAGAGTAATTAGGAAACTACTTTATTCCAGGTTATGTGCTAGACCCAAGGGCACAAGCATGCATAAGACTCATTTTTCATCCACGAGGAGTTCACAGTTTAGCCTGGGAGAAGCACACATTAACAAATTATGTGAATGTAATTAAATTATAGTGCAACTGTATGTGTTTGTGTGCCTGTGACTGAGGGGGATGGTTGAGGATCTGGGGAGGTAGGAATATATTCTCTAACTTGGTGGTAAAGGCACACTAACTGGCCCTTTGGTTTAAAAATATGTGGCCTGGGCACCAAACCTTGTCAAAACCTCTTCAGGTCAACATTTGAGCCTATAATATTGATTGGGACAGCTGCTCTGAGGTTCTAGAGCCAGAGGTTATGAATCTCTTTGCCAGCTGGATGCAGTCTGCAGTTTGACATGTGAGCTCCTCTATCTCATGGCAGTGAGCAATTGGTATAAATTGCCTGATCTAGGCCCAGACATGGCCAAATGTAAACATTTCAGTTGCTTGATGTGGATAGTAACATATACCAAGGAATATGCAACTTGGAGTGAGATTGGTGAAGCAGCCTGAACTGAAGTTGGCAGGTGCTTTGTCAAACAAACCTGGGCTTAAGACCAGAAAAATCCCGGGCAAAGGTGATAGGTAGCCAGGCAGCAGTGCAAGGTTTGAGGCAGAAACACCAGCAGGTTTTAAATGCGGGCTGCCTTATTAAGCATGACACTAAGGGAGGCTGGAGGCCTGATGTGTCAGCAGCAAAGGGATGGGCAGTCATGTCGTTAAACAGGAACGACACAATATTTTCAGCGTAAATGCCAGTATTTTGTAGCTTATAAGATGATTGTGTCCACAGGGAAAACCTCCCATCGCCACAGCTATGTTGCAGTTTTAATGGAAGTAGGCATTCCACTCTCAAAGCCTGCTGTTTCTAGAGAAAATGCAAATTCTATAGAAAATTCAACTTGCTTCTCAGAAGAGTGACCCATGCTAAGATAGGAAGGCAATACAAGGCCACACATTTTCAATGCAGATTGTATCGTAACTTTGGGTGCTTAAAGGAAGGCACTTAGTTTCTCAAATTACTGCACAAAGTAATCTGTGAAATGAAAATCCTTGCAAACACTAAGTGCACTCGGAGAGCACTTGAAGTACTTGGCAATCATTCTGAAGCTCTTTATTAAAACCCTAAAGCTCACTAAACCCAGCACTTTCAGATGAAAAAAAAAGAAGACATTTTGAATTATTTGTGGAGGGCACAGGGATTGCTTCAGTTGATTCTTTTAAAGTTTTCCACTCTTCAACACTGCATTAATGACTATACTTGACAAAGACTTTACTGCCCATAGATTTGTGTAAATAGTTTAGTTTTACCTAAATATTTCTGCTAAAGTTGTCTCATAGAATGCATGAACTTCTCAAACGTGTGAGTAAAGCTTTTTGCTCTCTGTCCAAGCTTCAATGTCCTTCATGTCACAAAATGAGGATACTGAGTGAAAAATAAGAAATCTCTTCTAGTGATATAGTCTTACACACACAGATGATTATACACTAAAAATGTTCATTGTCACTTAATGTAAAATATTAATATTTAGAAACAATCTAAATGTCCCCAAATGAATAAATTAACTATGGTATAGTAGTTGTTCAATGGACTATAATGCAACTGTATACAATCATATTTACAAAGAGCTTTAATGACATGTAAAAGGGCCTGTGATAGAGTATGATTTTTGAAAACTAGAAACTAATGTTATGTGAACAGCATCATCTTAACTTTCATATAAATTTCATGAAGAGACTGGGGGAAATAGATTGCTGGTGACAATGCAAAATGATAGAACATCAAATGGAGGAGAATTTGGTGATGCCTAAAAAAACCACATAGGCATTTTTACCCTTCAACTTAGCAGTTCCACTTCTCAGAATTTACCCTGAAGACATGGCTCCAACAATGTGAAAATACATATGATCAAAGTTATTTATTGGAGTACTATGTGTAATTGTAAAATATTGGAAGCTACCCTCAGTGACCAATCTGAGAGGGAGATTGAATTAACTATGTTACATATGCATAAGTGAGTACTATGCAAATGTAAAACAGAATGAGGAAAATCTCTGTGAACTGACATGGAGTGATTTCCAGGGGGAAGACATTAAGTAAAAAAAGGCAAAGTACAAAATAGTATAAACATATGCTATCATTTGTGTGTATGAAAGATGGAGAAATAAGAAAACATACATATGTCTGCTTATCTTTCCGAAAAGAAACACAGAAAACAATGAGTTGGTTACACCTAATGGAGGAAAAGAGTGGAAAGGATATAGAAGGGAATGACACGTCTTTGAGTGTATCTTTCTGAATATTTTTTACTTTTGAATGTATGTTAATATTTTACATAGTCAAAAATAAAATCAAATCACCAAGAATAAGGAAGAAAAAAAATCTAAAAGTAAAAGCAAATGGAAATAAATGAACTTAATTTTATTTCAAATGAATATCATATCCACACTGAAGAGAAAGGAAGGAAGGAAGGAAGGAAGGAAGGAAGGAAGGAAGGAAGGAAGGAAGGAAGGAAAGGGGAATCAAATTAGCTTAGGGACAAGGCATTTGACTATATATTCTCAGTCTTGGGCAGGGTTATGAGGAGAGAAGGAGATTTGCAAACAAATGTTGATTTCTTTTTAAAAGATGTATTAATTGTAGTGGGGTATGGAGGAAGCAATTTTTAAACTATTTTACATGTATTATAGAATTGCACCTATGAGTAATATGATGACATTGTTGGGAGCCCGTGTTCTCACTATGGAAGAAGGAACATAAGAATATGGAACGTGTAGAAGGCAACAGAGAACCCTGTGGAAATGGATGAAAATTGGAGGTGCCACTGCAGATCCATGATTTCTAAAATATGCATATGTGTGCATACTTCTTTATATGCATATGTATATGCAGGTGCATATGTATGTTTGGATGTATATTTAGATATGAGTATATATAGGGATATTTTCCTAGTTCTATGCAGTAAGAGGGTCAAAGAGCAATCATCCCAGGAACAATGATCACACATAGCACCTGGATCTAGATCTCCAATACCATTTCTCATGAAAGAGTCAGGACTCCTTGGAGAAATGGTTGATTCCAGGTATGAGGTACAAAATGAGGTACACTAATTTTACGTTAATAGTTACAAAATGAGCCTGGAGCACCTTGTTATGTCTGAAATAAGAAAGAATAAAGAAAAAAATTGATGGGACAGTTCATAGAGTATAGGAACTAACTTGACATGGCTCCTACTGGCCAAATCTAGGACAATTTGAGCATCAAAATAAATAAGAGCCATAATGAACCATAGACAAAAATAGAAATTTATGAGTCCACACTCATAATAAATAAAAAAATGAATGGATATATGGTGGGGTAGGAGAGCCCTTGCTTACAGTAGAATTCTGAGGACTGACTGGTAAATGTGAAGGGAACACTGGAGTTGGAAAATCATTATTTTGCAATGGTAATGATAAAAATTGTGTGAGTCAAGAATCATTAATAGATATTAAATCTAGGGGGAAGTATTGATGAGGAGCAGGATATCTTCATGCCCTTAAAGTGCCTCCTCATAGATTGCGTGTGAGTTTCAAGGGAAGAAAAAATAGTAATTGTACATTGGAGAAAATGGAAAACATTTGACAGAGTGATCAAAATTAACATTATCGGTATAGGACAGATGGGTAAGATGTGATATCCTATGAAGGCTGCAAATTGGAATCTAATCATGAGGAAATACCAGACAAACCCCAGATGAGGAACAGTTCATACAAAAAGATGCATGCATATGAATGCTTATAATCTTGCTTATAATAGCCTTTAACTGGATATAACTGAAATGTTCATCAACCGAAATGTTCATCAACAGTGAATGCATAGAGTGTGGTATACTCATACAATGGAATACTACTCAGCGATTAAAAGGAACAATCTTCTGACATATTCAAACAACATGGATGAATCTCAAAAGCATTTTGTTGAGTGAAAGAAGCCAGACATAAAAGAGTTCACATTGGATGACTTCATTTAAATGAAATTTGAGAATAGGTGAAACTAGTGTATGGAGATAGGAAGCAGATGAGTGTTGCCTGGGGCAGAAATAGTGGGAATTGACTGGAAAGTGCATAAAGGAACTGTTCTGGTATGATGGAAATACTCTATATCTTGAATGAGTGGTGCTTACATGCATATATATATTTTTTACAAACGTATGCCATTGTTTACATAAAATTAGTGTATTCTATTATGTCTAAAATTTACCACAATAAAGTTTATTTAAAAAGGTGAAGGGAAGGTGTACTCAAGGAAAAAATTTTGAAAGGGAATACAACAAAGTCACAGTGGTGATTAGGTGGTCCTTATTTTCACTTTTATACTTTCCCGCATTGAATATATTTTGTCTGATGAGAAAAATCTCAGTATTTAAAATAAGTTTACGTTTATGTTTAAAGGCACAGTATTTTATTTCGTAGATGACAATAATGTGTGACATTTCATATTCTTTTCTGTGAGGTGTGCTGTAGTGGGAAACACACCAGTCAACTGAGAGACCTGGGTTCTCATTTGGATTATTCTGCTGACAGTTGTACGTTTTGTGAAGGTCGTCTGATCTCTCTGAGTTGAGTTTCGTTATGTAAAATGAGGAGAGTTGATCTACCCGAACTCAAAAGTTTCATGATACCTTTGGTACCAATTTAATAACATAATATGTAAATCTTCTTAATTGGATATCTTAACAGTATTCATAATGCCTTTGCATATTCAAAATCCTTTGTACTTTTCGAGCATTACATGTTTTTCCTATAACCAATAACAACATAAATACTTGAAGGTCAATTTAGAGGGCCTTCTAAATCCTTGACAGAAAGTGTAACTTATAATCATCTTCAGTTTATTGCTTTATTTAAAGTGTTACTGACTCTGTTTATTAAAGAAAGAATTAGTCTTTTCTGTTAGTTTTCTCTGAACACTGAAAATGTTGCAAGCTTGTATTAGAGACAATAGTAACCTTCACATGTATAATCACATTAACAACCTCTTCTTCTCCAGTGAATGAATCACAGGCTATAAAAGTTACATATCGACTTTTTCTTTATTGAGTGAAATTGGCTTTTGACTCTTCTGATTACATGATAATTGAATCAGAAGTCTTGTTCTAAGTGAAATGTTTCCTTTGCTTTTCCATTTGTTTATTGTTGTTTGCATTGCTGCAAATGCATTAAAACTGAATGCTGATGAAAAGAGCTGAATTCTGACTGTTGGATGGGAAGAACAGCTTGCTGGCTGAAGATGCCATTTTAAATTTGAGTCTTTTAAGTGTAGATTTTTCCATTTGTCTGTAGTTCTTTTTCCAAGATGTGTTTTTCTTTTCAAATCAGATAACGCCTTTCAGAAGGTAGAAAAGGATGAGGGAAGGCTTTTTTTTCCATCATCACTTAGATGGCTGCATTGATGTCCCAAAATAATAGGGAAAAGTTCTAAATTGGATCCAGTAGCACTTAATATTACATAAAGAAGGATTTTAGCTGGGTCTTTTATGATTTCATCAACAACTAAATAAACTTAGCCAATATTCTAGATATTTGTGCTATAAAAGTCTACATTTTATTTACATTTCACAATTCGGGATAAAGGCTTGTTCTGCCAATTACTGAAGGATACTTTTGATAAGCATTACTAATCTTTTGATAAGTATTACTAATCAAAAGCAGGTAAATTAGTTTTAGAGAAACTGCTGGTGTTTATTTTATTTTCATAACATTTTGTTATGTTATAATTTCACAACACTCATATATAAGACCCAGGAATCTCATTGATGTAGCAGGAAGTGACTTAATAAGCCTAAGTCCTAATGACAATACATTCTGGGAAATGTACACTCAACTGTGATCTTTGCCTTCAACAATTTACAAATGACTTTAATATGCCCGAGAGCGCTGTTCTCTATTGGCACTATGTGAAGACATTGTTCAGTGTAAGAAAACGGAAGCAGCTGGTACTATTGTGTATGTTTCAGATCATAAGAAAATGAGAGTATATCCTGTTTCCACCTTATCCAGAAAACCTCTGTTGAATCTCACAAAATTAGGAATCAGATTATTTTGAAAGCTTTTAGTTTCTTCTTATTGTAATGAGGTATAACACTTAAGACTCTGAAATTTATTTCACTTCTGAAGATTCCTGCAATTTGGGAAAGCTATGAGAAAGCATTATTAAGACAAAAACAAAACAACATGGCAATGATCTGAGCTATAAACAGTCATGGTTCTCCTACCTTCTTTTTTAGTGAAACACAGATGTTACATTTACAACAGACCTTCTGTGGTAATGTGTTTGAAAATAAACACCAGCAGTTTCTCTAAAACTAATTTACCTGCTTTTGATTAGTAATACTTAGCATTTTAAAAGCCTGGGAGAAACATGGGAGGAAGCAATCATTCAATCACTGTTACTTCATAGACATAGCAAGGAAAATAAATTAAGGTCTATGCCCAAGTCCATTTCTCACACCTACCAATAGATTTCTTACTGAGGCCCTTCAACCGAGCTAAGGAAGTAAAGTACTGTTTTGTTAAGCATTGACTCTTAAAAAGCTAGACTATCCACAGGAGATGCTTGATGGCTGCTGAATTATTGAAAGAAGATGTAGAAAGGAAAAAATAAGGTTGATATTTTAGCATCAGTTCTTTACAGAGACTAACATGTAGCTGCATTTTGACTTTCTATACACTGAATCCAAACAGGATAACAGCAGCTGGCTGATTATTCCTAGATTAGAAAGCTGGCAGAGAAGGTTAAAGAAAAATAGGTAGTGGGAACAAAGTTAAACTCTGAGTAGCACCACATAAAATGGAATTACTCAATCCTAACTCCTCATTTAGAATCACCTGGAGAGTTGTTAATAATGCCTGAACCTTGATACAAATAAACTCATATATTCAGGGATGGTCATGGGCATGTACAGCCATGGTTGTGAATCACTGATTTAAATAATCATAACTTTTTTTAGTATGTACCTGTGTTAGGGAAATTTTAAATTGATAATATTTAATTAATTATTTTAAAATATTTTTCTCTACCCAAAGAGGATTTGCACAGTTCAAGGGTATCTATTTAATAGAACAACACTATGCTAAAACATATTTAAAGTACGATCATTTTGTCTGGCACATGATGTAAACTCAATAAATGTTAGTTTTTTTTTGTTTTTTCCAATAAGTCTATGTATTTATAGACACACACACACACACACACACATAAATGGTAGTTATATGACAATAAATGACTTTTTTCCATGAAAATATGAAATCAATCTCACTTTCTATTATTATTTGAATAACAACCAATTGTTTCCCACAAAGAAAAATTCCTAATTTGAGTTTTAGCAGTCTTTTCTAAGACTTTCTTATTTGCAGTTGCAAAAAGAGTAAGACATCTGTATCAGAATATTTTTGGTTGCAAGTAACGAAAAACTGTAACAAAGATGACACTTATTTGCTCAATTTTCTGAAAACTCCAAAGGTGTTTATGTTATAGGTTGGTGTGGATCACCTCTTGTGTGTTTACGAGTGTATGCTGGGGGTAGGAGGGTGATGGTAAGCAGATAGATTCCAGGGAAAGCAATCATCAATGTCTACTGCACTGATCAAAATGACATATTTCAAACAGCTGACCAAACAATTATTAATAAACCAGAATTTATGAACAGGTATGAATAATTTTGTTGTCCAACACGTATGGTTATATTATTAGATGGGATTAATATGCAACAAATATTTTCCCTTTTAGATTCATAGAGGATGTAAGGTATCCAGCACAACACTATTCTATATAAATTTATAAATCCACATCATCTGTAATTCTGAGTAAATTGAAAACAATTTTGCCACTGTAACATCTCTTGTCTTATTCAAATATTACACTGGAGATAATACGTATAGTTCAGAGGTTCCTAAACTTTCTCCCACCAACATGCTCTTAGTGTTTCAGTAATATCTTAGGTGGGATCCTAGGCCAAAATAAATATGTAAGAGTCATATTTATTGAGTTGTTAGGTCCAAACAACTTAATAGGTATTTTTGTGCTAATTTAGTAGCCATTTGGAAAAAATAATACATATAAATTTAAAGAAAAAAATAGAACTTTTATTTCATTCTTAAATAACCACAGGATGTATTTGCCTGCTGGGCTCTGCACACCTCAAACCTTGGAATCATTTTGGATACCATCACCCTCATTTCATGTCCCACAGTGATATTTGTACAGTACTTGCTTTTTATCATAGCCACTGCCAAAATCCAGCTTAACAGAGATATGATATAATCGAAGGGAATTTCATGTGATCTAATGATGAAACTGTGAACAACTTTGGGCTAGTAGTTTGAACCGCATCTGACAGATGTTGCTGTACTTCTTTTGAAAATTAATACATCTTTTAGTGTCTTAGCGTGCCTTGGTGCACAGTTTGGGAACTGAGGTTACAGTTATAACAGAAGAAAATGAAAAATACCAGGAGATGACAGCTAGTACTTAAAAAAGGAAATTACCATATACATCTCTCAAATATCTTCTTAATAAGTTAAATATTTGATTTGTATAACAAAGTTCTTATTTGTACCCTTTTTCACCAAAAATACGTTAAAAGAAAAAGATACATTATATAAATTAATCTTTGGAATTTTTAAAATCCTCTACTACTTCAATAAATTAGCATTCTATATTCAAGATTACCAAGGAATTACAAATTTCATTACATTCTAATGAAAAATGAGGACAGGCTAGTCTAGGAAGAGATACAGCTTCACATTACTGTAGATTTGAAATTTTAGTACATTTCTAACTAAAATAGTACCAGTACCAATGATAATTGGTGATGATAATTGCTGGAACCAGTCACTGTTCTGAACTAACCCATTGACTTTATCAACTTATCTCACATTTATGATTAGGGAGATAGTAGAACATAAAAAATTCATCCCCTCTAGGCTTCCTTTTAGAAAGGCTGATTGTCACAGAATTAGGACAGAGTGTTTGTTTGTTTTTTTCCTCCTAAAAAAAGAGCAGTAAAAACTAATAGGCTAACGTATCACAGTAAGATTTTAGGAGAAAAATCAATTGTCAGTAAGATACTTTGTAAGAGATCTTATAATAAGATCCTGTTTGGCTGCTATATACTGCAAAAAGAAGAAAAGCCAATCAAAATGGCATGAATGATTAATGCATTTCATACAAAGCCCACGATATCCTCAGAATGTATTTGCTAAGGTGCTGCAGTGATAAGAAGGCAAACAAATGATAGAGCCCAAGTAAGGAGTTTCAGGAGTTCTTAACAAAGACACATGCAGTTAATTTCTTAGTTTTTGTTGACTATACAAACTGAAGTACTAATATCAAAATACCTGTTGTAAGGGAAAAAATGACATTCAGATTCTAGGTTGAAGGTGTGAAACTGGGACTATGTAGTAGATTTTGTTATTAAATAATCCTATAAAAGGATTATGTATTCTGCTCTGCGAACATAAGGGTTAGTCATATGATTTGCTTTGGCCAAATGGTGTGTGTCACTTTTTAGCACAAATTTTAATATTGAATATGTGGTTTACCATATGTTCTTATTTCCTCTGCCACAATGACCAACACAATTCCAGGCTGAGGCTGCTCCTTCAATGTAGAGCAAAGCCTCATCTAACCCTTGATGGGCATGCAGAATGACTAAGCCACTGAGATATTCAGGGTGTTTGTCACTGCAGTATAACCTAACCCATCTTTTTTTTTTTTGAGATTTTTTTAATGTGGACCATTTTTAAAGTCTTTATTGAATTTGTTACATACAGTATTGCTTCTGTTTTGTTTTTGTCCCTTGGCCCCAAGGCATGTGGGATCCTAGCTCCCTGACCAGGGATCAAACCCGCACCCCCTGCACTGGAAGGTGAAGTCCCAACCACTGGACTGCCAGGAAAGTCCCTAACCTAACCCATCTTGACTGATGTAACTTATTAGCCATTAGTATTATCATAAACTAAATGTGGGGAAATAGAGTTAAGAAGAATAAAAAAAAGCAATTGCTTTCATGATGGGTATATTAAGGTTTTACAAGCAGGTGAAAAACTCAGGTCTTGGAAGGAGGAGAGAAAACCTTGGTAATAACCCCACTGTTAGAATCCATGACCTGGGACTATAGTGAACCATTATCTAGGAAAGATATCCCCATCCAGTAAATAAGGATAACCCAGGTATTAAAGGAATATTTCCCTACCTTGGCCCACACATCATTATTAACCAAATATCTAGGAAACACCCAACTTCTCATTACTTAGGCCCCTAGATAGACAGACAGATAGATAGACATGTAATAAGCTATTTAATCATAGCTCTCATGATTAAACCGGAACAGCCACTATCACACATTTTTCCAAGCTTAGAGAGTTTTAGTTGCTTTCTCATGGTCACACAGATAGTAAGGGTCAGGCTTAAAATGTGTTACCTTCAAATACAGTGTCACCTGAACACAGAACGTGAGCACCCGGCTAGGTGTGGCAGCTACTCAGATAGCCCTTAAAGAGAAAATCTGCTATGGAGAGTGCAGTTAGCTTACAGACTCCAGCTGCAGTGGCTTCAAGATTCCGGATTTGCTGCAGGCATTTGAGCCAAAGATACATTCTCCCCAGGAAGCCTTCCCTTCCCCCGCAACCCACTGCCAATGACTGAGCATAGTAGGGTATTTGGGTCTGGCCATTTCTTCCCAACGCAATGGCTCCTCTATGGATAATCTTTATTCTGGAGCTCCCTGTTGGAATGCTGAGATTTTCTCAGAGCTGCACTGTGGTCTGAGGCTCTTCCAATCCCTTCCTCCCTTCTTCCTCTCCCTTCGCAGATGTCAGAACTGTATTATGGTCTAAAGGCTTTCTCTACCTACTTTTGCTCCCTCACCCTTTAACTTACATAGATTTCACCTTTGAAACAAAAATTATCCTGACACTTGTTAAAATGGTAAAAAATACATTATTTAGGACCTTTTTGATACATGTCAGCACTATCACAATAGGGGAGAGAGATTGGGCTTAACTTTGAATACAGCAAAGACAGCTGGGGATTTAGAGCCGATGAGCAAAATGAGAGGAGTCAGTGGATGGAAAATTACTAAGAGGAGACATCAAGAATAGGGGGTTTCTTGCTAAACTGACTTAACAGGATTCTTGCTGAAGGCAGACCAGGGTGATTAGATATCAAAGGGGGGGGGGATTCTCATTAAACTGACTTAGCAGGATTCTTAATAAGAGTCAGCTAGGCAGGCCAAAGACAAGGCCCAAGGACAAGGCCTAGCAGTAAAGAGGGCTCAGAGGAGCCTATGTAAAGTTTGGTCAAGGAGAGTCTTTGTCACATCCCAATAAATCTTTTATACTTCTTACTCCATCTTGGCAACTACTTTCTGGAGGCCTTGAATTGACACACGGGGTGAACTGGGAAATCTGATCAGTATCCTGCTCTGTAGCAAAACATGTAGACCTTTATGGCTAGATCACTATGGCTTGAAGGATAAAGTTCCTGCAGTTAAAAAAAAAAAAAAAAAAGAGGCTTGAGTGCTGGTAATGTGCTGCCATCTATGGGTTGTCTCCTGTTGGTTACACTGCAGGTAGGAGTTTACAAGGATTGTCTCATTTCATGCTCACATAATGTTGCCAGTTAGATATTATAATTATTTTTTTAAATTTTATACATGAAGAAAACAACGTTTAGGTAAAATGACTTGTGTAACATGACCCTTCCAATACATAGCAGGAGCAAGATTCAGGCCCAGATCTGTCATGTTCTAAACTATCACCATTTACTCTCAGTCAAAATGTTAGCTGATAAATGACTGTTATACAGATTTGCTGAGTATGGGGAAACAGGTATAATATTTGGAGTCTGCTTTATGGTAGGAAGGAACTGAGAGATATGACACTTGCTGAGTATTACATTGTGAGTATAACATTTTATGCATACTGTTCCCATTGTTACGCCAAGCCCCTGGAGAATAAAACCTGCTGGGCTAGAATGGATAGTCACAAATTTGGGTATGCATCTCCTTAGATAGGTAATTGAATAATCACAATACTTTATGCTATAATACTGCCGATATATATTATGACATGATACTGCTGAGAAGGGAGTGGTTATCATTAGCAAGTCTCTTCAGGGAAAGAAACATTTAAACAATTTCTTGAAATGTAAATGAATGAGTAGGTATCAACTAGGATGAAAAGAAATGAAGGGTATTTTAAGCAAAGGAAACATTCTGCTTTAATAATAGTTTCCTGGGAAAGGGATTTTGTAGACTTCATTTTATTCTTGGAGAATCGATCCAGTGTGAACTCTGAGAAGGAAAGGACCCTTTCTGACTTATACAGGTTATATCACTAGTGTCTAAGATAGGACTTAAGACAGTGTTTAAATATTTTTTGACAAGTGAACCCATTTCCAGAATGAGTTCTGGTCTTTCTCTCTTTTCTGCTATCTTCCCCAAGTTTAACAATAATTACAAGGGAATCCTTAAACCACAAAAGTAATCATGGGAGTGATTTAAATAACCTAGGCCATGTGCATATACAGTTGGCCCTTGAACAATGTGGGTTTGAATTGAGCAGGTCCACTTACACGTGGAATTTTCTCAATAGTAAATACTACACTGCTACATCATCTGAGGTTGGTTAAATCTGTGGATGCAGAACCACGGATACAGAGGCTAACTATAAATCATATGGGGATTTTAGATTACATGGAGAGTCAGCACCTCTAATCCCCCCGTTGTTCAAGGGTCAACTGTAATAGGAAAATACTCAGTAGACTAATATGTTCTTTCTTTTTAATGTACGAATTCATAAGAGTAGCACTTAATATAACTTAATATTCTAAAGTCCCTATTGTGTTTCAGGCATCTGAGTCATAGTCATTAGGAATTTACAGTTTAGAATTTGGGTTTGAATACACACTCAGCTGCTAGTTGTGTGACTTTGAGCAAATAATTTACCATCATGAGAATAAACACAGTGCCTACCCTACAGAGTGCTTTGAAGAGTGTATGAGTTAATGTATGGAAAATTCAAATTACAGTGTCTGAAACATAGTAAGTGTTCACCGTCACTAGTGTTGGTGTTATGGCTGTGGCTGTTACTTCTGTTATTCTGTCATGCACCAGATTTGCATAGGTTCTGTGACTTTTTTTGCTGTAGAGTCAAACTTATTTTGTTCCATTCTTCTGAAAGATTAAGAAGGATGGATGATTACAGCATACATTTACAGAAACCTTGACATACCAATCAGCTACAGAATGTTTAGTTTCCCCATTAATCTCAAAAGCAAACGATTAACTCTACATCTTGGCAAGACAAATTCATATGTAATAGGTTGGCTTCCATTTAGTGAATGACTATGTAGATTTTCAGTGTAACCAAAGGCACTACTGTGTGCTGAAACTTCTCCCCAGCGAATAAGGAAAAACAAATGCCTTTTACATAGTAGAAAAACAACTTTAAAGATATTCAGTTAAACACTTGATAAATACTTAGATACTGCATCATCCATTGTAAGCCAATTATGAAAGATTCGACGTTTTTAGTTTTAAAATTAGAACATGTACATTTTGCTCATGCAATTCTGTTCTGTTAATGCTAAAAATCATCACTCAGCTTAAATGAGAAATCATCTACGGCTGTCCCATTGGTAAATTTTTTTTTTTTTTTTTTTGCGGTATGTGGGCCCCTCACTGTTGTGGCCTCTCCCTTTGCGGAGCACAGGCTCAGGACGCGCAGGCTCAGCGGCCATGGCTCACGGGCCCAGCCGCTCCGCGGCATGTGGGATCTTCCCCGACGGGGGCACGAACCCGTGTCCCCTGCATCGGCAGGCGGACTCTCAACCACTGCGCCACCAGGGAAGCCCCCATTGGTAATTTTTTTAAGAAATATAACTCCTCACTTAATATGTTTCAAATATTTTCTGATTAAAATGTCTAATTTTATAAATGGAAATTAGAGCCTCAAAATAATAATTATTTATCTAAGACTTTAGTATTAAATATATAGACTGAGCATTTATTTCATTTTATTTGGGATAACTGATAGGCCAGTCACTTGCCAACCACTTCAATATAATTTTCTGCACATAATAACTGGTGGAAGACACTGGGAATTTTAAAAAGATAATTTGAATATCAAGTCCAGTGAGGCCTGTCATTTCTCATTGCTTGGTTAAGTAAAACCCGCAAAAATACTTAACTATGAAATATCATATACTCTTTTATATCTATACTTCAGACATAATAAAGGCATCGAAAGAATGGTTATTAAACCTGGGGGTTTAATTTGTCTCAACTCATTCCTTTGTATTTACAGTTGAAAGAATATAATTAAAAATCAGGTTTGATATTTTATACTATTTTTACACACTTAGCTCCTCCAAAATAAAAATGATATACAATGTATACCACTTTTATTCAGCTCCTCACTGTGGTCTAGGAAATGGTGTTTGTTTTTTAGTATAAGCTTGAAAAATGGCTGTGACAAGTTTCCAATGCTGTTCACACACTGTTTTGAAAATTTTCTTTGAGGGTCTTGAAGTCAATATTTTTTCATTTGTTTCCAGCAAAGCTAGCCTTCCTTGCTACTGTGAAAATTACTTCCTTTTGCAGGTAGAATGGCAAAATCTGGATCATGAACATCAGAAGTTCACAAATTTCTAATTTACATTGAAAGGCCCTAAAACATCCTTTGTACATTTAAAAAGCTTTGTAATTCAAATAATATTTTTAGCAAAGTTAAAATATCACCCAAATTACTCTTGGAATGCTTGGGAAAGCGTTATGTGAAATTATACTGCAATGCTTAGGTACTTCATTGAATTTTGTTCTTAAGAGCCATCAATTTTTATAACTCTTCTGAATAATTTCTTATACTATGAAGCACTCTTATCAACAGATATTTATTGAACTAAAAATTTCTCTAAGTGTTGTATACAGTGCAAAATAAACAAGATACAGTTTTTACTTTTAGGAAACAGTGAAACCGATTACCCCTACAGAGTTTATGATTAACCTCTCTGTTCAAAACTTTATTCCCTTTCTTGTCTTGCCCCTGTTCACCTCAGGATTGAGGAGTATCAAAGAAAACGGGGGATTGAAACAAAGCAGCACCCAGTAGGGCCCTCCTGGGTACAAAAGCACCTCCATTTCTTGTTTGTTGAAAAAAGCTTTAGTCTCCTAGGCCTTCCCTGAGTTCCAAAGAGCAGACTCAAGCAGTTACTAATTAGGGAAGTGAGAGAATGCAAAAACAAAGGAAAAGCAAATAGTTCAGAAATAAAACAGAGTCCTAGTTCCTCCTCAAGGGATATACATAACAATCTGATGCATATCTTTGAGTTGGTCTGCAGAAACTAAGACCCCCACCCAGGTAAATGATGGTGATTCCATGCTGACCACAAGTATATAGACCCCAGACTGGTTGGAACAAGAAGGATGATGATTAAGATTCCCAAAGCATCACCCTGTTAGCTTACCACCAGCCAATCAGAAGAAAGTCAACAAGCTGCAACCCTCACCCCAAATGTTGCATTTAAAAACTCTTCCCCAGGGGCTTCCCTGGTGGCGCAGTGGTTGAGAGTCCACTTGCCGATGCAGGGGACACGGGCTCGTGCCCTGTTCCGGGAAGATCCCACATGCCGCGGAGCGGCTGGGCCCGTGAGCCATGGCCGCTGAGCCTGTGTGTCCGGAGCCTGTGCTCCACAGCGGGAGAGGCCACAACAGTGAGAGGCCTGCGTACCGGAAAAAAAAAAAAAACAACAACAAACTCTTCCCTGAAAGCCACTGGTGAGTTCAGGTCTTTTGAGCATGAGCTGCCCTTCTCCTTGCTTGGTGCTCTGCAAATAAATGCTGTACTTTCCTTTACCACACCTGGTGTCAGTAGATTGCCTTTGCTGTGTGGTGTGTGAGGGGACTCAAGTTCAGTTCAGTAACATTAGTTTTTATTTGGGGAGACACATTGAGTAGAAATAATTCTATTATAAAAGTGTTAAGTGTAAATCTGTATGGCACTACTCTAAGCTTAATAGTTTATAGAAGAGGAAGATCATTAAAGGCTGATATTTACGTAAACGTCTCCAGGGGGAGTTAAGGATCACAGTGGATTTGAAGAATGACTAGAACTTAAGCATAAAAGGAGAGATTATTATTATACTCCTTAGGTTTTCATCTACAAGAAAATGTCTTTTTCAACTTTAGAAAAAAATATTAGATTGTTAGAGAAGGGGAGCAGAATTTGCCACACCAAAATATGCTTCTTTGGCATAAGGATTATCTTGAGCTGGTTATTTATAAGAAACAGCAGACAAGGGAGAAGCTCTGAAAACCAAGAAGTTACCCTTTCGTAAGAGACATTTACATTTATAAGGGGAACCTCTATCTGTAAGAGTGTCTCCCTCACTGTACCAGGAAGAAGTTCCTCAATCTCTAGGAACTCTTATCAATGGAGAAGGCAAGACATAAATTTGCATAACAATCTTACACTTGTTTACTGTGCTTTTCCTGATAACCTCCCAGAACTGGCCTCCCTTCCTTCCATGTTAACATCTTCTTTTGTCTTTAGCTGGAGATGGTATCTAAGCTGTGGGTTTGGGCCATTTAAGAGAGGTATTCAGTTTTCCTGGGTATCTTCCATGTATACAGGAGGCAAACATGATATTAAACTTCTGTTTATCTTCTGTTAATTTGTCTTTTATTATGAGGCAGTGGGTCTCAGCAAAAACCTAGAAGGGTAGAGGGAAAATTATTTTTCCTCTCCCACACTAATGAGCATATATGTACATGAAAATAAAAAGTTTTTGAAAATTGGATGTACGTATAGGCTTTCAATAAACATTATAAAAATACAGATGGACCATTTGTAAATTGTGTCTGTTTTCTTATATTACCAGACTATATTTCAGTGGTCAAAGAATTGGCTGTGGAGTTAGATATTCATTTAAATCCTGGCTCTGGAATTTAACAGATATGTGATCGTGGGAAGTTATGGATCTCAGTTTCTTCATCTATAACGTGGGTATAATATCTAGAACTTACTCCATGAGTTTCTGAGTAAATTCTTTGCAAAACGTAGACATGTACTCTGTAGAACCACAGTAAATAGTCAACATATGTTAACTATTATCATTATTTATCATGTTCTATTTTCATGAATTCTGCTTTATTTCACAAAGGGTTTGAAATGGCAACAATATTACACAGAATAAAATAATAATATATAAATTGAGTAACTCTTTTAAAATTAAGTCAGATCATTTCAGTTCATCTACTCAAACCCTTCAATGGGTTTCCATCTTAATCAGAGTAAAAGCCAAATCTTTATAGGGACCTACAATGTGCTCTAACTTCTGGTTTGCTGTTAGTTTTGACCTCATCTCTTACTTACTCTCCCCAGAACTCACTCCAATTTAGCACCACTTGCCTAATCAATGTTTTCTAAGTGTGCCAGGAAAATTCTTAACTCATCTGCTTGACATAATCTTCCTCCAGCTGTCCACAGGGCTCCTCCCTCAACTTCCTTTTGTGAATCCTTCCCAGGCCAATGTGTTTAAAATTGAAAAACTCACTCCTGCTTGAGCACATTTTATCCTTTTACTCTATTTTAGTTTTCTCGATAGCACTTATCACTCTCTCTCTCCTCTCCTTCTTCTCCTCCTTCTCCTTCTAATTACTTATTTCTTGTTTGATGTACCATTAGAAGATAAGTCCCATAAGGGCAGGAATTTGCATTGTTATATCCACAGCACAAAGAGCAGTCTTAATGCTTAGTAAATGCTCAATAAATATTATTGCTGTTCCTGCAATTATTTGCAAATTTTGTGAAATGCCATTTTGTTTCAAATAAAGCTATCTTCTCTTTGGATATTGCCTTTTGTTGCATAAATATCTTGCACATTTATTATCTCATTTAATCTTCACAGCCACCTGGTAAATTAGGTAGAGTAGGAATTAATGCTTATTTTCTCACATAATAGGAAACTGAGAAACTGAAAGGAGAAATGATTGGTGTAAAGTCACACCATTAGTAAGATGCAGAATTGGGATAAGAAGTTATTTCCTTGGCTAGGTTTCCTTCATATGCTGTTTCCAGAGTTTGACAGATGAAGGAAATGAAACTTATGATATATATCCATGCTGTTGAAGTTGATCTAATATTTTAGATTCACTGGGTATTAAATATTTCACGGTTTTCTTCAAGGATCATTCAGTCAGTTGCAGAACTCTATTTCTGGGAAGCTCATGAATTTTTTCACTCGTTGCCTGAGAATATTTTGTAGATTCATCTTCTTAAAGAAATGCACATCTGCGTAGCAATCAATGCTTATTGCCTGCCTAATATGCATAAGAAAATATGCTTGTTGCTGTATAGACTATTGCTGTTTCCTCTTTCTAGAACGTTCTTTCCCGACCTTAGTGCTTTATACTTATTTCTCATCACTTGGGTCCTTGCTCAAATGTCATCTTCTCAGAAAGGCCTTGATAGAATTCCTTATCAAAAAGACCCAACACTTTCTCCCATCCCACCTGCAATCTTTCTGTTAATTTCCTTAACATAATCTGTCACTTCCTAAAAGGGTGTTAGTTATTTATTTGTTAATTATTTTAAGACTTCCTTACTAGAATGTCAGCTTCATGAGGGCAAAGTTTTTTTTTTTTTTTGCTTGTGTCCCCAGCATATAGAACAGCGTCTGGCACGTAGTAAGAATTCAATAACGAATGGGAGTAGAATTTGTCACCCCAAAATATGCCTTTTCGGCATAACGATTATCTTGAGCTGGTTAATTTTAAGAAACATCAGACACAGGAAAAGTTCTGAAAACTTAGCAGAAGCTACCCTTTTGTAAGGGACATTAACATTTACAAGGGAATCTCCATTTGTAAGAGTATCTCCCTCAATGTACCAGGAAGAGAAGGATATCTCTAAATCTCTAGAAAGTTATCAGTGGAGAAGGCAGAGACTTAAATCTGCATAACAATCTTACCCTTATTTACTGTGCTTTTCCTGGTCACCTCCCATAACTGGCCTCCCCCACCAGCATCTTCTTTTGTCTTTAGCTGGACATGGTATTTAAGCTGTTGGCTTGGGCCATTTTGGGGAGTTACTCATTTTTCCTGTGTATCCCCCAGGTATACAGGAGGTTCACATGTTATTAAGCCTCTGTTTGTTTTTCTCTTGTTAATCTGTCTTTTTTATTATTGGGGGAGGAAGGGTCTCAGCCAAGAACCTAGAAAATTATTTTTCTTCCCCTACAATAGAAACATGTTGATTGAAAGAATACTCATATTGCAATTTATGCTTCAAAACATTCCTTACAATTACAATTAAATAATAAATGTGGAGTTAATTCTGTATACTTTTATCCACTTTCCCACTGGAATATAAAATCCATGGGACATGAATTGTATCTTTCTTGTTCATTGCATCTGCGCTAAATGGTTTGGAAACCACAAAATTTCTATTGCTTACTCTCAAGGAATCTAGAGATTTATTCTCTATATGGAAGAAAAATATGAGGAAATGAAATGAAAATATAAGAATTTAAATAACAGATCAAGGCAATATAAAAGTAAGGAACCTGATACATGCTAAGCACTCAAATTTGTTAATGTTAAGCTATTACAAATAGTATGAGATTAGATGACAAATAAATACTTAGCATATAGTCTTAGAAGTGTTACCAAAACAATGTAGGTTGAAGAGGTCAGAAAGGGATCATGTAAGAGGCAGAGTTCAAGTATTTTAAAGGTAATGAATCTTACAAGGGAATAGAAAAGGCATTAGGAGAACATTTGCATAGATGCAGCTGAGGGTGGCCACTGCAGGGAAGTAGTAAGAAGAAAGGCTAAAAATTAGGTTGCCAGGGACTTGAAATACACTTTTAGAAGTCTGGACTAATAAAGTTAATTTATGTATCAGGACCCACAAAATGGAAGTTGCCCCAATGGCCTGGCCTACTTCACAAATCTAAACCTAAATCAGCCTGCATTTATGGGAATCACCTGTCAAGAAAACCTAACATTCACCAGTTATAATATTTCAACTCAGCTCCAGCTAGCTCACCTTACCTTAGAAAAGAGGATCTGCTCGTCTTCTAGAAAATCTCTGACCTTCTAGACAATCAGGCCCTATTTCCATGTTGCCTCTTCTAATGCTGTATAAACCTCACTTTTGCCCCAAATCCTTCAGAAACAGTGCTCTACTGAGGCACTGTACTCCCCCAATCCATGGATTTTTTTTCCCCCTTGAATAAAGGACATCGGACTCATTACTAAATTATTTTAGTTTTGTCATTTGACAGGACTTAATCATCTGGCAATGACTGGTGAGAGATCAAGAAAGACTTTTAAGCAAATTAGTGAAAATATAATAGTGATATTTTAGAGATAATCAAGGAGGCACAGATAAATAAAATAGTAGAAACTGGAGGAAGGAAAATGAGATAGTAGACCAGTAATGATGGAAGTAGCAAATGCTTCCAATGGAAACTTAAAGGCAAGTGATGAGGTAAAACTCACATTTTTCCAATCAGAATTGCATCCCTAAAATATTTTCTGACTTGTGACACAAAGATGATAGCTGATCTGCTGTACTCAGAGCTAGGATATATCATTTGCTTCTTCTAAGTAAATCACATGTTTATGAAGGGGTTCAGAATGACACCCATCCCCCACCCCCTCCAAATGTGTTGCTGTGGCATGTGCACTATTTTGAGCTGAATGCAATCAAGACCCAGAAGACTCAAGAAAAACTTTTTCTCTTAACTACCTAAAAAAAATTTAGATAAAGGGCCTGACCCAGAAAGAGAGCTATTACCAAGAGATAATTTTTTTCTGAATGACCCATTTGTATGGCAGGGCAAATATCTAATTACCAAACATCTGCTCTTCTTATCTTCCTGTGAATCACCCTCCTCCCCTTTAAAGCCCCAGGCCCCTACCCCATTCCTTTGTTCAAGATGGCATATAAGTCTTAATTGCCCGGGTTATTCTTGGGTTTCATTGTCTTTGTGGAGCCCCTATATGTACATAATTAAATTTGGTTTTTTCCCTGTTAATCTGTTTTACAGCAATTTGATTATTAGACCAGCCAGGAAGCTTAGAAGGGTAGAGAAAAAGTTTTTCTCCCTAACATTTAGATATTTCCAAACTATTACATCCTATAAATTGCCCAGGATTATCTAAATGTTTCTCTTAAGAAACAAGTGCAGATATCAGAGCAACCACATCATTTATTAGAAATACAGTTTTTGTTTACGTGTTTCTGGTCAGCAGCACTTATTTTTCAAAGGCATGGTGGGCACTGATCATCTGCTTAGCTGTTTAGAACAAATGCTCTTGTTCCTACCTTTAGAAGTGTAAATTCCCTGTATGATGCGTGTGCAACTAGAGTTAATTGGTCTTGTATCTGAAGACCAAAGGGAAAATTATTCCTAAAGAATGAATAAACCTTGGGCTTCCCTGGTGGTGCAGTGGTTAAGAATCTGCCTGCTAATGCAAGGGACACGGGTTCGAGCCCTGGTCCGGGAAGATCCCACATGCCACGGAGCAACTAAGCCCGTGCGCCACAAAGACTGAGCCTGCGCTCTAGAGCCCAGGACCACAACTACTGAAGCCCGCGCGCCTAGAGCCCGTGCTCCGCAACGAGAAGCCACCGCAGTGAAAAGCTCACGCACCGCAACTAGAGAAGAGTAGCCCCCGCTCGCCGCAACTAGAGAAAGCCCGTGTGCAGCAATGAAGACCCAAAGCAGCCAAAAATAAATTAATTAATCAATTAAAAAAGAATGAATAAACCTGTATACATTCATGACCACTATCATCCTTTTTTAAAGCAAAAAAAAAAAAATCAATCTTAGATGATATAACTTACAAATATACTAGACTGTCTGCAAAAAAGAAAAGAAGCATTTAACCTCTCTCAGAGCAAAAAAGAGATATACTGGGAGGTCAAATGAAAGGGCTTGTTCAGATCCATTCAATTCTTTAAAAGATATCTTTTAGTTATAATTGATGATATGAAATAATATATTTCATTGAAGGGGAAAAATTTAGGAAAAAGTTATCTCAAGTACTCTTCTAATTTATGTTAAAACTGGACCCATGAATCTAAAGGTATTAATTAAGTTGTAATTTTTCCAGAAATTGTTTGAGGTCATGTTACATTGCAAACCATAGACTAATTCAGCCTGGTTAGGGTATGATACTAAATGCCAATGGAACAAAAGGATGATTCACTGCTTGAGGTAATTCCACAGGAAGGACACTGCAGTTTACCCTGAAGTAATGTACTACAATGCCTTTTTTTATTAAATGGTTGCATCTCTGCTTGCTCAAAGGTAAAACATCCCCATGACCATGATTATTTTGAGTAGCTTTGTGAAAATGCTCTTTTGGAAGGAAAAGGAAAATTTTCACACTGACAATAATGTTACTACATTAAAAGCAGTGGCTTTTTACTAACTGTGAAACTGAAAGCAGATTCCAGTTGCTTTTAATTATTAAAATTATAATAATTTGATTTTTAAAAATTACTTTTTTGTTTTGAAATAAAAATAATTATTATTGTTAGTTATTATTTTAGGAACATAGTTGAAAGTTATTCTGCTTTCTGAACTTACTGAAAATTAATGAAACTTCACTCCAGGAGGTCAAGGGATAGCAAAGTTATCTTAGGAAAGAGGAAAGTGCTAGAAGAAATCAGATCTCCTTCTGATTTTCACCTGCTTATTCTTACCCCAGCCCACAATATTTGCTACTGGGTAACCAGTCCCTTGTTGCTCTGAACATTGTCTAAAACTAGAGGGGTTTTTTTTGGCCGCGCTGGGTGGCTTGTGGGATTTTAGTTTTTAGTTCCCGAACCAGGGATCAAACCTGGGTCCCTTGCAGTGAGAGCACAGAGTCCTAAACACTGGACCGTCAGGGAATTCTCTAAAACTAGTTAAATGGATTAATTTAAAACTTAAATTTATTTTATCATCTCAAGTCTGAGAAGAAAATGAATGAGAAAGGAAAAGTTTTGACATTTTTTCTTGTTGCCAGATTAGTATTGCTTTGAAGATTGTGATTTTAGCGCTAACAAACCACACACATATTGGAATAAATCTTCATATTTATTCCAAGAGATAATAGTTTTTTATAGCTATATAAATCCGCTAGGCCAGCCTATTTCAATTATGCTTTCCAATTTTTGAGCCATTTCTTCTGCTTGTGTGGGTAGGTGATTCAACAGAGGCCAAGACATTTCTCATTACTTAAGAACACTTTCTCTACCTTATTAGGTTACAAACGATAAGGGAATTTTCATGAATGTGTAACACCGTATATAATATTACAGGAAATTGCAGGAAGTCTTACACAGCTGTTCACGAGCCCTATGATTCAAGGTATTGCTCTCAGAAAGGGGAAAGAAATTTTTGTGGAATGTTCAGTGCATTCCACAATAGCTGGATGAATCATTTCCTGTTGGCTTCCAAGACAGCTAGGACCCTTTATTTCCTGAAACATAATTAGGACATGGTTTTTGAGTGTGCTTAAGAAAGGTACAAGAAATAATATTAAGCAAGTTTGCTTAATTAACTTTATATATATATATATATATATATTTTTTTTTTTTGCGGTACGCGGGCCTCTCACTGTTGTGGCCTCTCCCGTTGCGGAGCACAGGCTCCGGACGCGCAGGCTCAGCGGCCATGGCTCATGGGCCCAGCTGCTCCGCGGCATGTGGGATCCTCCCGGACCGGGGCACGAACCTGTGTCCCCTGCATCGGCAGGCGGACTCTCAACCACTGCACCATCAGGGAAGCCCGTATATATTTTTTATATAATTCAATCTACATTCAATAACTTCCTTCCTTCTCCCTCCCTCCCCCAGAACACAGATACTAAAAGCGGATATTTCTGTGCAACTGTTTATAGACTTTTAAGTATTTTGAAGAACTAGGTTACAGTTAATTATGATATAATATGTTTCCTCTTATCTTTTCTATACTATGGTTTGTGAAATTAAATAAATATCCATTTTAAATTTATTGACTGCTGGGAAGCTCAACGGTATATTTCAGTTTCATCTGTGGTAAACATGCAGGAATCAAATATTTTTTAATTACTTTTTAATTACTTTTTATTGAGATATAATTTCCATACAATAAAGTACACAAACCTTAAGTGTACAAATTGATGAATTTTTATGTTATGTGAGTTTTTATGCCCACAAATTCACCACCCAGTTCAAAATAGAAAATATTTGCAGAACCCCAGAATGTTGCCTCCATATCTTTTCCCTGTCAGTAACCCAGAAAAGGTAACCACTACTCTGACCCCTATATAATGTGAAATTTTGTATGGGACTTATGTCATACTATATGAATTATTCTTGTTTATGTTTTGACTTTTTCTTTACCTACCTCTAAATTACATGTTCTTGATTTCTTTTATTTATACCAATAGGACATCTTGAATTCTTAACTTGGACCAAGATGGATCATAAAATATACTTACACAAGTGTTGAATAATTTGCGAAACTACTAAGGAAGTGAGACTTGAATGAGAATGTAGGAAGTTGGGAGTACAATTACTGATACACTTCCACCACTTCTGATTTTAAATAATAAAACTGAAATACTAATATAATCTTGCCCTTTAAATTTCAAAAGACAACATTTTACCCAACCTCCAGCCTTCATTCTCCTTAAAAGAGAAGTACCATTAGACTCAATATGTACATCAAAAATATGATTCTGTAACCAACAGTACCTTTGATTAGACAATAAATCATTAACAATAACTCATGCAAGGGACTTCTACTTCCAGCCAGGATGGAGTAACAGACTGGGTTTACCTGAAATAATGAAATATCAGGCAATCTATTGGAAATAACCAATATATTGGAAGAATCCAAAAATGGAAAATTTTGGAAATAACAGAAAAATGCGAAATAACGAAAACATAGCATAGGGAAAGGAACCTAGGTGGAGCCCAGCAGACTTCCTGAATTGAGGACACAGAAATGAGAATCTGGGGAAACCAAAGCAGCTAGAGTTCATAGGACAGATTACATGAGACTGGAGAGAGAAAGAGAGAAGTCTGAAGTTCCACAGAAAGGCCTTCTTGAGTATTTAGCTAAGTACTGATGTGCACACGTGTTAAGAAACTATACAAGGCCCTACATACTTTGTGGCTCTCTTTGCTCTGTTCTGGGCCTCTGGAAGATTCTCCTCACAGACTAAATTACCTAGTTTTCTTTGTCTTTGTCTTTTGGTTACATTTAGACAATGACTCACTACTAGGCCCTTGTTATTCCAAGTGTGACCCCTGGACCAGCAGCATCAGCATCACTTGGGAACTTGTTAGAAACAGAATCTCTGGCTTGCTCCAGGCTTTCAGAATCAGAATCTGCATTTAAACAGGATCCTCAGGTGTCTCATATGCATATTATCTTTAATATGCACTCCCTTTTCCAAGGCTCAAGCTTTCAGCAAGTTAAGATAACACCTTTTTAAGACTTCCCTGGCAGTGCGGTGGTTAAGACTCTGCACTTCCACTGGAGGGGGCATGGGTTTGATCCCTGGTGCGAAACTAAGATCCCACATGCTGTGGGGTGTGGCCAAAACAAAAAAAAGATAACACGTTTTCTTCCTCTTGCCTCTTCTGGCCCAATGGCCATAATGGTTTTCTATTGTCACTAGACCCTTGTTAGATCCCTTGACTCTGTTCACATCTCTGAAAATAGACCCTTTTAAAATCTATTTTCCAGTTAAACACTTTTGACTATATAATCTGTTTCCTGACATACATTAATGATGCAGTAATATATTAACTATCTTGATATATCTATATATCTATATTGATAACTGTATACATACTACATCTCTAGATCTTTCTCTGTCTCTACCTCTATTGTCTTTATTTCTATCTCTTCCTAAAATTCCAAACAGTCTTCATGCTTTAAAGCAGTACATGGTATTTTGTAGTACCTTTTTCTTGGCTACAGCTCAATGATATCAAATTATGTATATAACAATTTCCCAACAAAGCAAATTCAGAGTTTATGAAGAAAAATCTACTATTCCTAGTTCATTGTGAACTTTTGTGACTCTGGGGAGGAAAGCACTGACATAATTTTGCTTGTATGCTACTGTGGTGAGTAGTCTAAATTGGTCCCCAATAATCCCTGGCTCCTGGTATTTACACTCCTGTGTAATCCTCTCCCCTTGAGACTGTGTTAGACTTACTGACTCACTTCTAATAAAGAGAGTATGGAAGAAGTGATGAGATGTGACTTCTGATGTTAGGTTATAAAAAGATAGTGGCTTCTGATTTGGGTGCTCTATCTTACTTTCTCTTGCATTATCCTGGAGGAAGCCAGCTACCATGTTGAGAGGAAGTCCTACGGGGAGGCCTACCTGCAAAGGGACTGAGGCCTACCAACATCTACAGGAGTGTAGATCCCCACCCTCACATCTTTTAATCCTGGAGATGAGCAGCCCCAGCCAAAGGGACAAAAACTTAACTGTAGTCTCACAAGAGACCTTCAGCCAGAGGCTACCAGCTAAACTCCTTTCACATTCCTGACCCACGGAAACTGAGATGATAAATTTTGTTGTTTTCAGCTGCTAAATTTTGGAGTAATTTGTTACATGATAATAGATAACTAACATAGCTAGATTCTTTTAAAGCATAAAAATAACTTAGAATTTTGTTTCTTAAGAACAAGATATTTTATTTAGTGATTTTTTTCTTTCAAAACTTACAGATTTCTAAACATTAATTTTGAAATATATTTGAGGTCACTTTTTAACCCAAATCAAGTTTTTCAATAAACTAAAGTGCTAGATGTGAGAATTTAAATAGAAATAGTTTAAGAAGGTGAAAACTAGCATAGTTTTAGTAAAGATAAGAGTCTTCCAGAGAAAATGTTAATTTAACTGAAAGCAGTACATCTCTCTAGGGAAATAGGGAATGACATGTGTGTCATATAAGTACAGAGAATGGAATTTTATAAACTGATTTTTCACAGAGATGCTAAGATACACCTTTTGTACTCCTTTTTAAAAAAACAGTTTGAGGGGAAAATATGTATGAAAACATAAAGAGAAAGCAAAAAAAAAAGAATGATAATAATGAGCCAACAAATATATGTGGTTGCAAAAATAGCACAGCCATTCTTTTTTTTTACATGCAGGCTCAGCGGCCACGGCTCACGGGCCCAGCTGCTCTGCGGCATGTTGTGATCTTCCCAGACTGGGGCACGAACCCGTGTCCCCTGCATCAGCAGGCGGACTCTCAACCACTGAGCCACCAGGGAAGCCCCCCATAATCATGTTCTTTTAAAGAGCGAGAGAGACTGTGGACATTTAGAGGTCTGGATTCCAATGTAAATAAATGTTATTATCTTGATGAAATCTCTTGGTTTCTTTTCTTCTGGATGTATAGAATTGTAAACTGGTATACCTCATAACCACGGTATTAAAAATAAAGTCTTTGTGCTAAGTACTATCATGAGGACAAGTAATACCCCCTCTGGGCCCAATGGCTAGAATAAGACATATGAGGAGAAAGGAAAAGAGATAAGAAAAGGCTTTGGGGAACAGAGTTGGTTAGAGGCTAGAATAGAGGTTCTCAAAGTTGAGGAGTCATCAGAATCACCTACATAGCTCAGTGTTAAACTTTATACTTGCAAATTTCTGATGCAGTATGTCTGAAATGGGGGCCCCAAATTTTTATGCCTAACAAAATTTCTAGGTGATGTTGATGCTACTAATGTGGGAACCATAGTTCTCTAACCACTAGAGTAGGGTGTGAGACTTGATGATATTTTAATTTAATCAGTGTTCTCTAAGTTTTATTTGTAGTACTCCTATTTTAAATTCTCAGTGATGGCACAAATATTAATTATGCCTGGTAGTTATTGATCTTTCCTCTTCCTCCATCTATTTGGAGGAAAAACTAAAGAGGGAGAAGAGATTGTATAAATCAGATATTGGGTGTTGGTTAATTTTTTAATGTCTCATTTTGTGAAGTTAGGAAATATTTTTGGTTAGCAGGAAAATCTTGATCAGTTACTGCTGCAGATTAAGGGCTCTTTTAAGGAAACTCCTTGATGAAAACTGTTCAGAAAATTACTCCATCATGGAATGGCCTGCTGGAGGCTCTGCCCAGTCAATTGAATATAATTGTGGTACAGGAAAAGACAGCTGTAAGCTTGACCTATCAGTACCATCTGTAGAGAAAGGAAAGGAACCAACATTTATTGAACAGTATGTAAAGATTTTATGAATTTAGTTATACTACTGTTACATATAATTTTTAAATCTTATTTATACTGGGTTTATAGAGTTTAAATAAAATCAATAACGTATATATATATTTGTCTCTCTGTGTGTGTGTGTGTGTGTGTGTGTGTGTGTGTGTGATACTATTAAGCTCTGAACTTAGGTATTTCTTGGCCTAGTATAAGTAATCAGCATTGGATGCAAGAATATTTTAAAAAATCAGGTCTCTTTGCAACATTTTCTAAAAAATATAAGATAACTCACGTTTACTGTAGGTAGTTAGATTTCTTTGTCCTCAGTGTACTTTTGTTAGAATAGTATTATCTACATGACTTTAGGAAAATCATATACTGTAGATTCACAACTGATTTTTTTAATGCCTTTCCATATAGATTTGTTAATAGTAACAATACTGTCATTGAAAACATTTTGATTTTCACAGGAATTATTTTAATGCCTTTTAAAATAATAATTGGTTTATTAATATTAGATATTTGATATATGCTCAAAAATAATTCCAACATTGGATGTGTTGGGGAGGAAGAAATTTTTCCTCTACGCTTCTAAGTTCTTCTGTCTGGTATAAGAATAAAATTGACATGAGATAGATTAACAGGAGAAAATCAAACAAAGTTTAATAGCATGTATACATGGGAGAGACCCAGGAAAACTGAGTAACTTGACAAAATTGTTGAAGCCCTCTTGTTACACACCATCTTCAGCTAAAGACAAAAGAGGATGTTAGGGGTAGCAGTTTGGAACTTCAAAGGGGAAGAAGGCAATTCACGTGGAGATTGCAAGTTTGCTGGGCCACACAGAGACAATGGGACACAGAGTGGACTCTGATCTCTAAGCCCTAACCAGTCTCCCCCACCACACCTGGCCCGTATTCTTTGCAGGCATCTCTGGTGATGGCTCTATTCCTGGAAGGGGACTTTTATCTAAATTCTTTTAGGCAGTTAAAGGGGAGGTAACAAGGAAAACTTTCCAAGTCTTCTGTTTCTTAAAAATAATCAGCCTAAATTAATCTTCATGCCAAAGAGACACATTATGTGGTGGCAGAACTTGCTCCCCTACAAGAGTCTAAGTTCTCTTTTTTGTCTTAATTGTGGATAACCCATTGTCCCAACTTCCTCCCTCCCTCCCTTCCTTCCTTCCTCCCTCGCTCCCTCCCTCCCTTTCTCTCTCTGTCTCTTTCTTTCTTTTTTAATTGAGGTATAACTGACATATAACGTATTAGTTTCAGGTCAGCATCATTTGAACACACTGTCCTTTCCTCATTGCATTGCATTGGTATCTTTGTTGAAAATCAATTGGCCACAAATGTAAATCTTTATTTCTGGACTCTTAATTCTGTTCCATTGGTCTATTTGCTTATTCTTGAACTAATAACAAACCACCTTGATTACTAGGCTTTATATTAAGTTTTGAAATCATATAGTGTTTTGTTCTTTTTCAGTTGTTTTGGCTATTCTAGATCTTTTACTTTTCCATACCAATTTTAGGATCAACTTGCCAGCTTCCGCAAAAAAGCCTGCTGGGATTTTAAGAGGAATTGCCAGGAATTAATAGATCAATTTGGGCAGAATTACCATCTTGACAACATTGAGTTTTCCAATTTGTGACCACCTCCATTATTTAGATGTTCTTTAACGTATCTCAAAAATATTTTATAGTCTTCAATACACAAATCTTACACCTCTTTTGGTAAATTTACTTCTAAGTTTTTCATCCTTTTTGTTACTACTGTGAATGAAATTGTTTCTTCATTTTATTTTCAGAGTGATTATTGCTAAAATAGAGATATACAATTGATTTTCATAGTTTCATCTTGCATGCTCTGTGGGGGAGGAAAATAATTTTCCCTCTATACTTCTAGGTTCTTATCTGAGACCCCCTGTAATAAAAAAGATAGATTAACAGGAAAAAAACACACAAAAGTTTAACAACATGCATACCTTCTGTATACATGGGAGATACTCAGGAAAACCGAGTATGTTTGAAATGGCCTTAGCCACAACCTTAAATAGCATCTCCAGCTAAAGACAAATGAAGATGTTGGCAAGGAAGGAAGCCAGTTATGTGAGGTTACCAGGCAAAGCACAGTAAACAAGAGTAAGGTTGGTATGCACAGTTAAGTCCATGTCTTCTCCATTGATAAGAGTTTCTAGACATTTAGAGTCATTCTTGTCTTCCTGGTACAGAGAGGGAGACAACCTTACAATTGGAGATTCCTCTTATAAATGTAAATGCACCTTAAAAAGGGTAACTTCTACTTGCTTTTTCGAGCTTTTCCTGTGTCTGCTGTTTCTTCAAAAGTAACCAGCTCAAGATAATCCTTATGCCAAAGATGTATTTTAGGGTGGCAAACTCTGCTCTCGATCAAAGAGAAATGGCTTATGATCTGCCAGCACAGATATTTTCCTTTAGCTCTGTTCCCCTGTGGTTCTGTATTCTCATATTATGGCCCCTGCAGGGACCTCCTCAACATTTCCTGTGACCCTAGATCTCAGTGTGTTCTAACCAAAGGATTATTGGTTATGTCTCTCAGAATTTTGGTCCTTGACTTTTAACAGGTGGCAGTACTGTTTCAGTTCTGACTTCTCATTCTTGGTCACATGGGGCTGAGGAAATTATTTGTCATATTGTTTATTGTCCATTTTATTCTTTACATTTATCTTATGAAGAGATTTGAGAGAGGACATGTATCAAAATTCTCCTACTTTATTATATCCAACCAGAAGTCTTAAAGTGTGTTCTATTTTCACACTTGTTCCCTAAACTACTCCCATCAGTAAATTGGGAAATAAAGAAGAGAGATTAAATTGTTAACCGAAGGTAATACAGTTAACCATGCAGAAGAAAAAAAACTCCACCTGCTTAAAGGTCATTCTTGGCCAGCCTACTCATTAATTTATGATCTTGGAACTTAATTTTTATAGAAATGATTTCCCCAACCTGAAAAGGAAAGTAAAGCAGGAAAAGATGTTTAGTATCAGAAAATATTTTTCCAACCGCCAAGAGAAGCTGGAAATAATGAGCCAAAAAGAACTAGTTAATATAAGTTATATCAAAGTTAAGTCAGCTTTAAAACTTAAATTTCATTTCTAGTCTTTTTTCCACACAACACATATACTACTTAAACTGCTGGATGCTTAGCCTAACTGTCCATTTAAAGTTGCTGCTCTTTTCTTAGATGTGTCTTCACAATCTTAAGAAATAGCCCAGAAGGGGTAGCTAAAGTATTATAGCTCCAAAGCAATCAATAGGCTTTAGCACCTCAACTATCTTTTCTGGTTAAATTGTATTGCAATGCTTTTTAAACAACTGGTTGCCTCAGTAACCTTAGTAATCTGCCTTTTGAGAATCACATGATTCTTTTTTCACACCATTCTTCTGGTGAATTTATTGTTCCTATAGAAATGAGAGAGCGGAGGGAAGCTGGGGCTAAATGCTATGATTTTATATTCTCACTTGGTGGTTCCAAGTGAGACTAAAGGAAATTATCTTCTACTATGTAGAGTTTGTTTTTTGGGAAAGGAGAAGGCAGCCCTTATATTCACACAGCTGCAGCCTATTAAAATCGAACAGAATGCAATCAAAATAAATTCTGACATCAGAACGTAACAACACTTTTAAGTTCTTTTTTGGCTGTGCCTACTCATACACAACTGTTGGAAAATCAAGCATGAACTAAATTGCTCAAATCAATGGTTAGTTGTAAAACAACATGCGAGTAATCGATTGACTGTATTCTACTATTGATTCAAAGTGACTTGTGTACATTGGCCTAGACTTTAATAATAATACATAGAAAACAGACAGGATTCCCAGGCATTCAGAGTAGGTAGCTTTTTGTTTTTTGTTTTTTTTTGGCGTTACGCGGGCCCCTCACTGCTGTGGCCCCTCCCGTTGCGGAGCACAGGCTCCAGACGCGCAGGCTCAGCGGCCATGGCTCACGGGCCCAGCCGCTTCGCGGCATATGGGATCCTCCCGGACCGGGGCACTAACCCGCGTCCCCTGCATCGGCAGGCGGACTCTCAACCACTGCGCCACCAGGGAAGCCCAAGAGTAGGTAGTTTTTAAATGAATTTTTAAAAACCTAAGGAATTTCCCATAATAACTTTTATCCAGATGCTGCTTCACAAGTGAATCTCTCGCTCTCTTTCTTTGTCTCTCTTTCAAAAGGTTTATACAGCTATGTTTTTTTTGTTCCTCAAAATTTTTATGTTTAAATTCAGGTAGCTATCTTCAAGGAATTTAAAACTAAAGCTTTTTTTTATTGCCATATCGAAGCATGCAGCCCCAACAAGTTACAAGTAAAGTGTTACTATAGAGTGTACATATGCAGTGTTCCCGAATGGAAAATGTCAGTATATCATAAGACATTCAGGCAGTTGGATGTTTTGGTGATATGAGACATACCCTATTTTACCTTAACTTATTTTTCCCCTCCATTCTCTCAACCCATACACAATCATAATGGGAAACAGAAAAATCTATTTCACATTCCAGTTATAGTAATGCATATTTCCATTTTGACATGTCTCTTGAGTGGATGGTATAGAGATCATTTCCACTTTTATTTTGAACAAACTATAGGTCCCAAATAAACTTTTGTATTATACTTAGAAAATTAAAATCATGTTTCATTTGGACTTGTGTACAAAGACTCACTTGAATTTTTCCATAGATATTTAACTAATTATATTTTCATAAGTTGATTTCACATCTTTAGGTTAGAAGTTTAATGTGAAAGCATGACCAATATAAAATTTGGAAGATATGCACATTTACACTGAAAGCTTTGTTTTGAAATTCATTGGTAAGATGAAGGGAGGGAAAGAGAGAGACAATCAAGATAAATACATGTCATACTAAAACAGTTAAAAAATAGTGGTACAGGGCTTCCCTGGTGGCGCAGTGGTTAAGAGTCCGCCTGCCGATGCAGGGGAGACGCGGGTTCATGCCCCGGTCCGGGAGGATCCCACGTGCCGCGGAGCGGCTGGGCCCGTGAGCCATGGCCGCTGAGCCTGCGCGTCCGGAGCCTGTGCTCCCCAACGGGAGGGGCCACGACAGTGAGAGGCCCGCGTACCGTGAAAAAAAAAAAAAAATAGTGGTACACATTATTGATACTGATCAATTTTCATTTTATAAAGTCATAATACAGGACTTTTTCCAACTATTAACAAAAGTGTTTGTTTTCATTAATTTATTATTTTATTACTAATGTTGAGAAGTGTAACTATTGAGATTGGATTTTTATTTTTAATATTTTAGTAACCCCTCACTTTATAACTTTTCTTTCTTTTTCCTTCTTTTTGAATGGTACATCCACCCTTTGATTGGAACTCTACAGTTTTCTATTATTGCAAGCTTTCATGTATTCAAAATTTTAATAAACATTTGTAATTCTAAAATTTTCTATTACTACAAGTTGTTTTTGTGTGTGAAATCTATTCATGACTGATTCTTTTATTTATTTATTTATTTTATTTATGTATTTTTGGCTGCGCTCGGGCTGTCTCCTGTTACAGCAAGCAGGGGCCACTCTTCGTTGCGGTGTGTGGGCCTCTCATTACAGTGGCTTCTCTTGCTGCGGAGCATGGGCTCCAGGTGCATGGGCTTCAATAGTGGCATGCAGGCTCTAGAGCGCAGGCTCAGTAGTCGTGACACATGGGCTTAGTTGCTCCGTGGCATGTGGGATCTTCCTGGTCCAAGGCTTGAATGCGTGTCCCTTGCATTGGCAGGTGGATTCTTAACCACTGTGCCACCAGGGAAACCCTCATAATTGTCTTATTTAGATCATACTCAGTTGTAAGCAATAAATGTTCATTTTAAAATAGGGGCATGGGCTTCCCTGGTGGCGCAGTGGTTAAGAATCCGCCTGCCAGTGCAGGAGAGATGGGTTCGAGCCCTGGTCTGGGAAGATCCCACATGCCACGGAGCAACTAAGCCTGTGCATCACAACTACTGAGCCTACGCTCTAGAGCCCATGTGCCACAACTACTGAGCCTGCATGCCACAACTACTGAAACCCACGTGCCTAGAGCCCATGCTCCACAACAAGAGAAGCACCACAATGAGAAGGCCAAGCACTGCAACGAAGAGTATCCTCTGCTTGACGTAACTAAAGCCCATGTGCAGCAATGAAGACCCAATGCAGCCAAAAATAAATAAATAAGTAAATTAAAAAAAAACAGGGGCAAAACAATGACATCAATTAATATTACCTACTAAGAGATAATAGCTGGCACTTCCCTGGTGGTTTATCCTAAACCAGATAAATAAATTAAAAAAGAAGACCCCACACATACTTACATCATAGTGAAACTTCAGAATTACAAAGGCAAATGTGATATAGTAAAATAATGTAGAATAAAAGATTGCCTTCAAATGAACAGCAGTTTCACTCATGGCTGATTTCTCAACAGTGACTAAAGTCAGAAAAGATTATAATAATACTATCACTGATTAAAAGACGGTGAGTTCGAGTCCTGGCCCATGAGTTCAAGTCCCAGTTGCACACCTGGTCTCAGGACTTAATGAAGCTCAGGTTCTTTATGTTTCAGCACAGAAGGATTCAGTGAGAGGCAAAGTGATAGAAAAGAAGTGGATTTATTTAGAGAGATATACATTCTGTAGACAGAATGTGGTCCTTCTCAAAAGGCAAGAGTGGCCCCAGAATATGGGGTTATCTTGGAAAGTGAGAGTGTCCCTGGAAGAAACACACTCCACAGACAGAGTGTGGGCCATCTCAGAAGGTGAGAGGCCCCAAATATGGGGTGGTTAGTTTTTATGGACTGGGTAATTTCATAGGCTAATGAGTGGGAGGGTTATTCCAAGTATTTTGGGGAAGAAGCAGGGATTTCTGGGAATTGGGCCACCGCCCACTTTTTGGCTTTTTATGGTCAGTCTTGGAACTGTCATGACACCTGTGGGTGTGTCATTTAGCATATGCTAATATATTACAATGAGCATATAATGAGGCTCAAGGGCTACTGGAAGTTGACTGGTTCACCATCTTGGACCTGGTTGTTCCTGACCAGTTTATGTTGTATCCTGAACAACTATGTCATTCTTTTAAAGGTTTCATCCTGCCCTCTTCCCTCCTGTTTCATTAGTACTTGCATAAAAATGGCAAAGAATGGTCTTTTCAATAAATGTTTTTTTGAAAATTGGTTATCCTTATTCAATAAAAGTAAATTGGCTACATATAAAATAGATAACCGACAAGGACCTACTGTATAGCACAGGGAGCTATACTCAATATTTTATAATAACCCATAAGGGAGGAGAATGTGAAGAAGAATATACATATATATATATATACATAAATATATATATATATAACTGAATCACTATGCTGTACACTTGAAACTAACACGATATAGTAAATCAAATATACTTCAATTAAAAAAATACAAAAAAAAGTAAATTGGTCTCCTACTTTATATAATAAACAGAAGTCAATTCCACACAGATTAGTGCTCTAAATGTAAAGTGTAAAATAATAAAGCTTTTAAAAGATAATATAGTAGAATATCTTTCAGAATTCTGGGAAGTAAATATATTTTAAATAAGACACTATTGTACTGGTCACTTAGAAACAGGATTAAATAAATTTAAAAAAATACTAAAATTAAGAATTTTTGTCTATTAAAAGGCATACAAAGAATGAAAAGATATATCACAGAATGGGAAAATAGACTTGTCATATATACAGCTGGCAATTGACTTGAATAAAGACCTCCTACAAATTAATTAGAAAAAAACAGACGGAAAATAAAGGAAAAAAGATGGGCAAAAAATCAAACAAGCAGTTAATGGCCAATGAAAATATAAAAAGTTCTCAACTTAGTTGCCAGGGGAGTGAAAAACTCAATAATGGGCTATCTCTATATCACAACTAAAATTATGACATGCCCAAGTGATGAGGATGATATGGAACAATGGAAATTCTCCTGAAATGCTGTGTGGAATTTAAATTGTTAGACCATTTTAGAAAACAGTTTGTCATTATCTAGTAATTTTGAAGATGCATGTACCTGATGATTCTGCAGTTCCATGCCTAAACACGTACTTTAGAGAAACATGCACAGAAAACGCAGGATCTATGTACAAGAATATTCATTTCAGCATTTTTATAATAGCTTGAAACTTATAAGTAGTAGTATATTCATATCAGAGAACATCAGCAATGAAATCAAACAAATTACAGCTGTACCCAACAGACTCTGTATTGAGAAAGAAACCAAACACAAAAGAATATGAACTGTATGGTTTTTACTTATGTGAGTTTCAAAAATAGTTAAAAAGGAAAAGCATGTTTTCTAGGAATATATGATACGTGGGTTTTTTAAAAAAAAACCCATGAAGTGTGAGATTGAAAGGGGAGCTCCTGGGGAACTGGTCATGTTACATTTATTGATTCAGGTATTTATATTTTCTACTTTCTGTATGGTTGTTATATTAATCTTAAAATATTTTAAAATATATTAATTGGAGACCACATATCCTTTTTCTGCGCAACATTTTCAA
Organism: Globicephala melas; assembly: GCF_963455315.2. Lineage (NCBI taxonomy): Eukaryota > Metazoa > Chordata > Mammalia > Artiodactyla > Delphinidae > Globicephala > Globicephala melas. Next base: position 96,754,132 of record NC_083335.1, read on the forward strand.
AGCCTGTCTCCTGACACACATTTAAATATTACTTGTTAATAACAGAATTAGATCTGCTAGCAGTAACGGGAACATTAGAGATTGTTTCTGTCCTAGTCAACCTCAATTTCTCATCTAGTGTTGAACTTGGGAGCAACCAATCAACAAATTCTCTGCCTTAGAAAGATGCAGACATTCTGGTAATGAGAATTTGGTGATTACTGTTATAATGTGGTGATTACTTCTTTTCTTGGGAAAATATACAAAAGAATGTGGTAAGAATGGGCTTTTTAAAAAAATGCCCAATAGAAGAAGACAAAGAAAAGCTATTAGGAAGAAAATAAGTTGACAAAATGGAGATGAGAGATCATTCAGGAAATTTGAATCATGGGATTACTTTGAAACTGTAGAAAGAAGCCAAATGGGTGGAACCAAAATTGAATATTTCTCAAATAATTTATGAAGGAGAGCAGTGACATATGTATTTGCAGCATGCATATAATATGTCAGTGAAAAAATGATACCGAATAGCCTACCCCTGATTTCTCTTAAAATCAATTATCCTATTTTAGGAAAACACCATGATAAGGGCCCTGATGTTAGCAATGCCCAATAAAACAAAGATTTACTGCTTTACATGCTAGTAAGGCAAATATGTATTTGTGTGTGTGTGGGTGTGGGTGTGGGTGTGTATGTGTTCTCAGAAAAACAGTAGGAAGCTAAGGACCATGTGGAGTGAGGTAGCCAGTCAAAATTCTGTAGTTGTGATATGGCAAAGGCCATTTTATGAAAAAGTCTCACTGATGTTTAATCATAGTGAGGTGCACTAGTGTAACACTTTTACTTGGTCTTCTCATACCCAGATCTATCTCACTCACGGATGCTTCGTGTGTGTGTGTTTCCTAGTTAAGGTCACTGTGACCTAGGCCAACCATGAAAAGATAGATCCATGGACACTACTTGAACTAAAAGTAACTCTAATATGTCATATTAATATGACAACCACAGCAGTGTGTGCCTTCCTCACAGTATAGCCCAGAAAAGTACATTTACTTTCTCTTCCAAGTCCTACTTGCTATCGTACACATTAGGGTCACTCCCTTTGACTATAAGCCATCCATTGTTAGGTATTTTACCACACGCAAAGATCCTATGAACCACGCAAGGTATAGAACAGCCTTCTTCTGTTCTTCCATAATCATTTTATAATGTGCAGTTCTTCACTGACGATTTGTTTCCTTGCGCGTTCATATTGTCTAGGCATGTGCAGGCCTGCAGTTATCTGAAGCACACATATTAGGACCGTAAACCCAGATATTCTAGGGCAACAGTTGCACAGTTAACTGTGCAAAGTGTGGTGCACAGACATCAACAGCAGCATTACCTGGCAACTTTTTAGAAATGCAAAATTTTTGGTCCCACCGCAGACCTACTGAATGAGAAACTCTGGGGAATGGAGACCAGCAATCTGTCTGTTAACAAGCTCTTCAGGTGATTCTGATGCACACTAAAGTTTGAGAACCACGGATCTAGGCTGATTGCTAATAATTACTATCGAGTGTTCTATTCCTTTCTGATGGCTATGCATCTTTGAGGCCTATTTCTTAAGAGCAACCAAGCACAAGTAAGAGCAGACTTCTGCTAGTCACATTGCTTACATACCAGATTTTCTGGTTGGGATGCCATGATCCTACAACTTAACAATAATGAAGACTTTATATCTTAGAATGTGATTCTGGACATTTGATCAAAGCACAGACTATGATGCCAGTCTGCCTGGGTTAGTTTCCTAGTTCTGACTGTACTAAATGGGTTGCCTTGAGCAATTTACTTAACCTCTCTATGCCTTAGTTTTTCCATCTGTCAAGTGGGGATAACAATAGAACCTACTTTATAGGATGTTTGTGAGATTAAATAAATTAACATACACAAACCTCTTAGAACAGTGTGGATACGGAGCTTTATACAAGCACTTGACATCATTAATACTAAGGAGACTATATTAGAAGAGCAGATGGCTGAGATACGAAATTCAGGTCACAAAGAAAATTTGTTGAAAGAACAGACAGCAGTTAATTTGGACAAAAGAAGACTAAGGAAATACATTATAAGTGTCTTTATAATGTGTTGCTCCTGAAAATAATGTTAGAAACAAAGAGAAGTCACAGAAGGTAATCTTTGTTTCAACATGAGTATATGTCGTATGTTAAAGTATATTTCAGAAATTAACACATTGAAACAGAGTAAAACTCAATGATAATGTGTTCTGGATATAGCATGATTAATGATTGCTGCTCCCAACCTGTGTCTTTTGTTGTTAACCTATTCTTAAATGTAACTGGGAAAAGTTCTTGTATTGGGAATGTGGGGAGTGAGAGGATTAGCAAGTGATAGCTACCTGATTCTTTGGGAATTTCTGAGTTCAGTGTATAGTCAGTTATGTAAAGTATAACCTTCTTGTCTTTTGTGCTTTTGACAGTTTAGGCTGTTTGAAAAACTTACTCTTTTTTTTAAACTCACAATACCGTGACACCACATTTTATGTGATTAAATTATTGGATATTACATACCACGCTATAGTGAGGTTTTAAGGATATCCCACTAGGGTTAGGAAAAAGCCTCTATTCTAAGCCTCCTGAGTGGACCTCTGCTGCCCTAACTCTTCAGCTTTACTTCTGGTGCCCCTCAAACCTTCCATGATCAAGAAACTGCCCAGACGTTCACCTCAGAGATGCTGCTCTAAGACTAAATCTGTTGTTCATTTGTCTAATCCGATTTGTCAGTTAGTTGTTAAAGATATTGAATAACACCCAGATTCCCATGCACTTCTTCTATTTTCTTTATGGCACTTACCAGAAGATAAGTATTTGCTTATTTTTTTGTTCAGTATCAAAAGGGCACAATCTTATTCTGTTTGATTAATCACCACAAACCCAGCACCAAGAAGAGATCCCAGCAAAAAGAAGTATTTATACTAAGTAGGTGATGAATTAATGGATGACTGAATAAATGAATATACATATCTTCTAAGTACAGATGGCCATTTTTGGAATAATGTGTTATATCTAAAATCTGTCTGGGAATTATCAACAAAGCTGAATATATACAAAAAATTCAGTGTTGGGCACATTTAATAAACATCACAAACACACTTAAGATATTAATAGCTGCAGTTCATTGATATTAAAATTCATGTCATATTTCTCATAATAGCTGAAAAAGCTCACTCCTTACTTTATTGATGCTAATTACAATGTAAAACACATTTTAATGTCACCATAATGGATGAGATAATTAATCTCTGCAAAGTGGTGAAGCATTATTTAAATTACTAATTGGATTTCAATATGCATTATCAATGACCTTTAGTCTGTGTAATGAGTGATTGGAAGCCTTATAGAATGTGGCATATTAATACCAAAGAATGTGAATAACAAAAATAAGTCACAAGTATAACATTCTAGGAATCTCTTAAAAAGACATTCAAACTTTAAGGACATGGAACTCATGTAAGACAAATGAAGTCTACTAATCTAACACGTAGATAAATATTTGATTATAATAATGATTTTGTAGAAAGTATAGAATTGCAGAAACCTAAGGAAAATTATAACTTTAGGGAGAGGGTGCAATAGAAGAATAATTTGCTGTGGAAATTATACTGGTGATAGAAATTCTAGAGGCAGTATGGGTTAAAAAGGAAAAGCATGGTATCAGACCCAAATTCAGATTTCAACTCTACCACTGACAAGCTGGGAGACTCAGGCAATTTATAAAACTTTCTAAGCCTGTCTGCCTTTTAAAATATTTACGTAGGCAAATTATAAAACTTTCTAAGCCTGTCTGCCTTTTAAAATATTTCTCTTTTTTACTTTATTTTTTCTTTCTCTTTTCCTTCTTTCCTGGCTTCTCTCTCTCTCTCTATTTCTCTCTCCCTAATATGCCCACACATAGATGTGTTTGAGAACCCCGAATTTCTTTCTTTGTAAATGCAGTACATTTTTAGCAATATTATTACCATAGGCTCTCATAGCTTAATCCATGCATAAGACCTAGTTTCCTCCCCAGGGGACATATTCTCTATGCAAAAGGCTGGTAAATATTAGGACAGATATACTGAAGACTAAATTTCTTATACAGAGAAACATTTTACTCATGAGCTTCCACTGGTGTCTTCTGTGCCTGTTTTTGAAATAATCTATTTCAGAAGGTTTAGTGATTGGAGTCAAAGTTTCTTGATGTGTCCAACTTATATCAACATCATTTTGACTTGACAGATTTTGTTTTTCTCTGCCAGTCTCTTTGGTTTCCTAGATTCTAAGAGCAGATTAAGTCTATAAGTATTTGGAAATCTTCTACAGAAGATGAACATTATAGGAGTCTTCTACACTAGTATGGTAGTAGAACATATGTCAATAAGTGAAAGCTCTTTTGTATGTTGTTGACTTCCTCTAATTTAAATTCTAGACCCTTAGGCATCAGCCTTTTTTTTTTTTTTTCCGGTACGCGGGCCTCTCACTGTTGTGGCCTCTCCCGATGCGGAGCACAGGCTCCGGACGCGCAGGCTCAGCGGCCATGGCTCACGGGCCTAGCTGCTCCGCGGCATGTGGGCTCATCCCGGACCGGGGCACGAACCCGCGTCCCCTGCATCGGCAGGCGGACCCCCAACCACTGCACCACCAGGGAAGCCCCAGCCATTATTTTTTAATATCTACTCAGGAAATGGTTTCCTACTTCTTGACATGAATAAGGAACACTGGATTTGGAGTTAGAATAATCTTGTTTCAGAAATGGCTGCATCTCAAACTAGCCTTGTGATGTAAACTTAAAACAACTTATTTAACATCTCTTAGTCTTTCTCATTTATAATATCAGAATAATAGTTTACAATAGTAATGAAATGAACTGAGATCATGTGTAATGAATCTGTATACTATTTACAAGATGTAAGACACCTCAAGTTATAATTTAATTACACAAACACTGAACTCGTCCAGTATATTTACATAGATATCTTCAGAGAATGACATGGAAGTTTCCAAAGAAGATTTCAAGTAACATCCCTTTCTACCCCAACTCCTATCTCACATCTTTAGCCAGATATTTTTCTTTTTTTGGCAAGGAGAGCGATAAAAACTGTTTTGTCTCAAGGGCCTTCAATGCTTTAAAACAAGCATTAATTTCTTTAGAATACTATCACACTAATTTGAGCAACATTTATTTGTACTTTTCAAGCAGCTATTTACTTTACTTATTCTGGTTAGGATAACCCACAGGAATAATTTCAAACCTAAAATTGAGGTCTGGTTATCCATTTTAGTGTTGGGGCAAATTATCATTGGTATAGGGGAGAAGGGTATCTCTCTCTCTCTCTTTTTTTTTTTTTATCACTCTGATCATCTCCGCTCTGTTTTGCAGTATTCCTGGGAGGCTAGACTACTTTCGGAACTACAATGAAAATTCATGGACTCAGACAGGCCTCAAATGTGAACTTACCCTAGGGAGATTTGACCAGTTGGTTGAAACTTAATAGTAATGAGATTGAATTATCTGTTATGGACCAATGGACTATGTTCTGTTCTATGGCCTTGGGCTACATTTGAAATTTAGCCAATCATCTCAACATTGTATGCCAGACTGAACTGGATGAAATAAATCTCCATGACTATAAAAATGTCTAAAATTATATGCCCTACTCATCTGAATTAGTACCATTATGTTTTGATTTGGAGAAAAGCAAATGGATTTTGAATACAACCTGATATACTTCAAGCTGAGCAAATCTCCCGAACTTCCTCTGATATATGATTGGTTATTTCCAAGTTCTAAATTATACCGCTAAGTCAGAGTCAGGTCCAGCATAACAAAAGAAAAAAAGCAGAAAGACACTTGATTAATAAGATCCCCATGTTTGGAAATGATTGATTCTAGGGTGCACCTCATATTAGACTGAGAGATCATATTTATGATCAAGACTTTCAAATCCCACTAGCACCCCGAGCATATGCCAAGCACAAAACAAACGTTTATTCAATGACTGGTAACATGTCAGAAGATTTTGGTCAAGGATCAACTCCCAAAAGACCACCAGAAATACCTGTTGATCAAGCAAGTCTAAATTTATTAGATTTACTGCAGTAAGGGATAACATCTTGTCAGAGGGTTAGCAATGTCTCAAAATGGGAGAAATTAGGAAATAATAATTTATAGGGTTTTAGGGCTTAGGATGGATGATTTTAAGGCAGGTCTTGCAATGTGGAGAACTGACTGGGAGTGGGCAGAGTTTATAACATAATAGATTTCAATTGATAGGCACAGTGAAGCAAGGGTTTGAAATAAATAGTCTTAATAAGCAAGCTCAGTCTTGTTAAAAAAGGTTTTTAGTTTACTCATAGTTTTACCTTTGAGGAGTGGGTATTTCTTGGTGCAAGAACTAAGGTACTTTTCCTTGGTATCGGTACAATTTTACACAGGGAAAGAAAGTATGCCTGGTTTCAGTATTGTTTAACACAGGGGCAAGAAATAATATTGGTTTTAGCTAATTAAAAATGAAATGAAGAGTAAGTAAACCTTTATTGAACCACCTAATGACAAAAATTGTCTTAATGAGAAAGTTGCATCTGCCTCATTGCAAAGAAATTACTCTCTTCAGTTGTATTATTCTTAGTTAATTCTTTCCATGTCTACTCTATGTCTTTCTGAAAGTAATTGAATGGACTGAGAGAGCAATCGCCCCTTTTTTGAGGTAGTCAATATTCTGTATCAATTTCAATGAACTATTTTTGGCACTCAAGAGTCTTTGTACATCTGCCTAACTTATTTTTCCACACTCCATGCGGGAGGCAGTAAGAGAAGACTGTGAATTTTTTTCATCTTTCTGCTAATTGATATTTTTGGCATTTCAAATGTTGATACTTTATCATGCATAGGTAAAACTTTCACTTTTTGAGTTAATTATCTCAGGTTTTGATTGGGAGATCAAATCTCTCTTTGGCTACATTACCTTCCATGCAATATTATAGACTTTTGCTCCCTCTACCTTGCTTCATTAGCCCAAGATAGAAGGCATTCTAACTTGAAGGAAACTCATAGAAATCCCTTTTATTTCATTCTCTCTGTTGCTTTGGTTTTTAAAATATTTTTCTATTCTTTTACTGTCATTTAATTGGGTTTTAGGAGGAAAAGGAAAAAAGAATGTATACTTTGGTCTGTCACCTTGACTGAAAGATGTTTTGTTAATTTTGTGTATCCATTGGAATATTCTATTTGTTTTTAACTGATTATTAAGTAATGAAGCCTCTACTATTCTATGAATTTATTTATTTATTTTTGGCTGCATTGGGTCTTCGTTGCTGTGCACGGACTTTCTCTAGTTGTGATGAGTGGGGGCTACTCTTCGTTGTGGTGCATGGGCTTCTCATTGCGGTAGCTTCTCTTGTTGCGTGCAGAGCACAGGCTCTAGGCGCGTGGGCTTCAGTAGTTGTGGCACGCAGGCTCAGTAGTTGTGGTGCACGGGCTTAGTTGCTCCACAGCATGTGGGATCTTCCCAGACCAGGGCTTGAACCCGTGTCCCCTGAATTTGCAGGCGGATTCTTAACCACTGTGCCACGAGGGAAGTCCTTACTGTTCTAAAATATATTATACCTCTTAATGGAAAGCAATGGAGATGGTGAAAAATAACCCTAGACTGAGAGTTAATTCAGTCCTAGTTCCAGTTTTGATGATTCTAGCTATATGAAGTGAAACAAGTCACTTAACCTTTTCAATTTCAGTACCTTCATCTGTAAAACAGTCATGTTATTCTATATACGCTTCTAAGATCCTTCCAGTGCTAATATTCTGACTCTGTTTTATCCCAAGACAAGGTATCTCAATTGGCTACCTTTGAGTACAGAAAAATTTGATTATTTTAGTACAAGTTTTAGGAACATTAAATCTCAAATCCAAACTTTTGAGTTTTAAGTCTTAGGTCTACATGATTTAAAATCTTTTAATGCATTTATAGATACAGGTAGATATAAAGCAACTAGATGTATGACAGTTCAATTCTGACATTGATTACCTGGTGTTAGTATCAGACGCCACAGGCATAAGGGCTCAGTCCCACAGGATTGCCCCCACTTCAGATGCCAGTCACAAGTATCCAGGTTATCCACACTTGTTCAACTTGGCTACTAACTTGGGGGTTTTTACAACCCCCGCTCAAGTTCGACAATTTGCTGGAATGACTCCCATAACTCAAGAAAAAGTTATACTTACTATTATAGTTTGTTATAAAGGACACAAATGAACAGCCAGATGACAGGTACATAGGGCAAGGCCAGGAAGAGTACTGAGTGCAGGAACCTCTGTCCTGTGGAGCTGGAGTGTGCTACTCGCCTAGCACATGGATGTGTTCACCATTTCCTAAGTTCCCAGAACTCTGTTATTTGGGGGTTTTATGGAGGATTCACTACATAGGCATTGGTGATTAACTCAATCTTCAGCCCTTCTCCACTCTCTGGAGGTTGGAGGGTGGGACTGAAAACTTCCAAGTTTTTAATCAGGGCTCAATCTCTCAGGGACCAGCCCCACCCTGAAACTATTTAGGGGCCTGCCAAGAATCACCTGACTAGAACAAAAGGTGTTCCTATTACCCTTATCACTTAGGAAATTCCAAGGGTTTTGGGAGCTCAGAGCCAGGAAATGGAGAAAAAGACAAAATATTTTTCTTCTTATAATATATAATATGTATATATTATATACATGCATATATGCAGATTTCTTTCCCTTTTTTTTTTTTTTTTTTTTTTGCGGTACGCGAGCCTCTCACTGTTGTAGTCTCTCCCGTTGGCTCAGCGGCCACGGCTCACAGGCCCAGCCACTCCGCAGCATGTGGGATCTTCCCGGACCAGGGCACGAACCCGTGTCCCCTGCATCAGCAGGCGGACTCTCAACCACTGCGCCACCAGGGAAGCCCTCTTTCCTATTTTAAAAATTGGTAGAAATGTCTGTTTTTACTTTAAAGTCTTGGATTTTTTTTTTTTTTTTTGCGGTACGCAGGCCTCTCATCGCTGCGGCCCCTCCCACTGCGGAGCACAGGCTCCGGACACGCAGGCCCAGCGGCCACGCCTCACGGGCCCAGCCGCTCCACGACAGGTGGGATCCTCCCGGACCGGGGCATGAACCTGCGTCCCCCGCACAGGCAGGCGGATTCCCAACCACTGCGCCACCAGGGAAGCCCTAAAGTCTTGGATTTTAATTCATTTCTTTTTTTTCATTTCTTTATTAAAGAAACTTTTACAAGAAACTGATTAGACTACATAAGCAAACAATATCTAGAATTTTACATACATACTCAACTGGTTTCATCAGGGGCATAAAATACTCCCTTGTGGTATATTAGATACTTTGGGAAGCTATGTTGACTCTTCAAGTCACCAGGGTACCATTTAGTAAATTCCAACTTCAATGGATTATTAACTTTTTAGATAATATATTTCAATTAAAACAAAATTGGAACTCCATGAAATCAAATGGCTGATGCTGAGTTTAGTCTATGAGCAGGAAAGTAAGCACTGGAAATGTTGCTTAAAGATGTATTACCTCGGGCTTACCTGGTGGCGCAGTGGTTGAGAGTCCGCTTGCCGATGCAGGGGACACGGGTTCGTGCCCCGGTCCGGGAGGGTCCCACATGCCGCGGAGCGGCTGGGCCCGCGAGCCATGGCCGCTGAGCCTGTGCGTCCGGAGCCTGTGCTCCGCAACAGCAGAGGCCGCAGCAGTGAGAGGCCCGCGTACTGCAAAAAAAAAAAAAAAGATGTATTACCTATAAGAAATCCACTCACTTCAGAAGTGAGCTAACCATACGTGGAAGGAATGGATATACATCTTAACACTCCATCTTCCTTAGAGATTCCCCCAGATCTTATCTCTAAAAAGGAGAGCTTTACAAAGTAATCCTCACCTGAATGCTACAAAAATAACCGCTTTTAAAAATTCAGCTTGGAAGGTGTTGGTATTAATTTCCCTCACATAATTATTTTGAGTGAGTTAGAATTCTTCAAACCTACTACACTTACAGAGTTAGATTGTCTCAGTGCATGTAAACTATACTCTGCTAACTATCAACTCATTTTGAAAGTAGAATTAACTATTTCTTACCCATTAAGGGCTCATTTGAATGCATTGAAGAGTAGTTATTGCAACCCACATCACCTAAACTTTCACATACTGGCTTAGTTTTGAATTGTGATTCAAAGCCTTACTAGATTCACTGAATCCTATAGATAGAACTGACACTTTGTTCTATTTATTTATGATATTTTTGACATTGAGTTTTGTTATGCTGCTTTAAATCTGTGTGGTTTTCACTGTCTATTCCTGTTAATGTCCTGATTGGCCTGTATACACAACCTACTGAGGAATGAGTCCATTAAACTGCGCTCCTATTAGTACAATGCAAGTTCTGCATAGTGCCAGCTTAGAGTAAATATTTGAGGGAACATTTCTCTCTCTCTTGAGATTTTTTGATTTTATCTCCTACCCACACACATTTTTGCTTTTAGTTTAAATAGTCTAGTTCAGTACTTTCTTATTCTGACCGAATTAAACCTTTGGTGATACCTATTTCTAACAGCCTAGCTTTTAGTTTCCTTCTTTTAAAATATATCTCCCAGGTTCAGACTACAAAGCAAAATGTTGATAGCATGAATATTTCTAAATTTTTAAAGATAATATTCCTTCTTCCCTTCCTTTCTCTTTTGGTTAAAAAAAAAGATATAAAAAATATAACTGAAATTTTTACTTCCAAATTACTACTTCATCATTTGACCATCATGGGCATATTGTTATCTTTCTCAACTCATATAGTAAATAAACTAGTTTATAAAACATGACCAACCAAAAAAATTCAAGCCGGTTTATGTAAGTTTACTGGATGAAAAAGACTTTTATGACTTTGTGTACTAACTGATCCTCTGTAGCTAGAATCTCCTATGGCATGGTTCTTCCAATGTAATGGAGAACATCCATGTTATATAAATGAGCCAAAGATGGCTTCTGTGTATTGTTTATTTCTTCACTTCAGGCTGAGGTCCATTAGCTTAAAAGCCCACTGGAGCTGAACTCAAACATTTTCGCATTCCAATTATTATCAATACTATTTTTATTGCGATATAATGGACATATAACACGGCATAAGTTTGAGGTGTACAACATGTTGACTTGATACACTTACATATTGCAATCCAAACAAGTAGATTTTCAACCTTCTAGAGCCTACCTGCTTTGCATACCCCACAAAACCACACCCAACATCTGCCAGCTATAGGTAAGGTAACTCTTACAGATAAAAGATCCCAAGCTTCTGCTGCCCATTGGAGCACTCTGACCCAGAAACTTTTTGCTGTGCTATTGAGTGATGTCATCTAGACATTTAAGCACCCTTTCTGAGTTGTCTCTTTCCTGGGAGTTCTCATGTCTCCCTCCCCTTCTGAGCAGGGACAGTGCCAGTAGCCCCTGGACAATATCCTGCTATGAGGGACTTCCTCTGAATGGTAACAAGAGACAAGGAAAGTCATTATATAATGATAAAGGGGTCAATTCACTAAGAAAATATAACAGTTGTAAATACTGATACATATGCACCCAACATTGGAGCACGAAAATATATTAAGCAAATACTAACAGATCTGAAGGAAGAAACAGACAACAATACAATAATACAGACAGTCCCCAACTTATAATGGTTTGACTAACAATTTTCAACTCTAGCATTCAGCACTGTAAATTTTGAATTTTGACATTTTCTCTGGCTAGCAATATGTGGTAAGTAAGATACTCTCTCAGGATGTTGGGCAGTGGCAGGGAGCTGCATCTCCCAGTCAGCCACATGATATCAGGGGTGAACAACCCATATACACTTACAACAATTCTGTACCCATACAACCATTCTGTTTTTCACTTTCAGTACAGTATTCAGTAAATTATATGAGATATTCAATACTTTATTACAAAATAGACTTTGTGTTAGATGATTTTGCCCAAATGTAGGTTAATGTAAGTATTCTGAGCATGTTTAACATAGGCTAGGCTAAGCTATGATGTTTGGTAGACTAGGTATATTAAACGCATTTTTGACTTATGATATTTTCAACTTACAATAGGTTCATTGGGATGTAAACCCATTGTAAATTGAGGAAGATCTATAGTAGGGGACTTAAATACACCACATTCACCAATGGATAAATCACACAGCCAGAAAAATCAAGAAGGAAAAGTTGGACTTAAATCATACTTTAAACCAAATGGACCTAACAGACACACACACACACACACACACACACACACACACACACACACAAAACAGTCTATCCAATGCAGGGGAATACACGTTCTTCTCAAGCACACATGGAACATTCTCCAGGATAGATCATATGATAGGTCACAAAACAAATCTTAATAAATTTCAGAAGACTGAAATCATATCAAGTATCAAACATTAATTCAATAAACTAATATGTTGAATTAAAATGGCTAGCAAAAGGAATTCATGAAGTGTTGCAGATGAACACCTTCCTGTAACAGCATAGAAAAGGTCTTGCATTAAAATGCAGGAGAAAACAAAAACTCTTTGGCACCAAATGCAATACTGAACTACATAGTTTTAGTAAAGCTTAGCTGATCAACAGGATATATGGGGATATGCAAAATTCTGTTAACTGTGCTAACTCTTAATATTTGCATCCATATTTTGAAGGAGAAATAATATTAACTTTATTGTTATTGAAATAAATATAACAAGTTGTTAAATTATGCTTACCCTCTTGATAGACAATAAGTATGTTTTTAATTGCAACATTCCTTTAAAAGTTGAATCTATTAGAGTCCAGATATAAAGATAATTTACTTAATAATGTCATACTATCATTTTCTCATATGTATTATAATGTATAGATGTAGATTACAGATGGAATGACTAAAATATTCCTCAAAAATGATTGATATTATGCAGAAAAAAATCAGTTCAAACCCTAAACAAAATACTGGAAATAAAAATAGTTTGTCATATTATGCCAATTTATGGCTGTGTAAAGATAACAGGATTTTCCTATTTGATCAAAGTACCCAACAATTTTAGGTAAATTTACTTTATAAAAGTTAGTCAGTAAATAAATATTGCACATAGGCCCTGTGGAATTTTTTCTTGTGTGTGAGGCTATGGCTCTACAAATAATTATATAAGTTGCATTCTTTCAGAGTGTTCAGAGCATAATTGGGGACGTGACACATATGAAACGTAAGTTGGTCTTCCTTGTATTGCTCAGGAAAGATATTTTTCTCTATTAATTTGTTTTTCTATTAATTTTAAAATGTAATATATGAAACATACTGTGAAAACCAACATCCAAGATGGACCCCAGTGATCCACATTTTGGATATTTATGCCCTTGAATAGTTTCCTCATATATTTAATGTATTTAATAGTTTCCTAAGATATTTCCTCTGTTGGTGTGTGACTTCCAAAGCTAGGTCATAAAATGCATTGCAGTTTCTACCTTGCTTTCTCTTGGATCACTTCTGGGAGAAGCCAGCTAACACATGGTGAAAAAACTCAAGCAGCCCAGGTACAGGTACAGTATAGAAGAACTGAGCTCTCTTGGCAATAGCCAGCACTAGCCATGTGAGTGAGGCATCATGGAAACAGATTCTCTAGCTCCATTCAGTAATTATTATTTTTTTTTTTGGCTGTGCAGCTTGCTTGCAGGATCTTAGTTCCCCAGCCAGGGATTGAACCCAGGCCATGGCAGTGAAAGTGCCGAGTTCTAACCACTGGACTGCCAGGGAATTCCCCATTCAGTAAATTCTTAAGATGAGGGCAGCCTTGGCTGACATCTGACTGAACCTCATGAGACACCGTAAGCCAGATCCATACTGCTAAGCTGCTCCTAAATTTCTGCCCAACTAACGTATAGGATAACATGCAGCAATAGATAAATAATACACCATAGAAGAGAATATATGTAACATATATGTTATTATAAACCATAATAATAAACACCTGTGACACCACCCTCCCAAATTTATAAAATAGGACATTATCATATATGTCAGTATAGCACTTTTAAACTACTATTGATTGGTATTGCCTGTTTTCTGGCAGAATATGTGCCCTCATCCAACTTTTTTATTTCTTTTTTAGGAGTGGCTTGGCTATTCCCTTTGCCATTTCCTATACATTTTATTTTCAATTACCCCAGCTCAAGATCTTGGGATCCATGAAAGACACTTTTGGGATATTCATTTGAATTGCATTTTGGAAAACTGAGTATCTGACATTGAATTCTATTATCCATTAACTTCATTTGTTTAGGTCTTTCAGTAAATGTTCATAACATTCCTCATACATGTTTCACACACCTTTTGTTGGATTTATTCTTAGGCACCTTACATAGCTATAGAAGTTGTTCTTCATTAGGTTATTTCATTAAATTTTAATTCCTAATTTTCATTAGCTTATTTATCCCAGAGGTAGGAACATAATTATCATCTTAATTTTTTTTTAGAAAAAACAAAGGATTTATTATTATTTTTCTTCTTATTACTGTTCAGCTCATTCAGACCTTGCATAAAGAAATTGTTTGTCAGAGAAGAAAAGGAAATAAAAGGAATCCAAATCGGAAAAGAAGAAGTAAAGCTGTCACTGTTTGCAGATGACATGATATTATACATAGAGAATCCTAAAGATGCTACCAGAAAACTACTAGAGCTAATCAATGAATTTGGTAAAGTAGCAGGATACAAAATTAATGCACAGACATCTCTGGCATTCCTATACACTAATGATGAAAAATCTGAAAGTGAAATCAAGAAAACACCGCCATTTACCATTGCAACAAAAAGAATAAAATATCTAGGAATAAACCTACCTAAGGAGACAAAAGACCTGTATGCAGAAAATTATAAGACACTGATGAAAGAAATTAAAGATGAGACAAATAGATGGAGAGATATACCATGTTTTGGATTGGAAGAATCAACATTGTGAAAATGACTCTACTACCAAAGCAATCTACAGATTCAATGCAATCCCTATCAAACTACCACTGGCATTTTTCACAGAACTAGAACAAAAAATTTCACAATTTGTATGGAAACACAAAAGACCCCGAATAGCCAAAGCAATCTTGAGAACGAAAAATGGAGCTGGAGGAATCAGCCTCCCTGACTTCAGACTATACTACAAAGCAACAGTAATCAAGACAGTATGGTACTGGCACAAAAACAGAAAGATAGATCAATGGAACAGGATAGAAAGCCCAGAGATAAACCATGCACATATGGTCACCTTATCTTTGATAAAGGAGGCAGGAATGTACAGTGGAGAAAGGACAGCCTCTTCAATAAGTGGTGCTGGGAAAACTGGACAGGTACATGTAAAAGTATGAGATTAGAACACTCCCTAACACCATATACAAAAATAAGCTCCAAATGGATTAAAGACCTAAATGTAAGGCCAGAAACTATCAAACTCTTAGAGGAAAACATAGGCAGAACACTCTATGACATAAATCACAGCAAGATCCTTTTTGACCCACCTCCTAGAGAAATGGAAATAAAAACAAAAATAAACAAATGGGACCTAATGAAACTTCAAAGCTTTTGCACAGCAAAGGAAACCATAAACAAGACCAAAAGACAACCCTCAGAATGGGAGAAAATATTTGCAAATGAAGCAACTGACAAAGGATCAATCTCCAAAATTTACAAGCAGCTCATGCAGCTCAATAACAAAAAACAAACAACCCAATCCAAAAATGGGCAGAAGACCTAAATAGACATTTCTCCAAAGAAGATAGACAGATTGCCAACAAACACATGAAAGAATGCTCAATATCATTAATCATTAGAGAAATGCAAATCAAAACTACAATGAGATATCATCTCACACTGGTCAGAATGGCCATCATCAAAAACTCTAGAAACAATAAATGCTGGAGAGGGTGTGGAGAAAAGGGAACACTCTTGCACTGCTGGTGGGTATGTGAATTGGTACAGCCACTATTGAGAACAGTATGGATGTTCCTTAAAAAACTACAAATAGAACTACCATATGACCCAGCAATCTCACTACTGGGCATATACCCTGAGAAACCCATAATTCAAAAAGAGTCATGTACCAAAATGTTCATTCATTGCAGCTCTATTTACAATAGCCAGGACATGGAAGCAACCTAAGTGCCCATCATTGGATGAATGGATAAAGAAGATGTGTCACATATATACAATGGAATATTACTCAGCCATAAAAAGAAATGAAATTGAGTTATTTGTAGTGAGGTGGATGGACCTAGAGTCTGTCATACAGAGTGAAGTAAGTCAGAAAGAGAAAAACAAATACCGTATGCTAACACATATATATGGAATCTAAGGAAAAAAAAATGTCATGAAGAATCTAGGGGTAAGACGGGAATAAAGACACCGACCTACTAGAGAATGGACTTGAGGATATGGGGAGGGGGAAGTGTAAGCTGTGACAAAGTGAGAGAGTGGCATGGACATATATACACTACCAAACGTGAAATAGATAGCTAGTGGGAAGCAGCCGCATAGCACAGGGAGATAAGCTCAGTGCTTTGTGACCACCTAGAGGGGTGGGATAGGGAGGGTGGGAGGGAGGGAGACGCAAGAGGGAAGACATATGGGAACATATGTATATGTATAACTGATTCACTTCGTTATAAAGCAGAAACTAAACACACCATTGTAAAGCAATTATACTCCAATAAAGATGTTAAAAAAAAAGAAATAGTTTGGTAATACTGGAAATCAAACCAATTTTTGCAACCATATCCTAATGATGAGCAAAAAATATTCACTTATTCAACACTGTATTTTCTTAGCCAAAACATTCAATGTGGCTCATACTTCTTTTTTTAGATGATGTTAAAATAATGTAATATATGATATTTCCCATGTGTTGCCAAATATGATAGTAAAAGTGTGGTAATAAATTTCCATAGGCTAAACTAGAGGAAATCAACAAAAGTAATATGTAAAGCAAAATATGAGAGAACATTTCAGTGAGTATGTTTGATATGCT